>NC_134105.1:25494393-25797424 GCF_040939455.1 Microcebus murinus | reverse complement strand
ACATCATTCTACTATTATGATTAATTCCTTAGTGCCAAATATTTGTTCATGTGGCGTATGGACAAGAGAAACCTCATATGCATTGATTTAAGTATTAAAAAACAAGTCACTTAGAAGAGAATCACTATGACTTTATAGAAGGTAACAACAAAAATCTTTACAATAAGAAAAAAAATCGTCATAGTTTTAACTATTTTAGAAAAGTTAAATTAGACATAACTGAACTGCTGCATTTTGGCCCTTAACTGTTTTGCTAATATTGAAAAGGAATTGTTAAGTTCTTTCTATTTCCTTCTAAATTCTAGAATTCCAGTTGTTGAAGTGTAAGAACTGAATCACCAATTCCAGAAAGCCACTAACAATTTTAACTGACTAGTCATGTAATAATATTGTAAAAATTGAAGACAAAAGAAGTCTGTTGAAGAAAATAAACAAAATAAGTTTTGCAGATGTTGTCATGACGTTAAATCAGGGCAATATTATTAACAAAGTATACAGTTGATTTATGTCATTTTTAGAATACCAAAGAGGTCCTATAGTTCCTATCAAAACTCAAATAAAAGATATATGATAAAAATTTTCCATTTGGAAACATCTAAATTACAGATCAAATTATTTATACTGGCGAATAATGTAACAAGACAAAACAACCTAAAGATGAAATGTAATTAGGGATGTCAAAAGGATAAGTTAAAGCCAAAAGGTACCACTAATTTATTACATACATTTTTCTCCCCAAAGTAATCAATATATTGAGCATCCACATATGAAACTTTATGTTATACAGCTTCATAAACACATATATAATATACAAATTCTCCTTTATTCCCACCATCCCATACCAAAAAACAAAACAAAAAGTACGAGAAAGAACAAATCTAATAAACAATTCTGTTCTTTTTACCTAATATTACTGCTACTGCATCACTTCCTCATAACTCATCTGGAATACTAAAAAACCCCTCTCAATTGACATCCCTCAAACCCCAAGTGTCAATTCTCCACCATTCCCTCAATTCCAACCCATTTTTGTCTTCAAATGACTTTGTTTTCCTAACATTGTCATCATATAATTCTCCTATTCGATACTATAATAATTCTCCACTATATACTGCTAAGTGTAAAAGTGATTCTTTTGGGCAGGGTAAGCAAAAGAGGGCAAGCTGAATAGGGAATCCAGCTTCAAAATATCTGCCTTAGACATTCTATCAGTTAAGTGATTTACTAAGATTAATAAATGTCTATTTATTTTTTTTAGAGATGGAGTCTTGTTATGCTGCCCAGGCAGGAGTGCAGTGGCCGTTCACAGGTGTGATCATCACAAACTACAGCCCAGAACTCCTGGACTCAGGCAATCCTCTTCCTTCAGCACCTCCAGTAGCTGTGAATATAGGTGCATGCCACTGCACTTGGCTAATAAATGCCTTTTTAAAATGTAAACATGTACCAGAAGGGTCAGGATTATCCATCATTCAAATTTACACATTAAGAACTCAGTTTTGAAAAACAAGAAGAAGGGAATATGCATTAGAGTGCCGCATGAGTCAGTTTAGTTGCTATAAATGGATGATGGCTAACACAAAGGAGAGCAGAGGGAGATCAAGACAGATCATAGGAGATAAGAGTAGGGCATTGAAAATCCATATCCAGGTAAACACAGTTCTCTATAATATCCAGTTCTCTTTGTTTTCCCTCATCATCTTACTCAGCCCATTTTACTTTCATAAGCATTTCATTCACTCTACTGAATATTATGTGTCAATCATTGGGCTAAGATCAGTGCTACAATGATGATAAAGAACATTATTTTTTATAAAACAGTTATACTGGGGAAAGGGAAGAATAACAAATAATCTCAATGTACTAAAAATACCATAATGGGGCCAGACCCAGTGCTCACACCTGTAATCCTAGCACTTTAGTAGGCCCAATCAGGAGGATTACTTGAGGCCAGGAGCTCAAGACCAGCCTGGGCAACATAGCAAGATTTCATCTCTACAAAAAGAATAAAATTAGTCACACATGGCACATGCTTGTAGTGCACCTACCCCAGGAGGCTGAGGTGGGAGGATCACCTGAGCCCAGAAGTTGGGGGTTACAGTGAGCTATGATCATGCTATTGCACTCTGGTTCAGCCTGGGACACAGAGTGAGATCCTGTCTCTAAAAAGAAAACAAAAACAAAACCACCATTAACAGAAGGGTACACAGAGAACTACAAGGTCATAGAAGAATACACTACCACCTGACTGTGCAGTTCAAAAAGTCTGTCTTGAAATATAATAGGAGTTGGTCAGGTAGACAAGGGCACAAAGGGTAATCCAAGTAAGAGTCACAGAATATGGAAAAGGATATTTGCTATAGCGAAACTAAGAAGAGTATGCTATACTAAATTTGGGGTGTTATTCTGTAGGCAGTGGGGAGCTTATTAAATTTTTAAAGCAGGAGAGTGACATAATCAGATTTCTTGTTTAGAAAGAAAACTACGCCATTAGTGTGGACAATTAACTAGAATGGAGAGAAACGGATGTTAGGGGAGACCAATTAGAAGATTGCTACAATAGTCTGGATAAGAAGTAAAGGTGTGATCTGAATGAAACTGGAAAACAAACTCTTTCATTATATATTCTCATTACTTATAGGAATAATTTCAGAACTGATATGCGATACTTCTCTGAATAACCTCTCCCTCAGTCATGTTTACTACTAGATTCAGAAGTCTGATTACTTATGGTTATAAATGTACCACACCTCTACCCAGGAAAAAGATGGAAGAAATAAGGGTGTGAAATCAAGGTGGTATCGGTGTGGATGGAAAGTGACAGTACTTGACAATCAAAAGGAGGAAAAGGTCTAGCTTGGGAGTTTAGGTAAAGAAAAAGAATACAGCAGCATGAGCAAAGTATGGGGATGGGGATTGAGAGAAAGAGTTGTTTTGACTTGTGATTGGAGCAGTTTACGGGCATTCATGTGTCAGTCTGAAGTTTAGAAAAGAGCTATAGCAACATTAGGAGTCATCTACTCATGGATGGTAGTTTAAGGTAGTAACTGACTAGAACTTAAGACTGGCTTAGGCTCACTATGTCTGGTTCTTCTCAACCATTCTACTTTTGTTACTGCCCGTTCTTTAAAAAAAAAAAAAAAAAAAAAAGGTGTTCTTTATTACTACAGCTAACCAAAATTCTACCAATTGTTTTAAATTAACTGAATTCCTTTTCTTCTTTTACAAAATATTTCCTAATGACTACCAAGTCAAGGTTCTGGAGTTCAGTTCTGGTTTCACCTTTGCTACTAGAAACATGTGTTCTTGAGTAAGTCCTTTAACCTTTCTGGACTTCAGCTATTTAAAAAAAAAGTAATGGCCGGCGCAGTGGCTCACACCTATAATCCTAGCACACTGGGAGGCCGAGGCGGGCGGATCGTTTGAGCTCATGAGTTCAGCCTGAGCAAGTGCGAGACCCTGTCTCTACTAAAAATAGAAAGAAATTAATTGGCCAACTAAAATATCTAGAAAAAATTAGCCAGGCATGGTGGTACATGCCTGTAGTCCCAGCTACTTGGGAGGCTGAGGCAGAAGGATTGCTTGAGCCCAGGAATTTGAGGTTGCTGTGAGCTACGCTGGTGCCACAACACTGTAGTCCAGGCAACAGAGCGAGATTCTGTCTCTAAACAAACAAATAAATAAATAGGTATTGGATTAGCTGACTTCTTAAGAAGTTCCTTCCAACTATAATACTCCACAGCTCTTCCTGACCTCACAAAGAACTCTGCATTACATGTTAATTATTTAATATAATATTCATATATAGGTATTGTTATTTTTAACACATTACACAAAGTCTCTCAGTGCTCATTCGCTTTCATGTATAACAGAAATACTAACAATTAGGATGACAAGCCCAAGAAAAAGATCAGACTTTCGTTATTTCCTAAATTATCTCTTCTACCAAATTACAAATTTCTTGACAAGAACCATCTATGTCTTAAATGAAGACTCTTATCGACACTTATTGAATAAGAAAAGGCTGGGATAGTACAAACCAAAATGCTAAATTAAATATTATAGTGTTTTCTAAATGTTTGTCTTTTTTTTTTTAAATCAGAATAGACATGATACATATCACATCATAAATTCCTTTTATATTCCCTCTATTATCTAAACCACAACCAGGAATATATACGGTATTTGGGGGAAAGGAGAAGCAGCTTATTGAAAGCAGACTGATAAATCTTTATATACCATATGTACTTATTCCTATTATAAGAGTAAGGAACAGTCAAAAATTGAGGACAGAAGAAAGAGCATGAAACCACCATTTCTATCCACCACTGCTACCATCACCACCATCATCTTAAAGGGTACATTACAAAAGTGGTAAGGTGGGGTAGGGAGAAAAAAGAAAGCACAAACTAAGTATTACCTAACAGTAAGGAAAAAGATGTGCTCGGAATGTACGGCCTGATTTCAAGAGCATGTAAAAATGACTTGGACTTTTTCTACTAACACAGGGAATACATGTGAGTTCATGTTATAATGGAATAATTTCAAGGTGGTTTGAAGACCTTTCCCACTATCACATCTCTGAAATATAATCAATTTTAAAACACATTTTATCATGTGTTTTTGTCAAACTGTATCATTGTTAATCAGACATTCAAGACAAACATAAAATTACTAAAGCAAAGATAAATAGCAGAAGATCTCTGCAGTTTCACGATTCTTACCTGTTCACTCTCCTAGGACACTTGTCTGGTTTAATATCTACCTCATAGAGGTAGACATCAATCTTTGGGATTTCAACTTGAAAACAGTTAGCCAGCAGCTTAATGGGTTTGCCCATGGTGCCATAGCCAGGTCTTCTGGGCACCATGAGTAGGGGCTGGGCCCCAACAGGTCCTGCCAGGGAAAGGAAAAAAAAAAGTCACACTGTTACACACTACATTTGAAAATCTTGTCAACCAGCGTACGTTAGAATTATATATACTGCTGATAATGGCTAAAGCCTAGTACTGAAAGATGACATCATTCCTAACTACTTCAACTTCCTTCAACCCAGTTTCCTGTCATTAAAAACAAAAAACTGTATGCCTCTGAAAAACTGTTCTGGAAAGGATAGCAAGACAGGAGAACAATCACACAAACCCAGGTGACCATGTGCAAGCACAAGTCAGACCCAAAGAGTATGAGACCAATAGCAACGTAAATTTAAGGAAAGCAGAAGGAGAAAATAAAGGGCAAATATTTTTTTTTTCATGAACAGCTGGGTTTATTTCAACATTTGGAACTCTTGCCTTAAGCAAGAGTCTATAGTAATTATATCAGGAATAGACAATTTCCTACACTGTCAAATATATTAACATTTCTTTTGTACTTTCTTCAACACTGATCAACAAGCAGATTCAGTCTACATTTGCTCTGATCTATCTACTGAGTTAACCCAAGCTTCTTCTTCAGAGACTCTGGCATCTCAGGTGGAGGAGGGCGAGGAAGCCTGAAGTAGACCTTCACAGAGTCATAGATGAACCACTGCAGTGCAGTCAGAGTACAAATCATGATGATACAGGCAAAGAGTCCTTTCCATACACCTTTATATCCAAGTCTCTTGAGGTCCTGAGAAGCACTGCTACCTTTCTCTTTATTCAACACAGACACCACAGAATCAGCAGGGTGAGACACAATTGCACAAAAGACTCCAGCTATGTAACCTGCCACAAATGTTACAACAATTTGCTCTGCCTTTGTACATTCACTGCCGGCCTTAGGACCCACAACCTTGTACAATGCTTCAACAGTACGTTCAAAGCAGGCGAACTTCATCATGGTGTATGGTATCATTCTCATCCAGAGAGAAGCAACCCGCTTGTAGAATCTAAGAAATTAGGAAACTTGTTTTACAGTTGCATACATTCATCTAGCAGAGATTTTCATCATTAACAGAAGTGTCTGCACACCAAAAAGGGCAAATATTAACAAATAAAAAGCAATATATAATAAATAGGATCAACAAAACACAAATTGATTATTTAAAAAGATAAATAAAATCAATAAACTCCAGGCAACACTGATTTTTTTTAAAGGAGGAAAAGGGCTTACACAACCAATATCAGAAGTAAAAAAACTGATATCACTCCCAACACCCAGCTTTTTCCTAAAAAAAAAAAAAAAACTGATATCACTACAGATAACTGAAGACATTACAAACTCTTTGCCAATAAATTTGACAGTTTGATGAAACAGAAAAATTCCTAGAGAAATACAACTTACTGACACACAAAAGCACTATAAAACCAAGTGCAGTGGTACGTGCCTGTAATCCCAGCTACCTGGGAGGCTGAGGCGGGATTGCTTCAGCCCAGGAGTTTAAATCTATCTGGGTAACATAGCAAGATTCCATCTCCAAAAAAAAAAAAAAGTATTGTATATAAAATCTGAAAAGTCCTCTGCTGGTGAAAATATAAAATGGTACAACCACTCTGGAAAACAGTACGGTAGTTCCTGAAAAAATTAAAAATAGAATTGCCATATAATCTAGCAATTCTACATCTATGTATAGATTCAAAAGAATTGAAAGCAGAAAGAACTGAAGAGATATTTGTCCACCCACATTCATGGCAGCACTAGACACAACAAAAAGGTGTAAGCAACCTAAGTGTCCACTGATGGATGAATGGATAAACAAAATGTGGTGTGTCTGTATGCGCACATGCACACACACACACACTGGAATATTCTCCAGCCTTGAAAAGGAAATTCTAATACATGCTACAACATGGACGAACCTTGAGGACATCATATTTAAAGAAACCAGTCACAAAAAGGTAAACACTATTATTCCACTTACATGCGGTACTTAAGAGTACTTGATTTCATAAGAAAAACAAAATAGAAGTTGCCAGGGGCTAGGGCATGAGTTAATGGGGATTTGATTAACGGGTATTGTTTTAGTTTTGTAAGATGGAAAGAATTCTATAGCTAGGTTGCAACAATGTAAATGTACTAAACACTATTGAACTGTATACTTAAAAACAGTTAAGATGGGCCTGGCGCATTGCTCAAGGTCAGGAGTTTGAAACTAGCCTGAACAAGAGCGAGAATCCGTCTCTACTATGAATAGAAAGAAATTAATTGGCCAACTAATATATATAGAAAAAATTAGCCGGGCATGGTGGCGCATGCCTGTAATCCCAGCTACTCGGGAGGCTGAGGCAGGAGGATTGCTTGAGCCCAGGAGTTTGAGGTTGCTGTGAGCTAGGCTGATGCCACAGCACTCACTCTAGTCTAGGCAACAAAGCGAGACTCTGTCTCAAAAAAAAAAAACAACCAGTTAAGATGGCCTGTAATCCTAGTACTCTGGGAGGCCTAGGCAGGAGGATTGCTCAAGGTCAGGAGTTAGAAACCCACCTGAGCAAGAGCAAGACCCCGTCTCTACTAAAAATAGAACGAAATTGGCCAACTAAAAATATATAGAAAAAATTAGCCAGGCATGGTGGCACATGCCTGTAGTCCCAGCTACTCGGGAGGCTGAGGCAGGAGGATCGCCTGAGCCCAGGAGTTTGAGGTTGCTGTGAGCTAGGCTGACGCCACGGCACTCTAACAGGGACAACAGAGTGAGATTGTGTCTCAAAAAAAAAACAAAAAAAAACAGTTAAGATGATAAATTTAGTGAGATGAGTATTTTACCATGATTTTTAAAAAAATCTAAGTGATGTTCAACATTACATTTCTAAAGCTCAAAATGTTGCTCCAAAAAATTACTGAAACAATAAGTTATAACATTCAAATAACTTATTCAAACAGTAAGTTAATAGACTAATAACTATTATCTGAATAAACTAAAAGTTATATCTTTAAAAATCTGAAAAATCCTGTAACTATCTGAATAAAATTCACAATTAAAAATATTTCCACACACATAAGGATTACAGATCCAGATGGTTTCACTAGAAAATTATACCAAACATTTAAGGAAAAAACACCAATGTTATATAAATTCTAAAAGAGGCTGGGCGAGATGGCTCACGCCTGTAATCCTAGCACTCTGGGAGGCCGAGGCGGGCGGATCGCTCGAGGTCAGACGTTCGAAACCAGCCTGAGCAAGAGCGAGACCCCGTCTCTACTATAAAAATAGAAAGAAATTAATTGGCCAACTAATATATATAGAAAAAATTAGCCGGGCATGGTGGCGCATGCCTATAGTCCCAGCTACTCGGGAGGCTGAGGCAGAAGGATCACTCAAGCCCAGGAGTTTGAGGTTGCTGTGAGCTAAGCTGACGCCACGGCACTCACTCTAGCCTGGACAACAAAGCGAGACTCTGTCTCAAAAAAAAAAAAAAAAAAAACCACAGCAGAGCAGGAGGGCCATTTCCTTTGAATATTTAACCTCTTTTCATTATCCCATTGTACAGATAAGAAAATTAAGGTAAGGAAAATTAAATGCACTGCCTAAAGTCACAGTTAATTTTTCCTAATAGACTTTATTTTTTAGAGCAGTTTTAGGTTCACAGCAAAACTGAGCAGAAGATAGAGATTTTCCATATGCCCCATCCCCCCTCCACCCACATATGCATAGCTTCTCCACTATTAACATCCCTCACCAGACTGGGGATGAACCTACACTGAACATACATCGACACATCATCAATAATTCACAGCTAATTTCAGAGCCACAATTTGTCTCTAAAACTCATGCTTTTTACCTTATGTCATACTGCCAATTTTTTTCTCCATTATCATTATTTTGCCTGGTGCTTTTTATACAGTCTGGCAAAAACCAAAATTTTATTTCATGAATAAGCAATGAACAGAAATCTACAGCTACTAACTATAAAATCATCAAGTTTAAGTATCCAAGAGATATTTTAATGTAAATTAGTGAAAGAAACAATTCTGTCAATATAAGAAATTATGCTTCCAATGAAGCAAATTTTAGTTTTTTAACAAATACATATACTGCCTACTAGAGTTGAAAATGTAATTATATAGAAATACAAAGCACTATCTGGAACTTCTCTCTACCTCAAACTTTTCTTTCAGTAGCTATTGTAAGTACTAGCTAATATCAACTAACCAAACCAAACTTCAAACACAATACCATATATTTCAAAGCATACATGTGTTCATGTTGTTCACTGATACAGTAATTTAATATGTACTCGTTGGTAAGTCCAAAGCCAAATAACAGTCTACAGCAAACATGACTGATGAAAAATAAGCAGTGAATAAATCAAAATCAACTAGCTGTGGCCACCAAGGCCAGGTACCCATATGTGGCCTGTTAGGAACCAGGCAGTGATGCACACTAGAGCTCTGCCTCCCTCCATTCCCTCCATCCTCTCCCCCCATCCATGGAAAAAAAGGTCTTCTACGAAACTGGTTCCTGGTGCCAAAAAGGATGGGGACCACTGACCTATAGCATATACTACATCCTATTACCAAATACGTATTTTCACTGGGAACTTTTAATATTAACAGAATACTTGCTTCAATAATTCTACTTCTAGGAATTTATCCAAGAGCAATCACTGGACCAGTATACAAAGACATATCTGGTATCAAAGTTTTATTCATAATAATAAAAAACTGGAAAAAAATCTAAACTACCATCCATGAGACCAATTAAATAATATATAGGTAAAAATAAATTCTATGTAATTAGTAAAAATTAGTATGTTGCAATATAGATGTAAGTAATGATGTGGGAAAAATATTCATGATACATTACTCAATAGAAAAAGGATACAAGCAGTATGATAAATAAATAGACAGATGGATGTCTGGGAAGATAGAAAATATTAACAATTGTTTTATCAGGAAGATAGGATGATATTAATTTCACTTTCTATTTGAGACATTCCTGTATTGTTTGCCTTTTAAAATAATAAACATGTATTTATTATTTTATAATCAGAAAAAAAATTCTATTTTTGTTTTGGAAAAATAAATATAGGTTTTTTTGGTTTTTTTTTTTTTTTTTTTTTTTTGAGACAGAGTCTCGCTTGTTGCCCAGGCTAGAGTGAGTGCCGTGGCGTCAGCCTAGCTCACAGCAACCTCAAACTCCTGGGCTCAAGCAATCCTGCTGCCTCAGCCTCCCGAGTAGCTGGGACTACAGGCATGCGCCACCATGCCCAGCTAATTTTATATATATATTAGTTGGCCAATTAATTTCTTTCTATTTATAGTAGAGACGGGGTCTCGCTCTTGCTCAGGCTGGTTTCGAACTCCTGACCTCGAGCAATCCGCCCGCCTCAGCCTCCCAGAGTGCTAGGATTACAGGCGTGAGCCACCGCGCCCGGCTTGGTTTTGTTTTTTTTTTGTTTTGTTTTTTTTTTTTTGAGACAGAGTCTCACTTTGTTGCCCAGGCTAGAGTGAGTGCCATGGCGTCAGCCTGGCTCACAGCAACCTCAATCTCTGGGGCTCAGCGATCCTACTGCCTCAGCCTCCCGAGTAGCTGGGACTACAGGCATGCGCCACCATGCCCGGCTAATTTTTTGTATATATATTTTTAGTTGGTCAATTAATTTATTTCTATTTTTGGTAGAGACGGGGTCTCACTCAGGCTGGTTTCGAACTCCTGACCTTGAGCAATCCGCCCGCCTCGGCCTCCCAAAGTGCTAGGATTACAGGCGTGAGCCACCGCGCCCGGCCTGGTTTTGTTTTTTAAGACAGAGTCTTGCTTTGTTGCACAGGCTAGAGTGAGTGCCCTGGCGTCAGCCTAGCTCACAGCAACCTCAAACTCCTGGGCTCAAGCAATCCTCCTGCCTCAGCCTCCCGAGTAGCTGGGACTACAGGCATGTGCCACCATGCCTGGCTAAATTTTTTTCTATATATATTAGTTGGCCAATTAATTTCTTTCTATTTATAGTAGAGATGGGGTCTTGCTCTTGCTCAGGCTGGTTTTGAACTCCTGACCTTGAGCAATCTGCCCGCCTTGGCCTCTCAGAGTGCTAGCATTACAGGCATGAGCCACCGCGCCTGGCCAAATATAGGTGTGATTTCAAAATATGACATAATAAAATACCTATCCAAATATTATTATTGTACTCATTACATTTAGTATATTCACTATAACTAAATAATCACTTACAGAACATTTAACCAGTTGAGGTTTAAGCTTCTTAGATGGCAGTATGGAGAACAATTTTTAAAAAGGCATTTCTCCCCTTAAAAGCAAGAGGCACACATTACCTAATAGCCCATTTTGCAATCTATTCTTTAACCATTTTTAAAGTTCAGAGAAATATTATGTATCTCTTATGTTGTTAGAAGATTCAGAAATCAGTTAAAATATCAAATATTAGTAATGACTCAAAAATAGAATTATGTAGGCCTATAATTGAGAACATTTTCTTGCAAAATTTCTTCCACAAATGAAAAACCTAAAAACATGTCATGTCTATATTCTATAGATACCTTCAGATCTCCCAAGAATTTGATAAATTGGAAATGATGCACAAAATAACTGGCTGATATAAAACAAAGAATTTACTAATACATATAATTTTTTTATTGTAAACAAACCACAAAAAGCCTGCATTTAAGATATAACAAAAAGCATCAGTTATGTGACAAGGTTTTGCTGAATCTCAATAGTATTTTTTAAGCAGTGGCTAGCCAAAGAAAGTCATTAATATTAACATAGATAATGGCAGAAAACCACAGAAATTCCAAATACAGAAAGGCTGTTCATGTATCCTAACAGCATAACCATTATGGTTGAAAAACCACACAATATTCTTTCTCACATCTGTTTTGTTAATGAGCCAAGAATGAGGGTCTATTGAGTATCCTAGACAACTGAAAGTAGGAATGTGTGGTAAATGCTGATCATCCCAACATTCTGAGACTAAATAGGTCTAGAAAGGATACTGATCTTAAATAAATTATCTTTTTAATTTTACCTTCCTGAAAACAGAAATATCACTTTTGCCTTTTTTTCTCTATTCATTGGGGAAAAAAACGTATAAATTACTTTTTAAGATTCTAGTTTTAAGTACTGTAAGAGAATATGTTTTGTTACATTAACAAAACATTTTAATTTATCTTTCAGGTACACCCTCAAGTATCTTAAGAATATAAAAATCAGTGTGAAACTAGATGGTTGTGTTATAAAGCAAAACAGTATTCAACTAGAATCCAACAGCTTATGACAATTTGGCAAGAATTCTACTCTGAGCTAGGGTTTTTCCATATACAACAGAAAATTCTTCCAGGAAATGTCCCCTTTGCAGGGCCCTAGGCCTCTTTGCATACTATCAGTCCAGGCTTATGGAACCAAATAAATGCAATGTTCCATTGGAAAATATAAACTAATATAAATTAATTCTAAATTACCGACTTATTACATAAAATTCTCCAAAAGAACAAAAGGAAGTTGCATCTAAATATCTTTTCATTCATTCTAACTGCTTTCCTAAATAATATAATTTCTTAATTTTTTTTCAACTAATAAATTTATTAGTTTGGAATGTTGTTAAAAATATAAACATAGCCAAATACGCCAGAAGTGTAAAAAAATATATATATATATATAAACAGTGGTTGTATCAGGGTAATAGAATCATAGATAATTTTTTAAATGTCTTCATTATGTTAACTGAATTACATTTGAACATTATATCTGTTCTTTTTTAAGTTTTTGTATAGAAGAAAAAAAGTTGTTTCATGTGTCCTTTTTAGTTTTCCCTCGGAGCATTCTATCACTGACAGAAAAATTAAATTCTAAAACAAAAATCAAATAATCTTGCATGTTTTTATAAGTCCCACTGCAGTAAATACTAAAGAAAAGAAGAAGTTATAATGGCCACTCCAGAACAGCACAAGCTAAAAATTTAAATGACAAGCCAGCAAAAAACCGTTACCACTTTCAAAATTCATGCCCACCAGACAGAGCAATAATGTAACATTTTTTCCTTCAAGACGAAAAACTTGATATTATTTTCACTTTCTGAAAAACCTTACATAACAATCAAAACATTTCCCAAAGTGATTAAAGAAAATTGTTTTAAATACTAAACTGAAGCCTGGTGGTGGCTCATGCCCTTAATCCTAGCACTCTGGGAGGGCGAGGCGGGTGGATGGCTCAAGGTTAGGAGTTCGAAATCAGCCTAAGCAAGAGTTAGACCCCATCACTATTAAGAAATAGAAAGAAAATTAATTGGCCAACTAAAATATATAGAAAAAATCAGCCGGGCATGGTAGTGCATGATTGTAGTCCCAGTTGCTCAGGAGGCTGAGGCAGAAGGATTGCTTGAGCCCAAGAGTTTGAGGTTGCTGTGAGCCAGGCTGACGCCATAGCACTCGAGCCTGGGCAATAGAGTAAGACTCTGTCATAACTAACTAACTAACAAACAAACAAGCTGAAAACCTGATGGTATTATATATTTTAGTAGGTAATTTTAATCCACAACTTTTAACCACCTCATTCAAATCCTAATTTTGATTTAGTTCTAGCCTCCTATACATGCAACTTTTGTTCCTTTGGAACGTGGTCCCAAATAACTTGCTGATGCCACGGCACTTTAGCTCGGGCAACAGAGTGAGACTCTGTCTCAAAAAAAAAAAAAAAAAAGATATGGAGAAGGCAAAAACAAAATGGAGCATGAATTTTATTATTAAATAAATGCAGAGCTCTAAAACAACTATATTCAGACACTAATTTAAATGTATAACTAAGAAAGAAATACAGTCTATCACTTTTGCAAGACTGTAGAAAACTACCAAATGTGTCAATTTGCCTATCATTAATTTAAGGTAAAAGTCTTCCTTCCACTATTAAATAAGTATAATTTCTTCTTTTCTTTACCTACAAATATAGACTAAAATTGCATAGTACTAAAAAATAAGTACTTGGGAGAAGTGGTATCTCAATGAACATTTCTGTTGTCCCTATTACTTTATTTTGAACTAAAACATAATCTATACTCTTAGTTTAGCAGTAATTAGACCATTAAAAAAAATAGGGTTTTATCAGAAGTTCCCCTAACTAAAGAGCCATAGGCATCAATGCTAAACTGTTGATTATTACTATATAGAAACTAATTATGCCAGCTTTTTTGGTTAAATCAAAGTTCACAAAGTACTAAATCAGTAGATTGTACAGGATACATTTAAAAGTCAGTTAAAATATTTCATGTGAAAGGGAAGCACAAATACTTTTAGTGAGGAATGATTCACCAGGAAACAATTACCTGGTATTTGTATTTGAAGTCTTCTAATGTAAATAAATTTAACAGTTTCCTATGTACCCAAATAACAAGTAGAATTTAAAATATCCTATCATAAGATGATTCCTGAGAACTTACACACACGCAACACAAAAAACTTACAACAGAATTGGACGGCCAATATTCCATCCTGACCCAATCAACAGACTATTAGAGAACATTACATCTAAAATTGTTTAAGCCAAAATATATATATCTGCCAAAATCTGGATTTAAAACTTAATAGCACATTTTCCCCAATTATCCTTTCAACTTCACATTAATTGTAACAATTATATATAAGCCTCAGGAAGAATGAAAATTTTGATTTTTTTGTTTTTTTGAGACAGAGTCTCGCTTTGTTGCACAGGATAGAGTGAGTGCCATGGCTTCAGCCTAGCTCACAGCAACCTCAAACTCCTGGGCTCAAGCAATCCTCCTGCCTCAGCCTCCCAAGTAGCTGGGACTACAGGCATGCACCACCATGCCCGGCTAATTTTTTTTTCTATATATATTAGTTGGCCAATTAATTTCTTTCTATTTATAGTAGAGACGGGGTCTCGCTCTTGCTCAGGCTGGTTTTGAACTCCTGACCTCGAGCAATCTGCCCGCCTCAGCCTCCCAGAGTGCTAGGATTACAGGCGTGAGCCACCGCACCAGGCCGAAAATTTTGTTTTTGATGACAATCTTGAGCCAAATTATAGCTCATCTTTGTTATTAGACTACAGTCAACCACATAAAAACTGCACTGAAAAATGAGCTTTACATTTCAAGACGGTTAAGCATATGGTTGATAATCTGACTACCATCAGATGTAAAGACAACGAAACGGGTATCTCAGCAATGGGACACCCAAAATGAAGAGGTAAAACTTATTTTCTGAGTCATACTTGTTTAGTTGTACCAGTTGACTAAGTAGTTTGATGTCACAAGTATTTTCTAAGATACTGTCCATATATTTGGTCATAATTTCATCTGAAATCCCCAAAGGAGAAAAAGAAAAAAACTTTTTTTTTTTTTTTTTTTTGAGACAGAGTCTCGCTTTCTTGCCTAGGCTAGAGTGAGTGCCATGGCGTCAGCCTAGCTCACAGCAACCTCAAACTCCTGGGCTCAAGCAATCCTCCTGCCTCAGCCTCCCAAGTAGCTGGGACTACAGGCATGCACCACCATGCCCGGCTGATTTTTTATATTATATATATTAGTTGGCCAATTAATTTCTTTCTATTTTTATGGTAGAGACGGGGTCTCGCTCAGGCTGGTTTTGAACTCCTGACCTTGAGCAATCCGCCCGTCTCGGCCTCCCAGAGTGCTAGGATTACAGGCGTGAGCCACCGCGCCTGGCCAGAAAAAAACTTTTTAAACGTTTTCAAAATATCTTTAAAAGTTTTAGGATGACTAATAAAAGGTTTAACTTCCATGTTTTCTTTTCTAGGCTTGACAACAGGACAGTTACGTAAAAATCACCTATAGCCCCAAATCATTACATTTTTTATACAGCAGGAATAGTATGGTAGAAAATTAAAAAACAAGGTAAGGACACAATTTTGGAAAAACACAAATCAATAATAAATGACAATCTCTCTTCAAAATCTAAATCTCTCTAAAAATCTATTTTTAAGAAGATATGGGCCACACCTATAATCCTAGCACTCTAGAAGGCCGAGGTGGGAGGATTGCTTGAGCCTGAGCAAAAGTGAGACCCCATCTCTACTAAAAAAAAAAAAAAAGAAAGAAATTAACTGGACAATTAAAAAAATATATATATATACACACATAAATTAGCCAGGCATGGTGGCACATGCCTGTAGTCCCAGCTACTTGGGAGGCTGAGGCAGGAGTACCACTTGAGCCCAGGAGTCTGAGGTTGCTGTGAGCTAGGCTGATGCCTGGCACTCTAGTCTGGGCAACAGAGTGAGACTCTGTCTCAAAAAAAAAAAAAAAGATATGGAGAAGATAAAAAAAAAAGGAGCATGAAAAAGAGAAATGGGGCCGGGCGCGGTGGCTCACGCCTGTAATCCTAGCACTCTGGGAGGCCGAGGCGGGCGGATTGCTCAAGGTCAGGAGTTCAAAACCAGCCTGAGCGAGACCCCGTCTCTACCATAAAAATAGAAAGAAATTAATTGGCCAACTAATATATATATATAAAAATCAGCCGGGCATGGTGGCTTGTGCCTGTAGTCCCAGCTACTCGGGAGGCTGAGGCAAGAGGATCGCTTGAGCCCAGGAGTTTGAGGTTGCTGTGAGCTAGGCTGACGCCATGGCACTCACTCTAGCCTAGGCAAGAAAGCGAGACTCTGTCTCAAAAAAAAAAAAAAAGAGAAATGGTAGAAACTCATTAAAGAAAATTCCATCAAACTTGTAATAAACCCCTCTCCCTATCCCACCTCCACAATTTCTGAGTGCTTTTCTGCATTCACTTGACAATTATACTCCTTTACCTATTTAACAAAGTTCTTTACTATTGTTATGTCACTGGTTTCTTTTATATAAGTTTTTCATATATCATATCCTAGTATCTCTCAAATTGGCAAAAAGAGATGTGAAACTCAGGAACTTGTAATACCATTAGTAACAAGACACCCCCCTCCAAAATATTTTGAAAATTAATTTATAAGTTGTGATTGTCTGGATGAAGCATACTTTCAAATTTAATATATCAATCATGACCATTTGGTAAGCAAACCGTTATGTAACACCTACTTGATGTCCTTAATTACTGTAGAACCATAAAGAGTGCTTTTTCTTTTTTAAGGACAAATCCTGTCCATACTGTAATTTTTCCTCATGACTACCATTTTCCCCCCAGGAGAAAGTAGTTTTCCTAAATACCAAATTTCCAGGAATATGAAAAATGCATTTCTAGGGAATAAGGGAAAAAAAATACTGTGAGCAACTTTAAGATACACCTCTTCATATAAGCAGTGATCCAGGCTGATATGGCATTTCCAAGCTCCTCAGGAACTATACCATGTTGCCACAAACATCAGAGGAAGGGGTAGAAGCAGTGCCATTACGCACTTTGGTGCTGCACTAACACCTACTTCAAACTTAATTTGAAGTTATCCGTTATCTCAGTGTTATCTTCACAACTACCTCAAGAGGCAGGTAAGGGAGATGGCTGGCCGCTCGTCTTCTACCGGGCACATAAGTAGGCTAAAGGACACGCACACCGTTACATCTCCAACTAGAATAACAAAAGCGACGGCAAACCCTCCTAGTGTCTAGAAAAAGAGTATTCTAGAAAAGAGTAATATCGCCTAGATAACCCCAGACTTAACCCCCCCCAAGCAGTTTCCTGGCCCCCCAGGGAGCCACGGCTGGGCTGCGGAGAGGTCGTGGAGCTCCAGGCGGGGGGCGGGAGCCCGGGAGCTGCCAGCACAACGCTCACCTCACGCACCTTGGCAGAGGAAGCGACGAAGCTCAGGGACAACAGCTGGGTGACACCCCCACCTACCCGGCCCAGCGGCTCTGACTCACTCACCTGCGGAGCCGATTTCCATTCATGGAGCTGGGGGGAGTGCTTCGAACGAGAACAGCGCCGGCCGCTGGGGGCTAGGAGGCGGCGCAGAGGGCGACACGGGGCCACGGGCACTCTCACTCAGCCCGGACGCCGCTGGCGGCGACGGCTTCCCCAGAGCAGTCGCACTCCGAATGCTCTCGGCCAGAAGAGCCGCCGTCGGGAGACAGCACCGGACTAGGCGAGAGGAAGGGGAGGCGTGAGGCGAGGAGAGAGGGGAGCCCCGTCCGGAACTTGCGTCGCCAGCTCCTCCACGAGTGCGGGCCGCCCCCGGAAGCCCGTCGGCGTCAGTTCCGCTGACCCGCTCGGCGTCGGCCGCGCCGCGCCTCTGGGCCTCAAACCGTGCGGGAGCAACGTTGGTGCGGGAACGACCGGCGCGGAGGACGCCGGGGAGGTGACAGGGAGGGGCGCGGAGCCGGGGGCACACGGCAGCCGGCCCGGCCTCCCCCTGCTGTGCCGTGACAACCCCGAGGGGCTGGACTCCTGGCGTCTCCCCAGTGGGGGCGGTGCCTGCCTGCACCGACGTCGCAGCCGGCGGCGGAGCTTACCTGAGGCACAGCCTAACTGGGAGCTAGCGGGTGGCGGACTCGGACCAGCAGCTGGGAGGCCCGGGGCGGAGCCTCCTTCCTGAGCCACCCCCTCCGCCACGCCCAGTTTGGAACGCCCCACGCGCCGCCTCCTCACAGGCGGTCAAGTGACCACCGCAATTTAAAATCTTTCCAAATCCGTAGGGCTGCTTTAACCACCACTTTTTAGGGGAAGAACGTATAATATCGTTCGGAAAAAGATTAAGAAACAGGACATTACACAAACATTAGGTCAAATAGTTTCTATGTTTAAAACTCTTTAATAGCGCCCCATCACACTGAGAAGACCCAAACTCCTTCCCCGGCTCAAAACGCATGGCGTAAACGGGCCCTGCCTTTTTCCCCAGCAAGACTCGTCTTCATGGCTGCTACAACTATACTAGTAGGCTTCCAATTCCCACAACGGGCCAAGAGCTTCTTTTTTTCTGACTTGGAGCCTCTCCGCTTTCGGATGCCTTGGCCAGGAACCCTCTCCTCCCTTCCCTTCCTCCCCACCCTACAACCAGACGCTGCTTTTTGTACCTCAACTGTAGACATCTGAGAGAGGACTTTCCTGGATCACCGATCTATGGTGGGGCACCCCTATTACAATATTGCCTTAATTGCCCTTTGCCTAGTCTGTAATATATTTAGTTACTACTTTTTTGCGTGCCTCCCTACTAGAATGTAGCTTTATAAGGAAACCGATCTAGCACATTGTCAGGCAAATAGTAGGTCCTTAATAAATATTTGTTGCCTTAATAAAAATACATTTTTTTTAAGGAAAAGGAGAACACATATCCTATCTTCAGTTCCCCCAACTCACTGTGGGACTTTGGATCAGTCACTTGATCTCTTTGGGCTTCAATTTCCTCATCTGAAAAATTGAGAGAACAGTATGTACCTTACACAGTTGTTGTGAGGTTAGGTAATGTACATAAAGCAGAGAAAACCCTCCCTAAATGTTAGTGAATAACAAAAGTATTTACTATAGTTACCATTTTAAAGCACTTGTTAGATTCACCTACCATATGATGAACACTTAATAGATGGATGGGACTCAAAACCACATCTGACTCTAATTCTGCCTCACTTTCTTCTTCCTTCACATCCCTACCCCTGTGACTGAAAATAACCTCCCCAATTTTAAAATATCAAATTAAATGTCACCAGATGAAACACTGCATTTTAAAAGCCATTTTTAATCCTTTACTGTACACAATCCAAGTCTTGGTAGCAGCATCTGACAGGGTAAATACCAACTCTTGTGCAAGGGTCTACTACACCCTCAACCCCCATGATTCTGGAACTGGTTCCCTAAATGAATGCAGGCTTCTTCAGCTTCGTCCAGAACAGACATGGTGATACTGATGAACCTTTGAGGTGGGCTACTGTCTTCTTTTCTGACATTTGATGGAGCAGGATTCATACCTGATTCCATCCAACTCAATAAATGTCAATGATGCCTTCCTATCTATTTCTGCTATCCAGGAACCCACCTCTTTAAAAGGAGCCAGGTGAAAGGCTCATGAAATGTAATACTAAGAAGTGGGAAGACAAAAAGGTTTGAAGAATTCTGCCAAAGGCAATGCTGTATGAAGATCTCCCCTGAATACACGTACCCCCTATTTTTGGATAATTCATTCCCAATTGAGTTTGCTCTTAATTAAGGGCACAGAGCAGAGTCTTTGAGTATCTCAACTCATAGCCCCAGTGCCTAGAACAGTGCCAGTGACTGGCACATAGCAGCGTTCAGCAAAGATCTGTTGAATTGATGGATGGACAGATGAATTAAAAAATAGGCTTCAAGAATGGGACTCAGGAAGCAGACTAAAACTCTGCCCTCATCCCTGGTGGCACTGGTTGTTCTCAGAAGGAAGAACTATAGAAATAGTACAAAATCTCACGTGCAGATGAATCAGTGCCCTCTGAAAGCTAAGCCTCCTCAGCAGCCACAAAATACCCAATGCAAAATTTCTTAAAATACAAAAAGCACAAACTAGAAAATTCAATAAATTGGACTTTAAATTAATACATTGGACATCAAAATTTAAAAAAAAAAAATTTTTTTTTTTTGAGACAGAGTCTCATTCTGTTGCCCTGGGTAGAGTGCAGTGGCGTCATCGTAGCTCACTGCAACCTGAAACTCCTAGGCTCAAGTGAGCCTCCTACCTCAGCCTCCCAAGTAGCTGGGACTACAGGTATGTACCACCACACTCAGCTAATTTTTTCTATTTTTGGTAGAGACAGGGTCTTGCTCTTGCTCAAACTGGTCTTGAACTCCCGACCTCAAGTGATCCTCCTGCCTCGGCCTCCCAGAGTGCTAGGATTACAGGTGTGAGCCACTGTACCTGGCCAATTTAAAACTTTTGCTCTTCAAAATGAAAAGGCATGCAACAGACTGGGAGAAAATGTATGCAACCGATATGTAACAGAGGACTTGTGTCTAGAATTAATAAAGAACTTTTACAACTTAAAGTTGTAAAACAATCCAATTTTAAAATGAGTAAAAGATGTGAACAAACAATTTAACAGTGAAGATATGAGGATAGCAAATAAGCACATGAAAAGATGATCAATATCACAGGTCATTAGAGAAAGGCATAATGAGCTACCACAAACCCAGTACACTCAGGAAAGACAGGGTGGCCAGCTGCCTACTGTAACTGCTGGTAAGGGCCCAAGCTCAGAAAGTCAGGCTCAGGGATCAGAGTACCTGTGTCTCCTTCCTTGGTGCCAATATTATTCTACTCCACTTAGGACTTTTATACTCTGATTCTTATGTTAGATAAGAAACATCACTGGATGAGAAGAACAACTGGATACAATCCTCTCACATGGGCCAAGATTAGAGTCAATCTCTTCTTCTAGACCATCAATTTCTACAAGGCAGAAAGAAGTTACTTTATACTGCAGCAAGACACAATATAAAACATTTAGGCTTTAAGGACAGAGGAGGCCCTGAGCTGTGATACTGGGAAAGTCATTCTGAGATTCATTTTCCTCATCTGTAAAAGTCAAAGTAGCTACGTAGAGCAGAAGCTGCTGTGAATGCTCTTATCTCCTTTTCTTGCTAGTACACATGACTAGACTTTCTAGTCCACATGACTCAGAGGGTTAAGTCCTTATTCATCTAAGCCACTCATGATCATCTTATTTGCTTTGCCAATGACAGAATAGGAGTGAGAAGATGACCCATTTCATAATAGTAAAGGCAAGATGAAGCCAGATCTGCCAGAGCTTCCAGGAAAAGACTTCTTTAGAAGGAAACACTGGGGAAAATTAGTCTCTCAGCTAGACATTGTTTTGTCAGCATTTCACTCCTGGAATTATGGTAGTCATATGCGGACCAGGAGGTGAACTAGCATGCAGATAAACTGACCGGGGACAGAAGTGCAAAAAGATGGCAAGAACCTGGTTCTTTGGTGTTATCATTGAGTCACTGAATTAACCAACCTTGGAGCCATATTAAATAAAGATTTCTTATCATGTGAAATGATAGTTTCCTTATTTAATCAGGACTTTGTAATATGCAACTGATAAACTATTTCACATGATTGCTGCAAAGATGAAATTACGTAACAGATACTGTACAAAACACCTACCCAAGCTCTTCGAAGTACCCAAGTAAGCCTGTCCTCCTTTTGCAGCTCATTCTCATTAACAAACCCACTGTTAATGAGAGGATCTCTCACTGCCTCTTTTAAGAGGAAAGTTCCCTGCCTTTGGAAGATAGGGAAGAGGAACTTTCTCACTAGAAAGGTTCCTCAGTATTACTTTATCCCCCAAAAAACAATTCATTGCCAAGAGGATGGTGGTGAAGCTGCTGAAGTCCAGAACAAGAGTACAGGATGTTCCTGCAGGGTAAGCCACAAAGGCCTAAAAAACCTTCCTAGAGAAGGCAGTTGTGATGCTTAAGTGGAAAACTTCTTAATGTACCTCATTACCCAGCAAATCCATTTCCCCAGCTCCTCCTCCTTGACACAACTGCTTTTAAGGAGTGCTTCTGTCATATGCTGTGTACTTTCTAAGCCTGCCAGCTTTCCTCAGCCTACCATCAGAGGAATAATGCCTGGAAAGCTAGAAACAAACAGAGAGAGCTTATTTTCCAATTCAATGTTACTTTCCATGTAAGCAGTATAGACAGCAGCTTGCGGATGTCCCAGGCTCAGAAATTCAAACTAGCCTTTCCTTTAACAACCAAATCCTAATTGCCATGATATTCTGGGGTCTGCTAAGCCAAGAGATACCCAACAAATATCCAGCTTTACTCTACCCCAAGACACCTGTTAGACAAGAATGAGCTACAGAACACTCTGCCTGTTGACAAAGCAGAGGGAAGGCTGCTCAACCAATGCTGAAAAGGTATGTCCAAGAGTATAGGACAAGTCTTCACTCAAAACCTTGAGCTCCAGGCCCAGACAATTCAAGCCCTGGGATTCTAGTCTTTTTCTTTAGAGTAGCAACCAAAAGCCAAACCCCGAAGCCTTTTCAACATCAATTTCTTCTAAAACTAAAGTTTAATCACTTCGGTACAGCACTCACCAGCCACGAAACCTTGCCCACAGCCGGCACTCATAGTCCGCATGATAGTTTGTGCTGTGCACCGATGACGAATCTGTTTTGCTCTTGTGTGATGAGGAAAGCTTTAAAGCACTGAAACTTAAGTTTTACTTTACTGACAGTTTTACTTGTAATGTAAATCAGAATAGGTAACATATACATATGTTTTCATATGTATACATATGTTTTCATTACATTATTTTTAAATGTTCACAATTTTATTTTGATAAATGAAAAATTAGAAAAGTCCTATCACAGCTATTGGCTAAAGTCGACGCCAGGCTGTGCGCCTTCATATCACGGCTATCAGCTAAGGTTGTTGTACGCGGTCATCTGTGGCTATCGACTATAGTCGATGCTGGTACCAAAGTGGTTAAAGCAAAATTTTGCCACAATGGTCATCCTCCTACTTTCCCTGCTAAATACATTATTTCTGTTTCACTCAGGGTCATAAATTTATTTTGTGTCTTTTTTTAACTGGGAAAAATCTACTCCATGTTCCAATTTGCTCAAGTTCAAACTCCCTAACCCTTGCTGCTGAAAAGGAGCATGAGGCTGGTTGGCCCTTTCCCAAGGGAATCTGGCAGGTGGTGGCCTCAGGTTAGCTCTGCAGTTTGAAAAGTCACAACATGGCATCCAGAGGAATGCTAGGCCTATGTATGTACACAATGGATGCCACTGATTTCTCACTAGGCCCTCCAACAGAATCCCTCTCTGAGCCATCTTTCCTTAGTACACAGAAATAACAGTGCTCTAGCGGTACCAGAGAAGAATGCCAGAACTTACATGCTTGACAATTATTACCACCAGCTTTAGGTGGTAGAAACCATAGAACCTTCAACTTGCAGTGAGACTGAGAAAAGTTGATGATAATCTGGTTAAGATTTCTGCTTACCTGAAGACTCAGGAATGTGTAGTCCATCTTGTGTACTCAATGTCACTTCTTGATTCCCCCCACCAATCTGATACACCACAGATTACTAGTTCATTTTAATTCTACTCACAAAATCCCTTGATATATTGCTCTGGCCCTGAGATGACAAAAATGTATAAAATGTAGTTTCTGCTCCTAGGAGTTCACAGGCACTGGGAAGACAAGTAATGAAAATAAATACAAGCAAGCTACTAAGTGCTCTCTCATGTACTGGAACACTGTCTATAAAACTGGACAGGAACAAAATTAGGTTTTGTTTATTCTTTTACAATTATCTCCTAAGGACAGGAGAAAGCTGGAGGTAGTGGTGGTGGGTAATTGTGGTCCTAGTCTTAGCCTTATTTGAGTTTGTCTAATGCTCACTAGAAAATACTGGAGAATGACCTAAGCCAGTCATATAGTTATAAGATCCCAAATAAGATATGGAGTAGGATGTTTAAATGAGAAAAAAAATACTCCCTTTCCACAGCAGTTTATGTTGTTAATCACTCTTCATGGATCCTCTCTCACTCTTGATTTTTCTCCCACCTTATTAAACCAGTCAAAAAAATATAAGGTATCTACTAGTGATTTGACCCTCACCTTAGGTTTTACTTTCTCTCCTCATGCCTTAAATTGAGTTTTGTAGGTTTATACACTATGTTTCTCTCCTTAACTAATTTTCTAAACTATCTTACTCATGCCTATGGCTTTAACTACCACCTATATCAGTATGACTCCCATATCTGTAACTGTGGTTTTGCAGTCTTACCTGAGCACCTAATCTGTTTACTGGAAACCTTACCCTCATTACCCTACAAGGACCTCAAAACAATCTACACAAGGCTAATTATCTTTCTTCACAAAACTCACTGCCTTCCTTCTCCTCCACCCCACCTCCATTTTGATTAGAAGAATGTGCCAATATACTCACATGCTCAAGCAGAAATTTGGGTATTAGCCTCTACTCCTCTCTTCCCTTCCCTTCCCATCAACCACTGAGTCCAACTATCTCATCTCTCAAATCTGCCCTTTCCTCTCTATAGTCATTGCTATAGTCTTGTTCCAGTCCCTCATTATCTTTGTCGTGTACCATGGGACTATTTGGTTAATCAGCTCCCCCACCAAACTTTAAGCTCCTTAAGAAGACACTGTTTTCCTCATTTTCGAACTGTTCCTGCCTTCTCTCCCACAATACTGCTGGCACAGTGCTTTGTATGTTTGTTGAATGAAGAATAAAGGGAGGCCTTGTGAAGTATTACTGCATAACAATCTACAGTATTATTCTAAGGTAAAGCCTATCAGAGATGTAATTAATCCCAAAAGTTTGTTTTGCTGGTAGGAAAAAAAGAGAGAGAGACTGCACTTTAGAAATAGAAGCCACTGTTGTCTTTATAAAACACAGAATTGTGCTGCTGATGCTGCTTGCTTCAGAAGGAACTGTACATTACAGCTGCTGGGATAATTTCACAATGGACTAGACAAGATACAGCTCAAAGCAGGACACAAACACAAGTCTCAAAGGGAAACAAATGCAAACAAGTACACAGCTGTGGGGTTCCAGGGACATTTCCCCATCCATGCTGGACTTGAGAGGGATAAAAAGTTTAGAAACTAAAGTGAAACCCAGAGTAGTCACACATGCCCACCACATGGCTGCTAAGTGCAACATCACACACCAATCAGGTTGGACCGTGTGTGCAGGAAAGTTATTTCATTTTTCCTTATTGCTACTACACCAGGGGACTCAGTGCATTGGACATACTATACTGTCTTAACTTGCAAAATTCTTGGAGGATTTCCTAGTTTCCTTTTTAAAGGAGGAAATAAGGAAATCTTCCTTCTCCACCTCATTCTGTTTGTTTTAGCCCAATCCTTCCACTCCCTTTCTTGGGCTCCCAAATAGCAGCCAGAGGTTCTAAGTCAATAGGAGTAGAGTAAGGGGAGAGCACCAACTCAGCCTCTCCCCCTGCCCAGGGAGAAGGCAAGTCCTAATAAGTGGGGGGAAAGAGAAAACCAGAGAATCCCTCCTCCCCAATCTGCTTAGAAGGCCAACTAGGAAAGAGTGCCTTGCATATTCCTGCCATGATCAGACTTTAAGAAGGAAGGCATCCCAGCTACCATCCTGAATTGGCCTAGGCCCAGTAAATAAATAAAAGTAACTCCCCCCAATGTAGTTTCCAAAACTGTCTTTTGGCTAGTTTGAGATGACCTTTCTACCCTGAAGGAGAAGAAACTTCCATCCTTTTTTGTTACACATGATGCCAGACCCAAAATATTGTCCCACCAGCCTTGCAGATATCCATGGGCCAGCTAATAAGCCAGTGTTCCCTTGGCTGCCCATCATGAGTGCTGGCCTCATTCACGGAATTTTGGACAGAAAAAGAAAAGTATCCAAAAACATTGCTACTTAGCCTAAGAGGAGCCCACAGAGAAGCTATCTAGCAAATGGGAAGTAGGAGATTTTTAGGAAGGTTTCATAATTTTAGGTACCTTCTTCTTCAGCCTTATTCTAAGCCTAAATTCCCAACAAAAACAGCCCCAGGCTTATCCGTAGAGGCCAGCAATAGCACCTCAACCAAAATGGGTCAGATTGGACTGGGTAAACAAAGAGAACAGCTCTCCTTTCCTACCTTTCATCCAAATTTTCTCCATTTTCTCCTCACACTCTCTTCTTCCCCATGAATATGCCCTAATGCTCCAACCTTGGATACCCAAGTAGCTCAACCATAAGACAATCTCCAGAAAAGGGAATGGGGCACAGGCCGAGAGTAAAGGAAACAGATCTAGAAAAAGCAATGAGGGAAACCAGCTCCAAGGAGTGAACGGGAGTAGAAACTGCAAGAAGCCCTCCTGACTTCATGTCAGTTGAGCAGGCTTGCTGTTTTGCCTTAGTATAAGCTAGAGGGCAGTCCAGCCCAGGGTGGACACCTCAGTGCTTGGGGAACAGACTCATGGTCTTCTGCAGTCAAGGAGCAAAGCCTGACCTTGCCAGCTAACAGTGGGATCATTGTGGCCATGCGGAGATTTCATTATCACATAGGCACACAAGCAGGCCAGCAAGCAAAGTGCATATAAAAAGGAAAAGGAAGCCAGGGAAAGAGAGAAGAGGAAAAGGAAGGCAGAAAAGAGAAATAGAGGGAGAAAGAGACCTAAGAAGACGAGGCTGGGGTCTCCCCAGCGCTTCCCTGAAGCGTGGGTAGGAAGCACCACTTAGACCAAATCCACACAAGCCAAAGGCTGCCAATACCACTTCTCAATCTGCATGCACCACCTTTCAAGCAAGAATAATCCTCAAGGTCAGGGGTATTTTTCAAATTTCAAAAATTAAAAAAAAACAACAAAAAAAAATCAAAGAAGTCATTTTGTCTTGTCATTGCCCAAGCTGCTTCTCTCTTGCATTTATTTATTGAATGCCACATGCAATGCCACAGGGCTAAAAATGTATGTCAAGCCCCAGCTGAAAACTCAAGTGGAGAGAGTGAGGCAAAGAGAGAAAAAGAGAGAACACAAAGTTGCTGGGAGTAGTGGCTTCCACCTGCTCCCTATGGACATTTGCGAATGCTGGTGAATTACTGGACCTTCCAGGAATAGTGCCCTGATCCCAACCCCAAAATGTACCCAAGTAGAGAACATGCAGAGACCACTGTCCCAGGAGAGCTTCCCTCCCCAAAGGGTGACGGAACACGAAGTAGACTGTATGTGAAGGCAATGGACAGGGCAGATGGAGTGTTGGCATCACTCTCTTTAGGCACTTGTGTAAGGAATGTAGGCTCTCCAGTGAGCTGCCTCCTCCCAGAGCCCTCCACTCTGTTCTTCAGCTGGGCTTATGCCCACGGGGCACCCCATGCTGTAGCCAGCAGGAAAATGGTAAAGGAGGAGTTACTCAACAGTTCTGATGCTTTCTCCATAATGAATGTTTGTGCTATGGTTTGTGAAGTTACTAAACAACATGGCCTACCAGAACAGAACCTGGGATAGATTGTTTTGCATAGCAAATCTGGGTTATACAAGGGCTGCCAGGGAGAGGAAAGGGTAGCTCTAACTCCATAGGCCAGGATTCAGACCCTCCTTCCTCTGGCTGGCCTCCAAGCCTGGGATAGGTCTAAGCATCATGGCTTCATCACCAGATTGGGACAAACCCAAGCCAAGGCTCCTCAAAAAAAGGAAATCTCACACTGAAGTTGCAACTCCCCAGCCCAAGCAGTTGGGCAGGAAAAAAATTAACAGTCAAGGAAATAGGGGGCCATGCCTCAAGGCCAGCAGGGACCAAGCTAAAATCACCTCCTCCAGTCCTGCAAGACAGCCAAACCCTGTATCTCAAGACAAATAAAAAAGCCCATGCCACCCACTCACATGCCGTAGTGGGAAACCAGGAAAAATTCATTTGTGTAAACAGAAGCAATAGGGAGCAGCAAAATTCCTTAGCCTGTCCATAGGACACACTGCAATCTAGGATAAGCCAAAGGGTCAGAGGACAGTCCAGAGGAAAGGAAGATGCACTTGGAAGAAAGAATGCAGGACAGTACAGAGGAGAGAGGCTGTAGCAAGAAAAAGGTTATCATCTGCACAGAGGAAGGATGGAGTCTGAGCCCCACCTTGGGGAGATAACCACCCCCTACGTAGCCAGGCCAGAGAACAAGTAAGGTACACCGTTCCTTCTGATGGCTCAGTGTTTCTGGGATATAAACTCATTCGGCATGGAGGGATTTCCAAATTTTGGCAATAGACTCAAGTTATGGTATAAAAATAACATTTTGTTTTCTCTCTTTTTTCTTATTTTAGACCTAAGGATCTTTTGTTATAAGACACCCCAGTTATGAAATATTGAAACATAAGAGATTTGACCATCAGGGGAAAAAAGAAGAATGAGAAATGCTATGAAAGTAACTCCAGACCCAGGCAGGGTGTGAGGTGGGGGAAACAGGAAGAAAAGGAGGCATAACTGGAAAGGCCAGGGGCCAGTCATCTCAGGAAGCAGCTCTGAGACTTGTCGTGTTTGAAAGTGCAAATGTCAATGGATTTTAACCATCTTGAGGTTGTGATCTTTTAAAAAGCTCAGCGAATGTGGAAGTCAATTTCTTCAAATGCAAAATAGCTGGCATTCTGGCTAGATGTTTGTTGAGTTTGGGGTATTTCTTCCCCACCTATCTCCTCTCCCACCCCCACCCCATCCCCCAAAGAAAGGTACAAAAGGTTGCAGTTCTGCAGCATTACCATTACAGGGAAGGCACTGGTTACCCACCAGCAGGCGGAAGGAAGACAGGGTCGTGTCACTTCAGAGCTAAGTGCCATAGTGCCTTAAGTATTACTAGGGGCTGGATGTCTGTCAGGGAGGAGGTGTAAGGTGGGGTAGAAAATGTGGAGAGAGAGGAATGAGGACAAGGAGGGGGGGTGGCAGCTGGGGGAGGAGCAACCAAAACCATTAAAAATCTTCCTACAAACTGGATTCTGAACCCATTAAAACATCTAGTATCCTAAAATATTGATCTGGGTCTGGTTTCATTTTTCTTCTTAAACAAATCTAGACCTTTTCTGATTAAGGCTCCTAAAAAATCCTTCCCTCCTCCCACCCACTTTCTCAAGCCCCTCACTTTCCCATCTAAAGTATCAAACCCAAACCTACCAGCTTTTGTCCACAGGGCTGCAGAGCCGACCTTACCAAGCTGTCAAGCATGAGTCTTTAGCACTGTGAGTCACATGAGACACCTGTGTGTATGGTGAGCACCCCTCTTGGTCCAGTGGGGTCAGGGCCAGATGTGACAAGATGGGGTGAGGGGTGGGCGACATGAGGTTGATATCAGAGATTTCTGGCTGGTGGTCTGTCTTGCTGGCCCTGTTCCCACCCTTATACCACCTCTATAGAAGGAAACAAGGCCTCCTGCACTCCTCCCTACCCCACCTCCCTCCTCCTTGCTTCCTCTGGATTTGGGTGGCACAGCTCTTGGGGCTTGGAAAGCTTTCTTCTATCCAGTGAGGTAACAGCGTTCTGCCTTCAAGCGAAGTACATGGTGCGCAGAGTATCCTGGTGAACCTGCACGGCTTTGGCGAGGGCCTGGGGGTCCCGCCCATTGCTCTGCCCCGATATGTGGCTCCCCTCTCCACTGAAAAGGAAAAAAATGAAAGAAATCCTTCCTGGTGAACTGAACTGCTGCCAATTACCTCACTCATCCCTGAGGTGCCAATTCCCTTACCAACATAAGAGAAAACCCATCCCAGGTTTGGACAGATAAGCTGAAGCACAAATTGATAGCACCCTTTTCCTTCCACCCAAGGAAAGTTGAGAGCATCTAGAACAACAGACTGAAGCAAAAACGAAACCAGCCTGATCCCAGGCCTCACCTGTCATGCTCCTTGTCCACCAGGTGGTATCGTGCCCGGAAAGCCACCAAGCGGGCATAGTAGGCAGGTGCTGGGATAGAGACAGAGCGTGTGCATCGTACGTAAGTATGGCACAGCTGGTACGTCAAGATCTGGAGCTCATCTGCTGTGAAACGGTTGTCATCCCAAAGGACATAGTAATGGGATGGTCGGCTGGTTCCCTGGAAAAACAGGAAGGTGAGGGAACCCAGGTTGGGTAGAGGGGATGGTTGATAAGGAACAGGATCACTGTTAAGAATATGGCTGGGTGGATGATCCACCCACGTCAAAAAGCCACCAATGTCATAAAGCACTCTTCTTATAGGCAACCTGAAAGTACGTTCAGGGCTTATTAAGAGAGTGATTCTGATTTGAACACTACTCAGTGACACTGATATATTCTAGAAGCAATGGGAATAAACAACTAATCTTTGACCCATTGGAAACCCCAGAACATAGCCCAGCTACCTGGATGCCTGCATGGCTGCACAGATAGAAGTCAAACTCAAATGGGTGGGTGATGTTGGTGTCCACAGTGGTCCCAGCTGGGATGTTACCACTCTTCCCAATCTGTATAGAGACAAACACAACCAAGATCCCAAACCTGCCTGGCCCTAATCAGGGCCCTGGCTCAATTCTACTCTGACTTCACCAGAATCCCAAGAGCAAAGCAGAAGTTGCTGTTCCCAGAGGGTACCAGGTCTTAATATAATAGACTTCTAAAGTCACACAGACCTGTGTTCAAGTCCTGGTTTTGCCATTTATTAGCTGTGTGATCTTAGCAAGTCATTTAACCTTTCTGAGGTTAAACTGGAGATAATAGTACCTACCTCACAGGGTTGCTGTGAGGAAGACGCCTTGTACAGTGTCTGGCACATAGGAGAAGTTCAATAAATGGTAGTTCCCTTCCCCTTCTCTGGGAGCTGGTCTACATATGGGGTCTAGGCCAGGGAGCTAGGAGGAGGGAGAGGAAGTATAAGGGAATGAGGGGAGGAGGGGAGTCCTACAGGAAGGAGGGTATAGAGGAAGGATCATAAGAGCTAGAGGGAAGGAAGGGGCAAGCTAGGATGGATAGGACAAGGACTAAGTCCCCAGACTTTATCTCAAGAGCTTCTTCCCTATCAAGACAAGGGAGAGAGGTTGAGGGTATGGCTAGTCTCCTCAATCTCTCACTCACTCGCTCATTCTTGTCAGCACAAAAAAGGCGGGTGTGATGGCGTTTCTGCACCACAATGTAAGTGATCCCAGGCTGGTAGTCCTTTTCCAGTTTGATGCAGGCATCACGAATGGCCAGTAGCTCATAGTGGAGGATCTAGACATAGGATGAGGATGGAGAGAAAGAGACATACAAGTCCTTTTGAGTTCACCTGCCCTTCGGAACTAGGGGCCTGCCACTTACAATATGGCTTTTTTGCTCAGCCTCCTTTTCTAAGCTGATGCCCAATAATTACAAATGATAGTCCCTTCCTGCCAAAATCAGCCTTATAACTCAGTTCACCGAGTATGTTCCTGTAAAACCTTGGCCGGGAGGCTTGGCATCAGAAGAGAGCACTCACCTGGTTCCTATGCATAAAGAGAACTAAAATCAAGACACAGAATCCAGGTCCACAGAGAAATCACTAAAATTACAATGCCCAAGGTTAGGTCAATCAAGGAGACAATGGGAGTTCCCCTGTGGGCTCCATGAGCAGACAGGGTTTAGATGACCAGAGAAGAGCTGACATATAGTTCCAGAAGGGGCCCAGAGGGAGTATATGAATTTAGTCCTATAAAGAAGCAGGATGATAAGAAAATGGACTAGCTAAAGAAGCCACAGGTAAATAATCATAGGCAATAGTTGCCTGAGGCCATAGATGTCAGATATAGGGAGTTAAAACTGTATGGTAGAAAAGGATAGAATTTGGAATCAAATAGAACTAGGTTTAAACCCAAGCTTTACCTGGTTGTATTACCTTGAGCAACTTAGTCAACACCTCTAAATCTCATTTTCTCCACATCTGTTAATTAATGTTACTAAGACCTGCCTCACAAAGGTGTTGTGAAGACTAAGATAATTAAGTAAAAACACAGAAAATCTAGTAGCTTAATAACTGTTGATTGCTTTGCTAAGCAGTTTGAATTTTAATCCAAAGCTATGTTAAGCTACTAGACATGTGTGAACAGGAAAGTGATATGATAAATTTGTCTGGTATTTTAGAAAATACTGGATGACTTAGAGGTAACTTAGCATAATGGTTAAGAGCACAGACTTTGGTGGCAGACCAATGTGTCTGAATCCCAGTTCTATCCCTCATTAGTTTGGGTGACAACAAAGAATCATTTAACATTTCTAAGCCTCAGTTTTCTCATCTGTCAAATAGAATAATAAAATTATTATCTCATAGGGCTACCATAAAGTATTAAATAGAACATAAATGAAGTGGTCAGCACAGTTCATGACACGTAACAAGTGCACAATAAAAGTGGTTATAATGCTATTAAATGGTAGTCAAAGAGACCAGTTCAGTACAGAAGTCTAAACAATAGATTATGGAGGCTTGGCAGTGAGAATAAATAGGAGTATCATTATGAAGGAAGGTAAACAGCAGTGGTTCTCAAAGTGTGGTCTCCAGACTAGCAGCACTGCTGAGGAAACTTGTCAGTATTGCAAATTCTAGGCCCATATCCTAGACTCACTGAATCAGAAACCCAGAGGGTAGAGCCCTGCAAATTGTTTTAACAAGCCCTCCAGGTGATCTTGATAATACGCTAACTTTGGAGAACCACTGGTCTAAATAATCAGTCTTCAACATGAACCAACTAGTAAATAGAGACTGAGGGCCTCTGTTATAAGAAGAAAGGTCTAAAGATGCTTGTACACTTCATCTCAGTTGTAATTCCCACTCCCAAGCCTACCCCATTTAGTAAAACTTCCTAAGAAGCAGCACACCTCAAGGAAGAGGGAAAGGGCCATGGCCAGGCTGTGCAAAGGGTGCCCCAGTCCTCCTCCTCTGGCCTCCTGCCCGAGGGAAGCTTCCAGAGGCTGCAAGTGTGGCCAAGCCCAGGCTCCTCCCCTCCCCAACCCAACCCATAGCTGACACTGGCTACCTTGTTCTCCACCCACCAAGATGGTGCTCAACCCTGCAGAGCAGACATGTTGAAAAAGATGTTTTGATCCCTAACATAATGAGCGAAAAGGTCAGAGAGGTGTTCTGAACAAGTTCAAGATTTTACCAAATGTTACAAAAACTCTGGACTCCTTATGGTAGTAAAATGCTGAAAAGAAAATTCTGCATTGAAAGAATGTCTAACTGGTTACTATAATGATCCAGCTTTCTATAAACAATGCAAAATGGAACACCCTAAGGAAAGGGAAAAATTCAGAAAAACTGGAATTCCCACCAACAAAATGCTACAGAAGCTTCCTACAAGCATGTAAAAAAATGTTCCAGTGATACTCAAGAACTCTAATATTCATGGAAATCACTTATAGTATAAATCAACTGAAATAAATCCATCAATCAGCACTCAAAAACAAACAAACAGGCCGGGCGCGGTGGCTCACGCCTGTAATCCTAGCTCTTGGGAGGCCGAGACGGGCGGATTGCTCAAGGTCAGGAGTTCAAAACCAGCCTGAGCAAGAGCAAGACCCCGTCTCTACTATAAATAGAAAGAAATTAATTGGCCAACTGATATATATATATAAAAAAAATTAGCCGGGCATGGTGGCGCATGCCTGTAGTCCCAGCTACTCGGGAGGCTGAGGCAGAAGGATCGCTCGAGCCCAGGAGTTTGAGGTTGCTGTGAGCTAGGCTAACGCCACGGCACTCACTCTAGCCTGGACAACAAAGCGAGACTCTGTCTCAAAACAAACAAACAAACAAATAAAAGAAGCAGCACACCTCCCACTGCCAATAGCTAAGAAAAGGTAGCAGCTGCTAGCCCTCTGGCCTCAGTGTAAAGGTTTTCTGGGCCCTACCTGGGGGAGCTGGCCTTCAGGGACCCCATCTCGGTAGAAGATGATGCGGGTAGGCTTGAAGCGGGTGGACTTGTAGAATTGAATGAGCAGCTCACGCACCATGTAGGACAAGTCTTCAATGATCTCTTGCCGTGGTCGCTGTACCCGCACAGTAGCACAGTATCGGCTGGGGTGGGCATCCATACTGCCTACCACCTGACAGTCAAAGAGAAAGGATCAGCCCCTAGAACCTTTCTTCACCCTCCCTCTATTGTCAGGCTATGGGTTTGGGGAAAAGCTTCTTGGAAAACTGTGTAATCAAATGAGCAGAGATTAGGATTCAATGGGCCCTGGTTTCAATCTCTGTTGTTTCACACATGTAGAAGTTACTTAATCCATCTGATCTTCTCCTTCCTCTTCTCAGATGGAGGTAAGAATACCTCCTTGCAGTGCTGTAGTAACACATATAAAGCACCTTGCGCAGGGCCTACCTCACAATAGGTACTTGATAAATTTGATTCCCCTACATTTTGCAGAGGGGCATGTGAAGGTCTAGCACTACTAGATCAAACAATGACCTCATCCAGCCCTAAGTTTATCCTTTTTTCCATTCAAGTGCTAATCTACCCAGGAACCATATCCATGGTGACAGTGTTCTTTTGACTGATGGAAGTAACACCATTTTCAGAAGGGACAGTGGCCACAGCATAGGAGGGATGGCCACAAGAAAAACAGGGAGAAGCATATTATAGGGTTTCCACTGCAGTAAGACCAGTCTGCCTACAGAAATGTGAGTGTTGAGAAAATGCAAGTGGGAAGGGAAGGAAGGCCTGATCCCTAGCATTTTGAAAGCCCCAGGGGACAGGAAGTAGAAAAGTCAGGAGAGAGACTAGAGAAACATCTATCTACTAGATTGATCAGGGGTAGGGGTGGGGCAGAGGAAAGGACAGTCCCAGTAACTAAATAACTCCCTTAAAAGGGATTTCAGAGAAGAGCTAGTCACTCCCCTACATCCCAAAAGCAGGCATGGAGAGTGAGAAATTCAAATGCAGAGCAAGAGTGATGAGCCAAGTCTCTGACTATATTCTTACTACTCTCCCTGGAAAAGAGCTTCATACAAAGCTAACTTTATGAAGATTCTAAGGGAATGGGCAATGGGATGGTGAGCTAAATGGAGAAGATCTTATGAAGGGTCAAGAGCCTGAGCTGAGGGAAGGAAATCATGTGTAGTCTTGGGGACTGAGAGCTTAGAGGAGAACCTTATGAGATAGCTGGAGAGCATCACTCACTGCTGTGATAGAAGGTTTTTTCCCATCCCCTGCTGGTGGGTGTGTAACATCTGCTCCCAAGAATATCACTGGCTGTTGAAAGACGGCAGAGCTAAGCAAGGAAGAGAAAACAAAATCGTGAGGAGTTGGGTTTTCTCTGGCTGGCACCATCCAACACCCACTCTGATCTTCTCCCCTTGTGTCTGATTCATTCTGCCTGGCTAGGGTCTGTCTCTTCATCAATTTCCAGCACGATACCTTAACAAGGGCAAGTGTACAACAGAGTTCATACCGCTGGTGTGGGACTAGGATGTTGTTAATGCCACCAAGTTTGACATTGATCTTGAGGCAGAGGTTGGACAGAGTCTGAGGCGAGGTCTTGACCACGTTCTTCACCTGCACACACTGTGTAGCCATTCCCAAGAGAGTGTCTCCAACACGTTTCACCTCAGCTATGGGCAGGGAGAGAAGTGATTAGTGCATTCAACAAATATTTACTGAATGGCTACGAGATACCAGGCAGTATATGAGGTGCTAGAGAATACAATGGTGACAGAAAACATATAATGTCCCTACTCTTTATAGTGCTTACTACCTAGTGACTAATTTTAAAAACTGTGAAAATTACAATACTGATAAATGCTACAACCTCATGGAGCAATGAAAGCACATAGTAGGAAGTAACATCTGAGTCAGGAAGGGATCCTTAAATAATGACTAAACTGAATTCTGAAGGCAGTAAAGGACTTAGAGAAGAGAGGGAGTTCGGAAGAAAGCATTCCAGACAGAGGGAAGAACATACAAAAATGCACTATCCTAGAAGATAACAAGATATGTTTGAGACATTGAAAGGTCATAGTAGCTAAAACAAACAGCAAGGGGACCATGTTTTGAGAGAAAGAATGTGGTCATTAGGCCAATCTACAGAAGAGATGAGGGTAGCTTAGATTAAGAAAACAGTTGAGTTGTTGAAATGGAGAGAAACACATGAACTCAGATATTTAAGAGACTCACTTATAGACTAGAGGCATGAGTAAGGGAAATGAATTTCTATGTATAACTTTAAAATTCCTAGCTTCTGTAATAGGAGTAAATAGATAATAAGCTTGTTCTTTTGTTTGTTTGTTTGTTTTTAGATATTTTGAGTTTGAAGAGTTTTTTGATCATCCCAATGAGGATATCAACAAGGCAAATGAGTATAGTGGCTGGATGCTCAAAAAAGGAGTCTGTAATGGGATGCAAATTTGTGCAATATTTAGGTACAGGTAGCAATTGAAAGCATGATCTTGATGAAATCACCAAGGAAGATAACACAGTGAAAAGAGAAGAGAGCTTAGATCTGAATCTTGAGGAACTTACACTATTTGCAGAACAGAAAGATGATGAGTCTGCAAAGGAGAAAAATCCAGAGAGCTAGAAGGAAGACCAAAACAGTTGTATCATGAATGCCACAGAAAGAAAGAGTATCAAGAAGGAGCAAGTAGTCAACAAAGTAAAACACAGCTAAGAGATCAGGTAAAATGAGGACTGGAAATGTCCTCTGGAATTAGTGATATTGAGGCAACAAAAAAAAAATGCAGTGTATAGAGGCAAAAACTATTTTGGTAATATAAAGTACCAAGCAGGAAATTTATGATCAATGAATAATTTGCTATGTTTTCAATGGAAGAGACTTGAGCATGTTTTAAGAAGTTTACTTCCACTTCCATGAGAAATGGAATAGTTAGTGGCAAGCCAGTTCTACAGCGAACATTCAGAAAAACCAGATAAGGGCCGGGCGCGGTGGCTCACGCCTGTAATCCTAGCACTCTGGGAGGCAGAGGCGGGCGGATTGCTCAAGGTCAGGAGTTCAAAACCAGCCTGAGCGAGACCCCGTCTCTACCATAAAAATAGAAAGAAATTAATTGGCCAACTAATATATATATATAAAAAAAATCAGCTGGGCATGGTGGCTTGTGCCTGTAGTCCCAGCTACTCGGGAGGCTGAAGCAGGAGGATCGCTTGAGCCCAGGAGTTTGAGGTTGCTGTGAGCTAGGCTGACGTCACGGCACTCACTCTAGCCTAGGCAAGAAAGCGAGACTCTATCTCAAAAAAAAAAAAAAGAAAAGAAAAACCAGATAAAATACAGAAATCATGTTTTTGAAGGCAGCAGAGAGGTGCTGAGGCAACAAAAACTGGAGGGATTAAAAATTCCAAGCAGGGAGAAAATCCCAAAGAGATGAGCTATCTTCTGCAATTGTGTTTTTTTGTTTTTTTTTTTTTTTTGAGACAGAGTCTCGCTTTGTTGCCCAGGCTAGAGTGAGTGCCATGGCGTCAGCCTAGCTCACAGCAACCTCAAACTCCTGGGCTCAAGCGATCCTTCTGTCTCAGCCTCCCGAGTAGCTGGGACTACAGGCATGCGCCACCATGCCCGGCTAATTTTTTATATATATATCAGTTGGCTAATTAGTTTCTTTCTATTTATAGTAGAGACGGGGTCTCGCTCTTGCTCAGGCTGGTTTTGAACTCCTGACCTTGAGCAATCCGCCCGCCTCGGCCTCCCAAAGAGCTAGGATTACAGGCGTGAGCCACCGCGCCCGGCTGCAATTGTTTTTAACCTGTGTACATTTGCTGATTGTAGGTATGGGCAGGAAGCTGAGATTCCAAGCTCTGGGACCACTACCAGGGGACAGGAAAGCAACAGAGTTTTTGCTCTGTTTACAGACACATTAGTTCTCAATGTGAAAGGTTAAAAAACAATTCATATAAAAGAAAACGTAAGAAGCCGAGGTGGAAGGATTGCTCAAGGTCAGGAGTTCGAAACTAGCCTGAGCAAGAGCGAGACCCTGTCTCTACTAAAAAGAGAAAGAAATTAATTGGCCAACTAAAAATATATAGAAAAAATCAGGCCCTGCGCAGAGGCTCACACCTGATATCCTAGCACTCTGGGAGGCCGAGGTGGGCAGATTACTCGAGGTCAGGAGTTCGAAACCAGCCTGAGCAAGAGCGAGACCCTGTCTTACTATAAATAGAAAGAAATTAATTGGCCAACTAATACATATAGAGAAAAAATTAGCCGGGCAGGGTGGCACATGCCTGTAGTCCCAGCTACTTGGGAGGCTGAGGCAGCAGGACTGCTTGAGCCCAGGAATTTGAGGTTCCTGTGAGCTAGGCTGACACCATGGCACTCACTCTAGCCTGGGGAACAAAGTGAAACTCTGTCTCAAAAAAAAGAAAAAAAAAGAAAAAATTAACTGGGAATGGTGGCGCATGCCTGTAGTCCCAGCTACTGGGGAGGCAGAGGCAGGAGGATTGCTTGAGCCCAGGAGTTTGAGGTTGCTGTAAGCTAGGCTGATGCCTTGGCACTCTAGCCCAGGCAACAGAGGGAGACTCTGTCTCAAAAAGAAAAAAAAAAAAAAAAAGAAAACTTGAAATAGTACCTTCATGACCCTGGATTTCTTAAACAGGACACAGAACTACTAGCCAAAATATTAAAAAACTGGACTACACTAAAATTTAAAAGTTCCATTCAACAAAAGACACCATTAAGAAAGTAAAAAGGCAAGACAGTGAAGAGAAGATATGTGTAATATACACACATATATTCAACAAAGAAACTGGAAAGAACACCTATAAATCAATAAGGAAAAGGCAGTAAAGTCAACAAAAAAAGGAAAAGACTTGAGCAAGCACTTTATAAAAAAAAAGGCTAATGACATAGCTTCACCTATTTCATTAAAAAGATACTCAACTTTATTAGTCATCAGAGAAATCAAATTAAAAGCACAATCCAATATCACCAAAACCCCACAAGAATGTCTAAAATGAAAGAGACAATACCAAGTTTGGTAAGGATGTGAACTATCTAGAAGTCTCATACACTGCTGGTGGAAGTATAAACTGGTATACTTACAATCCACTACTAGATAGACACCTAACAGAAATGCATGCATATGTTCAAAGGATATGTACAAGAGTGGTCAATGAAGCATTATTTATAATAGTCAAAAACTAGAAATAATCCAAATATGTGCACTAACAGTAGAATAGATAAATACATGTAAATTGTGTTATATTCATATAATGGAAAAACAATCACAAACTACAACTAGAGACAACATTGATGAATCTTACAAACTTAATGTGTAAAAGAAGCCAGACACACAAAAAGATTATATTGTATGATTCCATTTATATAAAGTTCAAAAACAGGCAAAACTAACCTATGGTGTTAGAAGCCAGAACAGTGGTTACCACTGGTGGGAGGCTGGGGTGACTGGTAGCCTGGGGCTGTGGTAGTGTTCCACTACCTGAACTGGGTGCTGATTACACTGCTGACACTTTGTGAAAATTCACTGAGCTGAACATGTAAAATTTCTCTATGAATAATTCAATAAAAAGTTCACATTAAAAAAAGCCAATAGTATCAACATAGTGGAGAGGAAGGAGTTAAAATACTAAAGACAAGATAGGTGTAGTATCTGATAAAACTGGGAAAATGTGATAGTCCTTCTACACTCTCAGGACCACCAAATGCCAATGGGACTTTGACCATCAGAGGGAAAATGCCATTTCACCCAGCCTCCCAGGAGGGAAGGTGAAGGGTCTTTAGAAGAATCTGACTGCTTCTCTTATCTGCTGGTTTAAATTCCTACACAGATGACCCCATCAACCAGGTAGTATAACCAAGGAATGCATGTAAATGGAAGAAACCCAAGGCCTCAATAAAGATATGAAGCTAGAGACAACAGTAACATTACTGAGCCCAGGGAAGGGAAAATTCTAAGTACTGCCTTCCCTAAGCATGCTTTACTATACTCCCAAGGTAAGCCAAAACACTGAATTCTTCCCTTAATAGAGGGAACCAGAAACATAGATATTTCCTTAAGGCAATTCTCCTAAAAAGCATCCTTATCATCCATACTAGGACCCAAGAAAGATATGATTGAAGAGCAATCAACTTCCCTCAATAACTATTATTAATTACTGAGTATCTTATCAGTGGGAGTTAATACCTTAGGTGTGTATGTATACAGAGGGAAGAAGTTTTCAGAGCAGAATCAGACCTAATCCATGCTCAAAATATGATGCAAGATTGTAATTGATCAATGGTCTGATAAATTAGAGGAATCCAGAGACAAGTTCACCCTCTAGGTGGGATGTCACGAATATGGAATAAGTAGCATTTAAACTGGGCCTTAAATGATGGAGACAATTTTAAGGGCAACATGGGGGACAAGAAGGGTATTCAGATATCCCAGGAAAAGGCAAATGACATGAACAAAACCAGAGATTGGAAAGTACAGACAAGAAATGAGCACTTAGAGTGTCACCTATATGCAAGTCACCGTGCCAGATGCTGCGTTTTATATAATTAATTCATGAGACTTAGAAAGCTTAGGTGTTAAATAATTTGCCCAAGACAGCTGACTTGGATAGCCAGGCTTAAATCCAGTTCTAATTCTAGAACCAGTGATCTTTCCAGGATGTGTGATAAGTGAACACTGCAAGATTAAGCTGAAAAGTTTAAATTAAGATCAGGGCCATGAAAAGTCTTTATGTAGTAATGAATGGGAACCAATGAAGGGGTTTTTTGGTTTTTTTGTTATTTGTTAAGAGATGGGGTCTCACTCTGTTTCCCAGGCCAAAGTGCAGTGGAACAACCAAAGCTCACTGCAGCCTCAATCTCCTGGACACAAGTGATCCTTCTGCCTCAGCCTCTGAAGTAATTAGGACTACAGGCACATGCTACCATGCCAGGCTAATTTATTTTATTTTTTGTATAGACAAGGTTTTGCTATATTGCCCAGGCTGGTCTTGAACTCCCAGACTCAAGCGATCCTCCTGCCTTAGCCTCCCAAAGTGCTGGGATTACAGATGTGAACCACCACGCCCCATTCACTTTTTTGGTAATACAATCACAGAAAGTCTTACCTGATAATCTATTCAACAAAGCCTTGAGAAGGAAGGTTAGAACTAAGTTGATAAGTATGGGTAGAGAGCAGGGAATGTATCTTAAGAAAGATTGTGAAAAAGAGCACTGGAGGTGAAGCAAAGAGAAGACAGACTGCCTCCAAAGTTTGAATGAAGGTACTCAGAAACAACTATGTTGCTAAACACAGAAAAGAGAAGCAAAGAGAAGGTTTTACAGAGAAGACAAGCTACTGAAGAGATGGTCCAACAAAACATTTTCTAAGGGCACAGACTGTATCTGTTATATTCACCAATGTATCTAGGATTTTGCATAGTGTTTCACACATGATAGATGATTAATAAACTCCTGCAAAAGAAAAGGAGAGAGGCCAAAGGTACAGGCAGGAGCTGCAGAGGGTTCAAGGGTTAGATCAAGACTTTAATGATATAACATATAACAATAGGTGATGATTGAAGCAACCAAAATGAATAAGAATGTTAAGAGAATGTAAAAACAGAAAGAGAGGGCAGGGGACAGAAACCTAGCAAATACCAACCATTCCTGGTAATGACAAAAATTAGTAAGGAGAGACAGGAGAAAATATGCAGAAGTCAAGGGAAGAGGACAACTGAGAAAGGTCACTGGCAGCCCTTTGCAGAGGAGGTTTAGGAGAAAGGTAGATAGAAGGCAAGATAGATGAAAGATGCTAAGGAGTAAGTGGCTGGTGAGAAAGTGGGCATAAGAGAATGTAGAGAAATCATTCAAAAGGTTTGATGAAGAAAACAGGAAGACAAAAGCTAAAGGAGATGGCAAGATTGTGGTAATGTGCACTAGGATGGGGAATTTGAAGATGTTTGTGAGTTGAAAGGTATGAAGTCCCAAAGGTAGCAGGATAGGTTGGGAACAAGGGCACAGAAGAGTTGAGCAAACTAAGAGGAACACCTCTTCCTTTGAAGCAGGAGAGGTAGAGAGGGAAAACAGAGTACAAGAAAAGTGCTGAGCCAGAAACTTATATAGTCTCTCCTGTAGAGAAGAGAAGAGAAGAGAAGAGAAGAGAAGAGAAGAGAAGAGAAGAGAAGAGAAGAGAAGAGAAGAGAAGAGAAGAGAAGAGAAGAGAAGAGAAGAGAAGAGAAGAGAAGGGAAGAGCCTCTCAAAAAGTCCAAATCATTATCAAACAGCCACCACACATTCTGGTTGAGTGTGCTGCACAGTATCCTGATAAACAACTCACCCCTAAAGATAGGAATCTGGACTGACCCATCTCTATATCTGGCCCAGCTGAGCCTGGTATAAAAACCAGCACTCATAGGACTCCAGTAAATGTTACTGGGAAATAAAGGTGAGCATACAATTAGGATCTGGGATGACTCAATGGCTCATATAGGCTGCTCTTTCTCCTATAACAGAAGTACTGACATTAAGGAACGGCTCTAGCTAGAGCCAAGAATTTACATCAAGTCTTCCCTAGGAGTCTCCAGGGAGCTACCCTGAGAAGAATCCCATCATCATTAGCACTGTCCCAAGAAAACTGTACCATACACTGGTGTCTTCCCTGGCAGGATGACGATAATAAGCTGCAGCCCTGAGTAGGTGTTCTTGAGATGCCGGAACATGGGCTCCACGCTGTCTGCCCCCTGCGCATATTTGCAGAAACAAGGCTGACCCTGGATAGGCATCCCTGCATCCTTGGAAATCTTCCGCAGCTGGTCTGTGAAGTTCCTATAGCACAAGCATGGTCATGACAGAAAGCAGTAAGTCCCACTTTAATACTTCTGGCCAAATGCCTCGATCTTAGGTGCTCAGCACTATGAGAGGGACTGAGAGATTCTAACCTAAATGAGAAATGATCACAGCTAGTGCAAAATGTCCATTTATAGTTGAGTATGACAAGACAGCTTGCCAAGTGTTCAATGATAGGAGCAAAGACATGAGGGAGCCCAGAAAAGGGACCTATGGGAATTCTCAGGGTTCCCACCTTGCCCCACTCAAGCAGCTGATTCCTATGCTCCATTATATGTCCAAAGAAACAGGCAGATGACCAAGAGTAAGGCCTTTTTGCTCAAAATAAATGAGATTCCAACAGTGATGGGAGCACAGGAGATGCTCAGTAAAAAATGAGCTCCCTCCTCTCCAACTGGTTCTTTGAAGCCTAAGAGCCAGTAAAATAAGCTTCATTCCTTTGGCTTTAGGGCTTTACCCTGGGAAATGAAGACAAAATTGGAAGAAAAGATACACATACAATAGAGTAAAAAAAAAAAAAAAATCAACCTACATAAACATACTAACAGATTAATTTAATTTTAATTAATTAATTAAACGAGTAGCAGGAAATTTAATGTGAAAATCTTGCATTGAAATTATAAAGCTATAATGTACAGAGAATGAAAGCAATTGCTTAGGAGATATTATATAGAATATAAGTATCAATTATAGTTCAGTTAGAAAATAAGTATTTTTCACATATTTCATAAAAATGCAAAAGAAAGGTAAATACAGTACGATAGTACGATACTATTATGCAAAATTTAAGATAATTTATATACATATAGTATATACAATATAGAAATTGAATAGGAAGGTTACAATAAATTGTGACAGTGGCTGCATTAGAAGGGAGGAATAGGACTAGGGTGGAAGATATGAAAGAACATCATGTTTATCTGTAATATTTTATTTACTTTTCCAAAAAGGATAAATATGACAAAACTTATGATGGATACATGAGTGCCTGAGGTGGTAGTCTCTACATTTACTATTTTTAAAAAATTTTCAAAATGAATGTTCGACTAAAAAAATACAACCTAACCATTGTTTCATGTTAATAAAAACTAGGGCTTTGATGGACTACTAATAGTATTTCTTCCATTTCTCTGCCTTGTATACAACTGCAGAGTAGCTACAAAAAAAGCCTACATGTTACCAGATTTCATTAATAGTGGGTCTCTACTTGAAGAAAAGTGGTATTCCCAATCTTCTCTCTACTACCAGAATCACACTTGGGATATCTCAAACCACAAAGTGTTGAGAGATATATAGGACGGGGAAGGTCTTGAAATCCTGTCCTAAAGGTGACATAGCTGAATGGGGCCTCTTTAGCTAGAAGAAAAATTCTGAGGGTTGTACCTAGGACTCCCTCACCATTCCCAACTACTAGTTTCTCCAACTCCACAGCAATCTTCATGTTTTCCCCTCTTCTCAGTGGAAAGGATGCCTTCTCTCCATGCCGTGGATCCCACCACCTTATACACACTTAGAGACTTTGCTCTGTTTATTTTCCAGTTTCTCTGAGTTAACTTACTATGCACATTCTCTCTGGACAATCTCATCCACTGCCATGGCTAAAGAGTCAGAAATCTTTACCTTTAACCCAGAACCACACATCTAATTGGTTATTACTGACCCAGATGGACAAACCACATTCTTACCCCATATATCTAAGGGTCACAAGGAGAAGGGGATGCTTGATAAACTGACCTCTTTCAAGTCTGATAGTCTAGGGTTTATCAGTTCCTATACCCGAAAATGGCCAAAACAATGGACTGTTTCCCAAAAGAACTGGAAAAGGGAAGGACGTGGGAGTAAGAGAGATGCACAGAGAAAATAAAACTGCCAGTGAAGTGACTATAGCACAAAGGCAAAGACCAGGGAGCCTTTCTAATATGCTAAGGGCCAGCCCTCCAATGCCAGGCCAAGGCCAGGAGTAAATGGTTTAAATGGGGCCAATATCCAAAGAACCCAGGAAAGGGGACAAGAACCATCACCCACTTAGAAGAAGCTACAGTTATGATTGTGGTAGTGGTTGTATATCCGTGAGGGGAGAAGGTAGAATGACAAAGTCTGGGTCCAGAGTCCCCAGATCCACCAAGAACTGCTAGAACTAATTCTTGTGAAGACTCCAAGGCTAGATGAACCCACCAGGGCACACATCTCCATTACCCTCATCACTACCCAAAATAGTCAACCCCATTGACTCTCTTCATCCCCAGAGTACACTGACTCCACTCCAAAGCCACAGAGAATGAGAAGCCACCATTCCAAAAGACAGCAGGAACCAACAAACTGTATGCTTTATGTGGGTGCGTTTTGTGGTATTTTAAACATATCTCAATAAAACTATTTAAAAAAAAAAAAAAGACTGCAGGGGAAGGATCAGTGACTTCTTCACTTACTCATTCACACACCAGAGCCATCAAGGGGTGGGGAACCTGCAGCCTTGGGGCCACAGGTGGCCTTCTGGATCCTTGAGTACAGCCTTTTGACTGAATCCAAATTTTACAGAACAAATCCCACTTGGGGATCTGGAGGGCCACATGTGGCCTTGAGGCTGTGGGTCCTTCACCCATCTAAACTGTTTTTTAAAATCATTTGGCTTTATCACTTTCCTTATTGCTGTGATCTACTTAAAACCCCTCGGCCACAGTGTCGCAAAGGCCCTTATAACTCTTGTTAACCTAATTCAGGTCACTTGGACCTGACTGAACAAATTCTGTGCATAGCAAAGGACAGCTCAGAGATCAGCTAAACAATTTGCTCTATTTTGTTTCCAATTAGGAACCAAGTTTTGAAGCTCGGATCTGAACTGATCCCAACTCTATCTAATACTTTCTTGATGATATGCGAACTTTGGACAAGTTACTTAACCTCTTGAGCCTCAGTCTCCTGAAAATGGAAATATCACCACCTACTCACTGTAAAGATGAAATGAGAGAACATAAATTAGGTACTTAAGTACAATGTTGGCATAAACATTACAGTCATCACTAGTACTATTTATTACTAATAACAATAATTATAACAATAAAATAATCCAGGCCTTCTTTAGGCGATTCAGACCCTAAAATCATTACCTCTGACATAGATATAGCCCCTTATCAAATTCTCCTAACCAAAAATGGACAGAAAAGGAATAGGTAGAAGCTTGAGCAAGAAAGCACAATATAGGCAGAGTCAAGACAGAAAGAGCACACTATCAATCAATCTCAGCCCCTGGGGGTGGAGGAGGGCCAGCAGCTCTAGCATCCTTCCCACCCTTCCACACCTATACCCAAGCCTCCTTACTTGAGCACCTCTTCTCGACACTGTTTCTGGGGTGCGAAGCAGGCGATGGCCCAGACTTTGATCTCAATCCCATTGTAGAACTGTTTCCCCCGCATGTCCCAGACACCCTGATTGGGTGTAGCAATGGCCCGGTTCTGGAAATAGTCAGAGGGGGCGCCCAGGTGAGCCTCAGTAGAGTCAGATGGGTAGGGGAACAAAAGCCCCTGGCTATACAACCCGACCACCCACATATACCCCAGAGATGTTGTCTGGCCCTGACCCTGCTCACCCGGCCGCCGTACTGCAAGATGGGCGCCGGCAGCACTCGCCCCGTCACCTCCGTCATGTCGTCTTTCACTTTAATCCCAAATTCTTGGATATAGGGATCTAAGTTGTAGCTGGCATTCTTCATCTGCAGTACAAAAGAGGGGGATCTCAGGAGAGCAGCAGCTTGGCAATACTCCTCACCCTCTGGGTCCCAAGGAGACAGCCCTGAAGAGAAGCTAGGAGTAGCAAGGAATAGCTCTAAAAAGGGGGCCCAGGGAGACTGGAAGATGAGAGAAGTGGAAGTGGATAATACAGCAAAGTAATGCAAGAGAGAAATGGAGAGATAGAAGCAAAGTAGATACAAGGTCAAAAAACAAGAGCAGCCCTGTGGAGTTCCAGGGAACAAATCCAGACTTGGGTTCTCCTGAAGGAATGTCCGCTGGGCCATTAAAACATCTATATTATCAAGGGCCCCAATGACTGAGCAAACATTTCTCTGCAGCCCCACTGACCAGGCGACTGATCTCCTCCTGTCTGTCTGGCGCCGACCTAGCTGTGGCCTTTATCATGGTCGAAGTCTGGTTGTCAGTCAGCTTCTTAATGCAGCGCTGCCCAGCCACAATGTTACAGACCTGAGGAAACGAGAAGGACAGGTAGCTCTGGCTTGATATAGTCCACCCTGTACCCAGAGCCCCACAGTGAGAAGAGACTTTAACTATCAACCATGGAGAAGGGGACTGCAAAAACACCTTGCACATGCACATATTCTCCTCTTGAATTTTACTTGATAGTTAGAAAATACTCATGTGCAATGTAAAAGGCAATACAGCCACTTTGTGATCAAGAGCTTGGGATCCAGAGCCAGATGTAGGCTCTGGTCTCATATGTTAAATAAGGACAACAGTAACAATATCCTAGGGTTGTCTGAATAGTACATAAAATAAAACACTAAAAGGACTGAGTGCAGTTCTGGGACACAGTAAACATTCAGTAAGTTGTAGCATAGATTATTATTTATTAATGTACCAAGTATTGAGCCCTCCTGAATATCAAAAAATTCAATATAAACAAATTAGATTCCTAAAGCAGCTGTCCAATGGTGGCAGACAATTGCTCCATCCTGCAACCCACCAGGAGGACTATGGATGGCTCTAAACCCTTTAGCCCCAGCCAAAAGATGACCATTGAGCCCCCAGACTGTAGAAATCATCATCTCTGTTGGCTGACCATATCCTCTGTTGATGTGAGTAACATCCTGCCCTCAATTCATCTCTTCGGGGTCAAACAGGACACAATGGAGATCAAAAAAGGCTGTTTAATGATATGTAAGACTTCCATTCCCCAATATACTATATTCAGGATGCCGTTAACAGGAAGGCTTGTAGTAGAATTGAAAGAGCCAGTAAGTTTTGGAAGATTTGTCTTTTAAGTCCAGCTTTGCCATTTCTAGGTGATATTGAGCAGGTCTCTTAACTACTCTAGACACTGCTACTTTAGTCTCAGACATGGGGGAAAAAACAGTAGCTGTCTCACCAGGTTGTTGTGAGGATTTAAAAGAGATGAAACGTGTAACTTGCTTGCATAGGGTCAACATTCTTTAAGTACCTGTTCATACTAAACAATGGGGAGGAAGACCAGGCCAAGGTCACCTTCAAATTCCATATTCCAAAGAATCATAAAATAGTCCATTCACTTAATGAAAATCCAGAATTGTTGACATTTGTGAGGTTGCTGTCTTAAAGGTGCCTTACAAGTTGTAGCACTCTATACAGATGGTTACAGATAGAGAATTAACACTAGCAAAAGACTAAAGTGTGGAGGTGGTGAAATTAGAACCCTTGTACATTGCTGGTGGGAATGTAAAATGGTGCAGCTGCTATGGATAGTAGTATGGCGATTCCTCGAAAAATTAAACATAGAATTCCCATATGAACCAACAATTCTATTTCCAGATATGTACTCAAAAGAAGTGAAAACAGTGACTTGAACAGACATTTGTATTTCTTGCTCATTACAGTATTATTCACAAAGCCAAAAGCAACCCAGGTATCTATAAGTGGATGAATGAATAAATAATTCACAATTGTGGTATATACATACAATGGAATACTATTCAGCCTTAAAAAGGAAGGGAATTCTAATATGCTACAACATGGATCACCTTGAAGACATTATGCTAAGTGGAATAAGTCAGTCAAAAAAGGACAATTATGGCCAGGCAGAGTGGCTCACGCCTGTAATCCTAGCACTCTGGGAGGCCGAGGCGGGCGGATCGCTCGAGGTCAGGAGTTCGAAACCAGCCTGAGCAAGAGCGAGACCCCGTCTCTACTATAAACAGAGAGAAATTAATTGGCCAACTAAAAATATAACAGAAAAAAATTAGCCGGGCATGGTGGCGCATGCCTGTAGTCCCAGCTACTAGGGAGGCTGAGGCAGAAGGATTGCTTGAGCCCAGGAGTTTGAGGTTGCTGTGAGCTAGGCTGACGTCACGGCACTCACTCTAGCCTGGGCAACAAAGTGAGACTCTGTCTCAAAAAAAAAAAAGGACAATTATTATACGATTCCATTTATTTCTACCTAAAGTAATGAAATTCACAGAGATAGAAAGTAGAATGGTGGTTGCCAGGAGTTAAGGAGAGAGGAAATGGGGAGTTGTTATTTAATGGGTATAGAGTTTCAGTTGGGATGATGAAAAGGTTTTAGAGATGAATGATGGTGATGGTTGCACAACAGTGTAAATGTATTTAATGCCACAGAACTATACACTTAAAAATGGTTAAAATGGTAAATTTTATGTTATGTACATTTTATCACAATTTGAAAAAGAAAAGACTAAAGGAAGAATGAACTGTGATTTAAATATGAACAAATGATTTTGCTGACACTCTCATGGGCCTGGATAAACTATTCAAGGAAGAAAAAGACCTGGATTGGAGGCACTGGTTATTTCTAGTTTCTAGCTAGGGAGATTCAAATAATCTATATTGTTCTTCTACTTAAAACCTTTCAATGGATTCCTATTATACTTAGAATAAAATCCCACTTGGCCAGAAATTGGAACACTCATTCATTGCTGATGAGATAGTACAATGGCATAGTCACTTTGGGAAACAATCAGGCAGCTCCTCAAGATATTAAACATAAGATTATATATGATTTCACTCTTAGATATATACCCAAGAGAAATGAAAACATATGTTCACACAAAAATGTGTACATCAATGTTCACAGCAGCATTACTCATAATAGCCAAAAAGTGCAAAAGGGGTCAAATGCTCATCAACTGATGAATGGATAAAAAAAATGTGACATATCCATATAATGTAACAATACAGATGAACCTTAAAAACATTATGCTAAGTGAAAGAGGCCAGTCAAAAAAGCCCCAATATTGTATGATTTCATTTATGTGACATGTCCCTTCAGCTTAAATGCCTCAGGTTAGTTCTGAAATCCTAGAAGCTCAAAGAAGGCTTGAGCTTTGGTCTGGACAATCTCACATTTGCTGCTGGAACAAAGAAGGTAGTCTAGGATAGTGCTTCTCCAACTTGAATGTACATATGAATCTACTTTGGATCCTGTTAAAAGACAGATTCTGGCTCAGCAGGTATAAGAAGAGCCTGAGATTGTGCATCATTTTAAATAAGTTCTCAGGTGATGCCTATCCTGTTGGTATGCTTTTTATTTATTTTATTCATTTATTTTTTTTGAGACAGAGTCTCACTCTGTGGCCTGGGGTAGAGTGCCATGGCATCAGCCTAGCTCACAGCAATCTCAAACTCATGGGCTCAAGCGATTCTCCTGCCTCAGCCTCCCAAATAGCTGGGACTACAGGTGCACACTACCGCACCTAGGTAATTTTTACTATTTTAAGTAGAGATGGGTCTCACTCCTGGTCAGGCTGGTCTCAAACTCCTGATCCCAAGCAATCCTCCCTCCTATGCCTCCCAGAGTGCTAGGATTACAGGCGTGAGCCACTGCACCCGGCCTCCTGTTGGTATACTGGCCACACTTTGAGTAGCACTGGACTAGACAATGAAGTAGTCAGAATAGTTTCTCATTAGATATTCATTCTGGCTAGTATGTACCAAATCAAATAGAGCCCAATGATTCTGCGTTTATATTCTATGACTTAAATAGCATTACTATTCTTTCTCTAATTGCAGGATTTCAAAGGTCTACTAAAATATAAAAGTGTGACAAATCCTGGGGCTAGAAATTTTTAAAAGAAACACATTAATCATTGGAGAAATAGAATCTACATTATAGGTAATATTTATCTCTACTTTCTGTACAGCACGGTACACTGTATCTCCAGATCACTTAGTACCCCGAGCTTCAGACAGCATGGAAAGAGAAATTAAGAGAACATGAGGCCGGGCGCGGTGGCTCACACCTATAATCCTAGCACTCTGGAAGGCCGAGCCGGGCAGATCATTTGAGCTCAAGAGTTCGAGACCAGCCTGAGCAAGAGCGGGACCCCATCTCTACTAAAAATAGAAAGAAATTAATTGGCCAACTAAAAATAAATAGAAAAAAAAAAATAAAAATAAAAATAAATAAATAAAAAAAATAAATAGGCCGGGCGCGGTGGCTCACGCCTGTAATCCTAGCTCTCTGGGAGGCCGAGGCGGGCGGATTGCTCGAGGTCAGGAGTTCGAAACCAGCCTGAGCAAGAGTGAGACCCCGTCTCTACTATAAATAGAAAGAAATTAATTGGCCAACTAATATATATAGAAAAAAATTAGCCGGGCATGGTGGTACATGCCTGTAGTCCCAGCTACTCGGGAGGCTGAGGCAGAAGGATCGCTTGAGCCCAGGAGTTTGAGGTTGCTGTGAGCTAGGCTGACGCCACGGCACTCACTCTAGCCTAGGCAACAAAGTGAGACACTGTCTCAAAAAAAAAAAAAAATAAATAAATAAATAAATAAATAGAAAAAATTAGCCAGGCATGGTGGTGCATGCCTGTAGTTTCAGCTACTTGGAAGGCTGAGGCAGGAGGTTCACCAGAGCCCAGGTTTGAGGTTACTGTGAGCTAGGCTGACGCCATGGCACTCTAGCCTGGGCAACAGAGAGAGACTGTCTCAAAAAAAAAAAAAAAAAGAGAACATGAGTGTGGGTATCTAAAATCTCTGTACTGAACGAACTAGTTATTTATTAAATGGTAAATATAGCTTGCATCTTTGCCTGAGAGCCCTGAAAGAAAATGAGAGTAGAACAGGGGAAAATAACTTAGTAGGTAAGAATGAGACCTTCATCTCAAAGGAGAACGACCTCATACTTTCTCTGAATGTTAATTTTCCAAACTTCAAAATGAGGATGAGAGACTATGAAATAACAGACCTTTGATGATCAACATGCAGGTACATACAACAATGCCTGTTCCCCAGCCCAGCCATTACTTGGCAGTCTCACCTCTAATGGCAGGTAGGTATGCTTTTGTTCCTGGCCAACTTGCAGGCATGGCAGGTGGGGATACTTGAGCTGAAGATTATATTTCTGTTTGAAATACTGTGCCACTGTGCACTCCACAGTCTGTCCACTCTCCAGCTGCAAGGGAAATCTGTTGGAGGAAGGCAAGGAGGTGTCATAACCCAGCATTCAATCCCACCTCTCTAGACCCACAACTATTGGAAGCCCTAGACTTTACATCATCCTTCCCAACATCTCTGAGATTGCCACTCATGGGAAACCAGGCAATACAGGTGTCCAAGACAGAAGTGAAAGGTTTAAAAGAAAAATCCACAAAAGTCAGGACCATATCTGACTCATCTACATTTCTAACGTTGAGCATAAAACCTGACATAGAGTAGGCACTCATGATCCAGTGTGGCCTGAGGTTATGAATGGGGATGGAATGAGTGACAATCTCCCCAAGGAGCTCAGGAGCCTGGCTTTTTTTTTTTTTTTCTTCAGAAGAAAGAATAAATTGAGAGATATGGTAACATTTACATAACCATAACAGGAATCAGGGGAACATGCCTGCTCTATAGTAAATGCTCAAAGAAGAATGCAGATCAAGAAGGTAAAAATGGTAGACATAGTATCAGCAGATCTGGGAAGGCTGAGGGAAGGATGCCAAATTCACACAGCTTATCTCTGAAAACAGGGCCAGCCCAAGGGTCATTCTGAGGGCCAGTGGAGGTGGGGCAGAGGAGGGGTGGTGAGTCGGAAAGCTCAATCCTCTTCCAGCAATGAAGTATGGCTCAGCAGCCCTGCCAACTTACGTCTGATGGCTAGCAGGGCGACGGGTAACATTACACACACGGTATTTCCTCTTCATCTGTCCACAGTGGGTCACTTCTACCTTCAGACCTGAGATACACACACTGCTTGTCAGGGTTGGAATAGGTTGCTCATTTGCCCAGGTTTGGCCTCTCCCCTGAACATATCCCAAGGGGATTTCCTCTTACAGCTAAAGAGAAAGTAGTGCTGTTTCCCTTCCCCGCTTAGTTTGGTCCTCACCTTTGATCTCCTTGGTGAAGCGAACGCGCTGAGAGTCTGTGAGGGGCTTGGGCTGCTCATCTATGTTCCTGATGTCCAGCACCTCACACATGAACTCAATCACTGGCTGTGCCTTGTAGAAGGCAGTGGCTGAGACTGTGGGGATAGGGTAGTAATAGCAGCTCAGGTTCTGTCTTCCAGAATAAATGGAGGCACTGTAATTTATACCCTCTTCCTTATAGGGTATTGGGATGGGGGCAGGGGGTGCCAGGGCTGTAGGAATTAGACTAGGAGTATGGTTACAGAGCTGGGAGGGATGAGGCTGGGAGTGTGGTGGCTGGACTTGGGGTGCCCCTGGCTCCATAGCTCTCCCCACTCACCATCAATGTTGAGCATCATCTTCCACATGGCAGGGCGCACAGACTGGTGAAAGCCGAACCAGACCTCGCGCCCACCCCCCAGCGGGTGGTAGTAGCCCTCAGGCGGTGAGAAGAAGGAGCGGCCCACAGGGGTGTACCTGGCAGGGACAGGCAGAGAACTGGTCCCTCGGGCACAGGCCCCCACCCTGTGAGGCATCCTGGGCACGGAGGAGCCCTGGCCTGGAAGGCAGGACACCAGGGCTTTAATGCCAGCTCCAATCCTTTACTAGTTGTATGACTGACCTTGTACAAATTTCTACCTTTTCTCTGCCATGCAGGGACAAATGGGGTGAGGCCCAAAGATATCTAAGAAGTTCAGGGCCAGAGCTTTAAACAATCTAAATGTATATGCACACTTGCCTGGCAAATGGTAGGGCTTCAAATAATTTTTTGTTAAATGGCACACTGTGGGACCTTAATATGAGCTCATTCCCCTCCTCCCGAAACAGCAGTTCTGGCAACACTAGCACCCCAGACACTAACTACACCCAATACCTCATAGATGCCAGGTGCCTCATGGCCACATCCAGGGCTTGCACAGACTCCAGGGGAACAGGGATCTGGCCACTGACCAGGGCCTCATGCAGCATGCGCCAGCTCACAATGGCTAGCCACTTGATGGACACCTTAAAGATTCGATCCTTCCCTTCCCCAGGGATTGTCACCTCAAAGTCGACCTTCAGGAGGGTGAGAGAAAGGGGTAAAGGATTACATTGCTTTCCCACAGGCCAGCATTCCTTGCCTTGTCCGAATGATCCCCTATTCCATGGATTTGCCAAGAATATGCTCCTCAGTTGATACACGCTCACAATGAAGTCTCCAAAGTAAACCTAACCCCTTAGTTTCCAGCCACCTTGGAAGTTTGCAACCACCTCAGTGCTTCTGTTCCTCTCAACCACCTTTCAACCCAGTAGCAAGTCCTTTAGGTCTATTTTAAGTTTAATCTCAGTATATTTAGGATAAGGACAGGCACATAAGAGACTGAATAAACATCAGCACCTACCCACCCCTCACCCTAAAACACTTTCTGTGCACAGAAGATGAAAAGGCTCTCTGGATGGCCAGACTCCGAGTAGGCTTACATGAGCTTTGTTCCACCCCGTACCCCTGACACAGGTCTAGCCTGACTCCCAACCTTACCCGTTCATTGCCAATGGGCAGCGCTGTGACAGTGTAAATGTTCTTCTTTCCATCATACACGGGCTTGCGATCACCAAATATCTGAGGCTTGAAATGCTGGACCATGTATTCCACCACTTCCCTGTGGGGGATAGGAGTGGCCTGTGGAAGCTGAGACTACCACTTCAAGCTTTTGGAAATAATTCAAAGTCCTGGTGATGTCCCATCTATTATACTCACTCCTAACATCTATTCTATGGCAGTGCTTCTCAAACTTCCACATTCCTATGAGTCACCTGGAGATTTTATTAAAATGTAGCTTCTAATTCAGCAGATCTAGAGCAAAGCCTGAAACTCTTCACTTCTAACATGCTCCCAGGTGATGGTGCTGGTCCTCAGATCACCAAGGCTCTACGGGACCTGCAAAAGCGGACGTGAGCGCCCTCTGAGAAAACGGAGAGGCTGAGGGGAAACGGGTTTGATCCCAGGGTCTATCAAGAATCAGGAAGAGGCCAGACGTGGTGGCTCACGCCTGTATTGCTAGCACTCTGGGAGGCCGAGGCGGGAGGATTGCTCAAGGTCAGGAGTTCAAAACCAGCCTGAGCAAGAGCGAGACCCTATCTCTACTAAAAACAGAAAGAAATTAATTGGCCAACTAAAAATATATAGAAAAAATCAGCCGGGCATGGTGGCACATGCCTGTAGTCCCAGCTACTTGGGAGGCTGAGGCAGAAGGATTGCTTGAGCCCAGGACTTTGAGGTTGCTGTGAGCTAGGCTGACGCCGCAGCACTCTAGCCTGGGCAACAGAGTGAGACTCTGTCTCAAAAAAAAGAATCAGGAAGAGAATCCAGATTGTTCCAATCTCCAATCCCCAATCTGATAAGCAAAACAGGAATGAGATCTAAACTGGAATAATAAACTGCAAAAGAAAACTTCATCTCTTTCATCTCTCTGAAGCCCTTAGTATCACTAAAATGTTTTCTCTCTATTATCATCTCTTATTTGATTTCACTCCCTGTCCCCTCCCACTTAGATCACAGAGTGTTCATCATTCCTTCAAACTTCCAGTTCATGCAACCAACTGACCTCTCCACTTTTTAAATCAAAAGTCTTGAATATTACTGGATAAACAGTATATAAGGAGCAACTATAATCACATGGTTTCCATTCCATTAGGCTTCAGTGCTGCCCAGCAATCTCATTTCAAGTCCCTGATTACTCCCATCCCTTACAGACTGTGTTGAACCATCTCCACTATCCTTTAACTCCAGAATTCATTCCTGCTTCCTATCAGGAAGTAGCTTTATCTCTGTAAAGAACAGAAGATAGTATTCAAGGCCATCTTGAATTCCCAGACATACAAACATATTTATATGTGCATGTGTCTTTTTATCTTCCTTTCCTCTCACATTTGAAATGCCCCTTCCATGTATTATTTTTAAATATAAGAAACTATGTTCAACTTCACTTATTAGAAAAATACAATTTAAAATTAGACCAAGATATAATTATCTACTTATCAGAATATCAAGATTAAAAAAAAATCTTATATATTGGATTGGTACAGGTACGGGGAACAGGCACTGATACCCTGTTGATAGAAGTTTAAATAGGTACAACTTACCTTTAAAAGTGTTTGCAATCTGAAAACTTCAAAATGTATTGTGCCAGCAATCCCACTCCTAGGAATTTATCTTACAGATACACTCATCTTTGAGTGCAAAAATGTATCTCTATATAATATTTAACAGTTTCATTTTTGTAGCAGAAGTTAGATTCAACGTCAATGTTCCTCAACAGATTTATTAAATAGGTTATAATACAGCCATTGAATGGAATACCTATGGAGCTATGCAAAAGAATGAGGCAGATCTATATGTACTGATATATATTATTTTCCAAAATATATTGTTTAGTGGAAAAATGCAAGACACAGAACAAGGTATATAGAAATCTATATTTTGTGCATTTAAAAAAATGTTATATATGCATACATGCTTACATACACATAGAAAAATATCTGGAAGCATACTCAAGAATGGTAACAATTAATGCCTCTAGGGAAACGACTGAGGCCGGGTACGGTGGCTCACGCCTGTAATCCTAGCACTCTGGGAGGCTGAGGCGGGCGGATTGCTCGAGGTCAGGAGTTCGAAACCAGCCTGAGCAAGAGCGAGACCACGTCTCTACTATAAATAGAAAGAAATTAATTGGCCAACTAATATATAGAAAAAATCAGCCGGGCATGGTGGCGCATGCCTGTAGTCCCAGCTACTCGGGAGGCTGAGGCAGGAGGATTGCCTGAGCCCAGGAGATTGAGGTTGCTGTGAGCTAGGCTGATGCCACGGCACTCACTCTAGCCTGGGCAAAAAGTGAGACTCTGTCTCAAAAAAAAAAAAAAAAAAAAAGAACTAGGGGACTGGAAGACCAGGATAAGAAGGAGATGTTCTTCATCACTCTTTTTGTAATACCTGAATTTTTTCTATATTGTACAAATAGTTTTCAAATAATCATAAAATTAATTAATTTTAGTAAGAAATATTGCTTCTTCTAAGGCTAATCCCTCCAACTACACATCCTACCATGTCCTCCTGCCTCATCAAGAACATCCAACTCTTAATCCTCCCCTCTCTGTCCTATACCTTTAACCTCTCCTTCTCTATTAGCTCCTCCTTGATCATGCCCATGTATCATTCTTGGAAACCATTCATTCATTTCAACAAATATTGGAATGTGCTAAGCACTGTATTTGACCCCTAAGTCCTCTTGAGCCAACAATAATATTCCCTCTCTCCCCACTTCACTACCAAGCTATCTAGAAAAAGCTATCTGCTCTCACTATTTCTATCATATAACCTTCCACTTATTCCTTAACTCACTATAGTAAGATTAACTAGCCCAACTGCTCCACTGAAACTGCTCTGGCAAAAGCCACCAATTATATTCTAATAGCCAAATCCAACTATATTTTTCAGCATTTACTTGGTATCTTGTCCTCAAAAACTTTCTTGGATTTGGTGATACTACCCTCTACTGGTTTTTCTTTTTACCTTTCTGGCCCCTCTTTCAAGGTTCTGAAACTCAGGAAAACAAAGACTCCTGGACTTGGTGGCCTAGACGTGCATCACTTACCGGTTGACTCTGCGGGGACACTTATCAGGCTTGATGTCCACCTCGTAGTGGTAGACGTCGATCTTAGGGATGTCCACCTCAAAGTAATTGGCCAGGAGCTTGATTGGTTTCCCCACAGTGCCAATGCCAGGCCGGCGAGGTGCCTGGAACACCTGCTGCAGGGGGGGCAGGTAGGCACCTGCAGCTACAAGACAAAAAGGCTGGTGAGGGTAAAGTCTGGCAATCTCCTAACTACTCTGATCAGAGAAGGCAAAAGGCCCCTGAGAACAGAAACAGGAGAACATAGAGAAAACCTCTTTCCTGCTACCCAGCCCAGCTGAGGGCTTCCATTAGCTCAGACATCCAGGTTCATCTGTGTTTTGGGGTTTTTTTGTGTGTGTTTTTAAACTTCTCTCCAGTTAGAAAAATTACTGTTGTCATCTATTTTAAATTCATCAAGTGAATATGTAATAAGTTCCTATTACATATAAGCAGAGAGGCTAAATCTGGTTCCCAATAACAAAACCCTTTTTCCCTTCTACAAGACTAAGACACCTACCTCCACCAGGTATCTAACAGTCCAAGAATGCCCTATTCTCTGCTAGCCAGATGCTCACTTCATTCATCATCATCTTGAACATAAAAACCTTGATGCTCCTTTGAATGTAGGCAGGAGGAAGAACCAAAGGCCAGGTTGGGGGCATTGGGGGTAGGTTTGAGATAGGATTAAAGCAACTGAATGGCTGGGGTTAGAGAGACAGAAAAGAAGAAGCTGGACCCGTGGTTGCTCACATCTGTAGTCTCAGCTACTTGGGAGGCTGAGGTGGGAGGATTGCATGAAGCCAGGAGTTCATAACCAGCCTGGGCAACATAGCAAGATCTCATCCCTAAAAAAAAATTTTTTAATAAAAATTAAAAAAAATAAAATAAAAAAGAAAAGACTGGCCGGGCATGGTGGCTCACGCCTGTAATCCTAGCACTCTGGGAGGCCGAGGTGGGTGGATTGCTTGAGGTCAGGAGTTCGAAACCAGCCTGAGCTAGAGCGAGACCCCGTCTCTACTATAAATAGAAAGAAATTAATTGGCCAACTAATATATATTAAAAAAATTAGCCAGGCATGGTGGTGTATGCCTGTAGTCCCAGCTACTGGGGAGGCTGAGGCAGCAGGATTGCTTGAGCCAAGGAGTTTGAGGTTGCTGTGAGCTAGGCTGACGCCACGGCACTCACTCTAGCCTGGGCAACAAAGTGAGACTCTGTCTCAAAAAAAAAAAAAAAAGAAAAGAAAAGACTAAAAGGTTAGAGTTTGGAGGAGAGAGGCTAAAGTAGGAGACTGGAGAAGAAGCCAGAACTGAAGGTCACAGCAGGAAAAAAGCTTGAATTGGCCAGGGAAAGGAGGGAAGGCTGGAGTTAGGGGTTGGGGCAAGATTAATTTAGAGTTAGAGGACAGGAGGAAACAGGCTGGGCAGGAGGAAACAGGCTAGGGCAGGAGGAAACAGGCTGCAACTGGGGAGATAATGATGAGAAAAAGCTTGAATGAAGAAAAAGGGGGTTGGGAAAGGAGAGGTAGCAAGCAAAATGCTGAAGAAGGAAGAGACACTACCTTTGGGAAGAAGAATATAAGATTCTCCCTAGCACTTTGGGAGGCTGAGGCGGGCGGATCGCTCAAGGTCAGGAGTTCGAAACAAGCCTGAGCGAGACCCCGTCTCTACCAAAAATAGAAAGAAATTAATTGACCAACTAAAATATATATATATACAAAACATTAGCCGGGCATGGTGGCGCATGCCTGTAGTCCCAGCTACTCGGGAGGCTGAGGCAGTAGGATCGCTGAGCCCAGGAGATTGAGGTTGCTGTGAGCCAGGCTGACGCCACGGCACTCACTCTAGCCTGGGCAACAAAGTGAGACTCTGTCTCAAAAAAAAAAAAAAAAAAAAAAAGATTCTCCCCAAACCCCACAGATCCTTACACACAGAGAGACCAGATAGTAGCAAAAGGCAACAATTTCAAGACTGAGGGGGCCCTTGGGAAAGGCTCGGGCAGGGCCAGCTCTAGCAACTTTCTCCTCTCTTGCTCGTCTGATTGCTGCCCCCAGTCTTATTTTTTTAGCTTTCGGGGACAGAAAAAAGGGAAACAGCCTAAGAGAAGCCTTTGTTCTCTGCTACTATTGTCCTTAGCAGAAGACCAACCTAGGTAGGAGGAGAAAGAGATAAACCAGCCCAGGACCTCCAATTACCAGAGCTCAGCTTTCACAGTCAGATAGGCTGGAGGTGGGGGATGGGGCATATACTCAGCTGGGGGGTCAAGAAGAGGTCAGAACCATTCATGGGAGGGGCATCCTTTCCAGAGCTAAGCTGTACTACTGTCTCCCTCTAACCACCTGTCAAGCTCAGCCCTACTCTGCAGACAGGGAAATGGAGGCCCAGCCTGGGGGGAAAAGGTCTTCAGAACTCAGCTTCATGAGGAAATGAAAGCCTAACTACTGGAACCTGGCCACCTACCCCAGAAAAAGCTGGACAGAAATTGCACATAAACCCATTGACAGACATACATTCCCATTTACCACCTTAGACTGAGTTCTTCAAAGCCAAGGACTGTATCTGCCTTGATCACTGCTTAATCTATAGTGCCTGGCACACACACAGGAGGTGTTCATTATACAAAATGAAATGAATGAACAAACATATCCAGACACACAAGCACACACAGCACACAAACACATGAACACCCACAACTGCCCAGAAACAATTATAAACACTGCACAGGACAAGCATATATCCTTGTGGGTATAGCTTGTAAAAGACATTCTTCCCATCTTGAAGTTCTTAAATTCCATTCACCTCCTTAGCCTCTCAAGCTAAATAGTTATTTGGTGCCTAGGGAGAAAGACAACCCCTAGAGCTGGGGCTGGGTGGATATCACGGGGGATGGAACATACACTCTAGCCTCAAAGCCTTCTCTTTCCCAGAAATAGGACTACACAACAGTCTTAGCCTTAGAACACCTTCCTCTTCAAGGAAGCGTTGGGAAAACAGGGGAACCCACATCCCCACTTCATCCCTGAACTAGGGAAGGCTGGAGGACATGGGACTCTGTCTCCCATTTCATTCCCCTGAAAACCTAACAGCAGTACAAAGTCACCCCCACCCCTTATCCCAGCTCTTAGCCTGAGAAAGGGAGACTCTTCCCTTCAGACCCAGACAGGGACAGACGGCCACTTTGTGATGCAGATGAGGGCCCCAGCACAGAGGACAAAGCTTGGGCCTAGAGGGAAAGGGGCGGGGCCCTTCTCGTCAGACAAAAGCAAGGAGGGAGGGTCTCTGTAAAGGACACTCCCCCTCCCCCATCCCCAACCACCACAGAGAAGGAAAAGTTACAGAGCTGGAAGCCCTGGCTCAGGATTCCTTCCCTGCAGTTCTGAGGCCCACATGCCTCCCAAGGAGCCAGACTGCCTATTCAAATGACACAAACTCAAGGCTAGGTTATCTAGTGGGTAAGCAAAGACTAAGAGGCCAATCTTTCCAAAAAGTATTTGTCACATGAGTATACAGAAATTATTAAATATCCACCTATGTGCTTAACAATATATGTTAACACTTGAAAGTGATTAATTAATTAACATCTATTCTGTGTCAGGGCCTATATTCTAGGTACTTGCTGGTTCCACAAATAAATCAGACACTGCCTCTACTCTAAGGGAGCACCCAGTACAGTACATGTGCTTGGAATACACTTGATTACAGAAGGCACACTTGGGCATGAGCCCAGTGAAGCCAGCAACAACACCTTAGTTTTGTGTCCTCAGGACACCACTCCTACTTCTTCCAAGAGAGTAACAGTAGGAAGGAGGCAGTTATGGGGTCTCTCCATCCTCAGCTTCCAGACTGAATTTCAATTATACCCTTTAATGAGGCAAAGCCTGTACTACTAGGCTTTTCCCAAGGCTATGACTAACTCCAGACACCAGGCTCTAGACTCTTCCCTTAAAGATTATTTCTTGTAACAACCAAAAATGTCAACTTTTTCATCACTCCAGAGCCCATTAGGAATTCATCAGGATAAAATCATTAGCAGTCTAGAGTAGGTGCCAGCTCCCAACAATCCATGTGGACCTCAGTGATCCTCCCCCTCCTGCCACTCTAGGTAGAAATAGTTTCCAGCCTAGAAAACCTGGAGTTCCTGGAACGGAGAGAGAGGAGCCTGACAAAGAGAGGAAATAGTTTGCACTGAAGTCAGTTGCTCCTTCCACTCAACCTTAGGACCATACCAGCCTCCTCAAGGTTGTCTGTTAGGGAGAAAATAGTCACTAAGTACTTATAATCACTAAATGGATGACTTGAGTGAGGTGATAGCAGCTATTTCCTTGGGGGAGGGGAAGGTTAGGTCTGGCATAAAAGATACAAATTCTTCCACCAGGAAAGTAATGAAGTTCAGTCCCAAATGGAAATCTGATTCCCATCTCCAGATCAAATGTTAGAAAGTGGTGAGAGAGGGCCTAAAGGATTCTCAGGTCCCAACTGCTCCTCCCAATACAGGATAAAACACCTAACACACAGGAGGTACCACCAGCCCATCCTTGGGAGTCCAGTCTCCTAGGGGCAGCCCTGCCTCAGTTTCTCCACTGCTCTTATCTTCTTTTCTCCTGATTGCCTGTGAATAAGACTATCACCTGGGACTCACCAGGGTGAAGGTATAAACTCCTTCCCTCCCCCAACTTGTGTGTAGCAGATAGACTAACTCAGCAAGGTTGGCTCTAATGACATTGCACTGACGGTTTCTGGGAGAAGAGAGAGGAAAAAAGAAAGATACCCAGTGAGAGATCAGAGCCATGAAAATATTCAAGTATAGAGACTGTAACCTCAAGAGAATTCAATGGAAAAGGTAATTAGCCTTGAATTAAAAGCCCCCATCTCTACTCAGTATTGGACCAGAAACTTGCAGACAACTCCTAGGTAGACCTGGTCCTGTCCTCGGTCCCTCAGTAATCAACATCTTTTCTAAGGCCTAGCTTCAAGAGGACCCGCCCCCAAAACATTGCCTGGGTCCCAGTCTTTCCTCAAGTGGCAGAAAAAGACACTTTGGCAGTATCCCTCAACCTATTCTTGGCAAATTGAGACTGAGGGGCCTCAGGGCCAAGCGTCAGAGCCCCCAGGGTGGGGGAAGGGAACCATTTCCATTTGAGCTCTGCTAGCATAACTTTAGAGAGAATGCACCCCATCAGCGCGCTCCTTTTTCCAAGCCAAACAGGGAGGGGGAGGGGTGGGGGTATTCGGACAGCCACGCCCCCACCATGTCGGGCAGCCCCTTCCAGCTGCCACCTCCGCGCATGCTCCGGCGCCTCCGCTCTGACTCCCCAGATTCACGGGGGGAATCCCAGGGCTGGGTCCCCACCCCCTGCCCCCTGACCCTCGCCTCCACGTCAGGCCCGGCTGGGGCGGAGCTCACAGCCCAGCTCTGGCGCCTTCTCCCAAGAGACATTAGCTTAGCCCAGCCCAGTTTGGCTGAGCCCCCGCCCCCAGCATGCGGTAGCTCCCAACCCATCTGTGTCGCCCCCCTCCTCTCGTGGACACCTGGAGCCCGCCCCCTGCCACCTGCCGGGCCTCTCCGTAGGCCTACCCGGATCTCCGAGAGTCCTTCCGTGCGTTCAGGCCCTTCTCCCAGACTACTTCCCACCCACAGGACTGCATATAGCCTCCTTGGACAACCGGGCCCCATCTCAGGGTTCTCTTCACATGGTTCCCCCCCGGAACTGCACACAGCCTCCTTCAAACTGAGCCCCCCATCCCATGAGAACCCCTCTCACTCAGGAACCCTTCCCTTACTCGGAAACCATGCTCTTCACGCGGGAGCGCCTTGGTCCTCGGTGCATGCACCGTCCCCCCTTCCCGGGAGCCCTTACCTGCTCCCGAGGGTCCCGCTTCCATCCCATATACCCGTGCGGAGGTCAGGCGGCCCAGAGACTGTGGAGTCCAGCGTGATGGACCTAGGTACCCCCCACTCTCGTTGCTCTGGCTCCTGGGCCGGGCTCGGCTCCCCCACCAAGCCCGGCCGCTCGCGCCGCCGCCCCCGCAGCCTCCGTTGCCGCCGCCGCCGCGGAGCTTGCAGCAGCTCCCCCTGCGAGCGCCCGGCCAGCTGCCAGTGCGCAGGCGCGACCGCCAGGCCCAGGGGGCGGACGGGAACGAGTCAAGCGGGGCGCTCCGACGGCAACAAAGGCCAATGGAGAGGGGCGGGGGCACCGGGGACCGGAGGCAGCGGCCCCTGGCGGTCACCCGTCGCCTTGCAGCCAGCGGGAGGGCTCCGGTAGAGGCGCCGCGGAATCGCGCAGTGGCGTAAGTGGGGCGGGGCGAAGGGACACCCCCTAGCAGTCTCCGGCCCAGTCTTTTTCCCCAAACAGGTCCCTCCACACCTACCCACAGCCCCCGCCCTTCCCACAGAGCCGCGTGCACACTACAGGAACCCCACCTCATTCCCAGACCCCATTACCCTCGAGAGCCCCATCGCCCAGGGGCCCTGCCTCCCACCTCTCCTCCCAATCACCCTCATCCTCAAGCCTTGGCTGCAAAGCGAGTGCCTCCGCGAAGTCTTTCTCCGTCCCTAGTCACTGAACTCACTGACGCCACCCTCTCTTCCAGGCTGGGTGCTGAGACCACAGATATGTAAGAGACCCTGCCTACCCTGGAAGATGTCACAGTCTTAAGTGCGACTACAGAGCTCTACTTGCCGGATCTGGGAAGCACCTGCCTCGACTTTCTCATCTACAGCTCACGCTTGAACTCTGTCAATCTGCCTCTACTCTCACCACGTCACTTAAACGACTTTTTGTGTTGAAATCCAAAGGATAATTTTCAATTATTTCTCCACAGTATCTGATAGTGTCTCTCCTTCCTTTTTGAGCCTTCTACGTAACTTCAGCATTTTAAGTCTCCTACTGCCTAAGTGCTCTTCAGTCTTCTTCAAGGACCCCTCTTGCTTTTGCCCCATTAAATAACTGTTCACTGTGGTTCCAAACCCACCTCTCATTCCACTCTCCAGTCTGCCCTTGAAGGTATCATCCACACTTAAGGCCCAATGGCCCAACTATCCTTCCAAATCTCTTCTTCCAGCCTTGTCTCACTCATATTTCCAAGTGTCTGCTGGACAGCTCCACCTGGATACTAGCACTTAAATTTAGAGTCTAAACCAAACCCTTTATCTTTCTGCCACAAAAGTGCTTGCCCTGTGCTTCCTGTCTCAGTGAATGGCACCTTCATGTCAGAAATGACAGTTCCTTTCTCTCCCTTGTTCTTTCTATTCAGCTGTTCACCAGGTCTTGACATGTTTACCTCCTGAACTGCTCTCACGTGACTACCTGCTATTCTGATTCTTTGTGCTAGTGCAGACCCTTATCATATCTGGCTAGAAATATCACAACCACTTCCTTGCTAGTCTCAGTGTTTCTAGGAACTCTTATTCTCCCTTCCCTTCAGTCTGTTGCAGTGATGGGCACTAAGATGTTTGAGGCCCAACTCAAACATCACTTTCCCATATTGTCATTCATATGTATTCATTCAGATGTATTTTTATGCCTGCTTTACAGTAGATCCTATGGAGAGGGCTGGAACTTAAGAGATGGACCATACCCAGTCCTGACCCAAGAGGAGATGAATTTCTGACACTTTTCAAAACATGCCTCTCTTCTGCATCAGCAGAGGTTCTCAAACAACCACTGTAAGAACCTCCTGGAAAGCTTCTTTTAACACTGACTGCCGAGCCCTGCCTCCAGTGTTTGTGATTTAGTAGATCTTGGATGGGACCCAAGAATGTGTGTTTCTAACAAGTTCCAGGTGAGGATGCTGCTGCTGATCTGAGAACTACATTTTGAGAAATACTCCTCTACAGTATAAAGTAGTGGTTACGAACAAAGACTCTAGAGTCAGATTGTCTTGGTTTCAATCCTGGCCCTGCCATTTACTAGTTGTACAACATCTGGCAAATTATTTAACTTCTCTGTGTCTCAATTTCCTCCTCTGTAAAATGATAATAATAGTATCTACTTCACTGGGCTGTTGTGAAGATTAAATGAGTTGATATATAAAAAGACTTTAGAACAGTACCAAAAGAATGCAATTAAAGTATTAGCTGCTATCATTATCTGCTTCTCACACTATAGTCTGTTCCCTAAAGACAGGGACAATATCAGATACATTTCTGTCCCCCTTTAGTTCCTAGCATAAACTATGCCGAGAATGATCAGTAAATTGGGGTTTACCTGAATCAAAGAGATGGCATCCAAAAACTGTTAGAAATAGTAAGACCTCTGCATGGTAGCCCATGCTGGGCTTGGGAGCTCAGCATTCCATTAGAAGAGTTTGACTCCCCTGTTCTAAATGCTCAGCCTTATACTTAACTTTGTGGAAAGGCACTGATCACTATTCTGACCAATCTCCAAAGTGGCTAGTGGAGTCAAGCCTGGCCCCTGCCTCTCAGGGTCTTTCTGCACAGTGCCCCCATCATAAGGGATCTACTCTTGGCTAGGCAAAGTGGTAGAACAAAAAGGAAACCAGGTAGCATTTTGCTTTTTTATACTGACAAACTTCTTCCAGTAGCTCTTGATCTATGTTCCCAGAATATCTATTGGCTCCTTCTGGTTCCAGTTTAATCCTTCCATCTCAGTCCATAACTAACTCACACCTAAGGGCCTCTGCTGTGTAGGTCAGAGCCCTCTATCTATACAGAATATACAGCCCTCTATCTATACAGCCCTCTATCTATACAGCCCTCTTTCTCTACAGAATTTCCTAGAGCCAAAACAATAAGAATGGCCTGAAAAAAATTTTCCATCCCTACCTATATTTTCCTTTTTCTTTTTTTTATATTTTCCTCTTTTAATATTTAAAAGAACAGCATGGGAACAAAGAATCAATGTAGTATAATTAATAGACTAAGTAAGTAGAAAAATTCAAGAAAACAAGAAAAATCTGTAGCATTCACTGCTGGTACCAGTAATAACTAGAAACTATGATGATAAAATCGAATTCAAAATCTTTAAAGTAAACTTCATGGGATATTTGTGATCTATATATGAGAAAATATGCAAAAACCAATAAGACATTTAAAAAAGCCAGACACAGTGGCTCACACCTGTTACTCTAGTACTTTGGGAGGCCAAGGCAGGAGGATCACTTGAGGCCAGGAGTTCAAGACCAGCCTGTACAATAGCAAGACCCTGTCTCTACAAAAAATAGAAAAAATTAGCCAGATGTGATGGAGCACACCTATAGTCTCAACTACTCAGGAGGCTAAAACAGGAGGAACAACTGAGCCCAGGAGTTTGAGGTTGCATTGAGCTATGGTTGTGCCATTGCACTCTACCCCAAGCAACAGAGCAAGACCCTATCAAAAGAAAAGAAAAGAAAGAAAAGAGTCATGGCAGGAGGATCACTTGAGGTTAGGAGTTCAAGACCAGCCTGAGCAAGAGTGAGATCCCATCTTTAAAGAAAATAAAATTAAATTTAAAAAGAAAGAAGAAAAGAAAGGAAGAAGAGGAGGAAAAAGGAGGGGAAGGGAGGGGAGGGGAGGGGAAAGAGGGAGGAGTGGGATGGGGAAAGGGGAGGAAGGAAGAAAGAGAGAGAGAGAGAAATCTTTTTTTTTTTTTTTTTTTGAGACAGAGTCTTGCTTTCTTGTCCAGGCTAGAGTGAGTGCCGTGGCGACAGCCTAGCTCACAGCAACCTCAAACTCCTGGGCTCAAGCGATCCTCCTGCCTCAGCCTCCCAAGTAGCTGGGACTACAGGCATGCGCCACCATGCCCGGCTGATTTTTATATTATATATATTAGTTGGCCAATTAATTTCTTTCTATTTTTAGTAGAGATGGGGTCTTGCTCTTGCTCAGGCTGGTTTTGAACTCCTGACCTTGAGCAATCCGCCCGCCTCGGCCTCCCAGAGTGCTAGGATTACAGGCGTTGAGCCACCGCGCCCGGCCTGAGAGAGAGAAATCTAAGTAGAGAGAGAGGCCAAGTTGTTCCTGGATGGAAAAACTAAATAATGTAATTATGTCTACTGTACACTTGCTACTACAGCCCCCAAGTTCTGAGAATGAGCATCAGGTAAACCCTACCATACCCATCCCTATGTATTATGTTCCCAAAAGTACAAAGATATAAGGATAAAATCAAGCTAGTCCCTACCCCTGAGAAAAGACAAATACATAGAGCAGTGCTGTCCAACATAAGTATGATATGAGATATGTAATTTTAGAATTTCTACTAACCACATTATAAAAAGTGAAAAAGAAACAGGTGAGATTAATTTTAATATATTTTATTTAACCCCCAAATAACATACCATCAATTTAAAAGTTATTAATATTTTACATTCTTTTTAATGTAAGTATAAAATTCAGTGTGTATTTTATTATTTTCTTCTTAAGAATCAACAGTGTGTATTTTATACATAACATACCTCAATTCAGACTAGCCACATTTCAAATGCCTAATATATATGGTTAGTGGCTACTGGACTGGGTAGACGGTAATTTCAATGCAGCTTTGAGTGTAATGACAGAGGCACATAGGTGACATGGAAACTAAGAGGGAGTATGACTAATCTAGTCTGGGATAATCAGAGTAGGTTACCTGGAGAAGAGACCTATTTAAACAGGCCTATGAGGATGAGCAGGAATTAGGCAAAGGAGGGATGGGAGAAAAATGTACTAAGCAGCATTAGCAGAAGGTATGAGGGTAAAAAAACAGCACATATTCCAGGAACTATCAGTAATATTCTAGCATAAAGATGGAAGCAAGTTGAGCAGTACAGCTTATCTTGAGTAAAAGAGAAAAAAAAAAAAAAAAAAAAAGATGGAAGCAAGTAGTGAGAAGAGGCTAGAGAAGTATACCATAACCAACTCTGCCCATTCTCTCCCTAGTCCAAGCTAGGGGAGGGACAGTAAAGGCGACAGGTGGAGCTGTCCCTGGTTCTGACACCCAAGGCAGATTCACACTGTAGTTTCACACAGATTCACAGTTCCACCCAGCCTAGAACTGAACAGACCCAGATCAAGTCTATTTTCCTATGTCTTCTGTAGCACACATGGAGGCCCCAAAACCCTAAACTTAGCCTGGCAGAACAGGAGAGCCTAGAAGCTTTTGACAGGCTGCCGCAGAGTGGGTTGGAGAATCTAAGAAACATTCAAGTCTAGAAACAGAACTGTAGGACACTGAAGTTTAGGGTCATGTATAACCAGGAACAAAAACATAAAAAAAAAAAAGAATAAAAAAGCAAAAAAGATATGACCAGAAATGGTGTCCTCCCTGAAATAGAGGTATATCTATATCTGCTATACTAAATGAACCCCAAAGATGATAGTCAACCTGAGATGTCCTATCTTGACCCCTTTGAGAATGTGAACTAGCAATTCAACTTTCAACCCAGAATCTATCTGGGTGGATAATACCAAGCTGCTGATTAGTGGAACTGACAGGGGCAGAATTAACTCCTATAATCTTTCTTCACCTCCATTAATCCATGAGGGGGCTCAATGTAAAAATATTTACAATAAACATGGCCTCAGAATATCAGGCTGGGCGTGGTAATCCTCACGCCTGTAATCCTAGCACTCTGGGAGGCCAAGGCGGAAGGCTCCATTGAGCTCAGGAGTTTGAGACCAGTCTGAGCAAGAGTGAGACCCCGTCTCTCCTAAAAATAGAAAAATTAGCTGGGTGTGGTGGCAGGCACCTGTAGTCTCAGCCAGCTACTTGGATGGCTGAGGCAGGAGGATCACTTGAGCCTAGGAGTTTGAGGTTGCTATGAGTTAGGCTGATGTCAGTCATAGCACTCTAGCCTGGGCAACAGAGTGAAACTCTGTCTGAAAAAAAAAAAAAAAAAAAGAGTATCAATGGACCAAAGAAAAGGACAGTATGCATAAGTAGGACTATATAATTATTTGCTCATAAGAAAGTTGATATGGAATAATAATTCAATATCCATTAATTTAAAATTTCTTATTACATACTCGATGATCAAGACAATGTGATGGTTCAAAATCACTGCAAAGATCTAAAAATAAAAATAATACATAATGGAACTGGTAAATTGGCATTTTATTAATACACCAGTATGATCCCTTAGAAAGCAATCTGGGGGCCGGGCACAGTGGCTCATGCCTATAATCCTAGCACTCTGGGAGGCCGAGGCAGGAGGATCGTTCAAGGTCAGGATTTCAAAACCAACCTGAGCAAGAGTGAAACCCCGTCTCTACTAAAAACAGAAAAAAATTAATTAGCCAACCAAAAATATATAGAAAAAATTAGCTGGGTATGGTGGTGCATGCCTGCAGTCCCAGCTACTTGGGAGGCTAAGGCAGGAGGAGGATCACTTGAGCCCAGGAGTTTGAGATTGCTGTGAGCTAGGCTGATGCCACGGCACTATAGCCTGGGCAACATAGTGAGACTCTGTCTCAAAAAAAAAAAAAAAAAAAGAAAGCAATCTGGCAATACTTATCAACAGCCATAACAATGTTTTGCTCTTTGACTTACAATTCTACCCAGTTACATACAGAAACACTTGAGATCAGGCAAACCTGGTGAAATCTCAATTCTACCACATGCAAACATGTAACCTTGAGCAATCCATAGTCCTACCATGAACCGTAACTTTTTTTTTTTACCTGGGATGTAACATCTTCATTTATAAAAATCTCCTAGGGTTGTGGGAAGATTAAATTAATTAATGAAATGGCAAAGGCCAAGCACAGAGCTTAGCATTTTTTTTGTTGTTGAGACAGAGTCTCACTTTGTTGCCCAGACTAGAGTGAGTGCCTTGGCATCAGCCTAGCTCACAGCAACCTCAAACTCCTGGGCTCAAGCAATCCTGCCTCAGCCTCCAGAGTAGCTGGGACTACAGGCATGCGCCACCATGACCGGCTAATTTTTTTCTATATATATTAGTTGGCCAATTAATTTCTTTCTATTTATAGTAGAGATGGGAGTCTCACTCTTGCTCAGGCTGGTTTTTTTTTTTTTTTTTTTTGAGACAGAGTCTCGCTTTATTGCCCAGGCTAGAGTGAGTGCCGTGGCGTCAGCCTAGCTCACAGCAACCTCAAACTCCTGGGCTCAAGCGATCCTTCTGCCTCAGCCTCCCGAGTAGCTGGGACTACAGGCATGTGCCACCATGCCCGGCTAATTTTTTTTATATATATATCAGTTGGCCAATTAATTTCTTTCTATTTATAGTAGAGATGGGGTCTCCCTCTTGCTCAGGCTGGTTTTGAACTCCTGACCTCGAGCAATCCGCCCTCCTAGGCCTCCCAGAGTGCCAGGATCACAGGCGTGAGCCACCGCGCCTGGCCAGAGTTTAGCATTTATAGATGCTGAATACGTGATAATTCCCATAGTCTTTTGTTTTGCTCCTGGGGCAAGTCCTTTTCTTTTCTCTCTATGTTATCTCATCCATTCTTATAGCTCTATTTTCCTTTAATATTTTAAAAGTTGTAGGCCAGGCGTGGTGGCTCACGCCTGTAATCCTAGCTCTCTGGGAGGCCGAGGCGGGCGGATTGCTCAAGGTCAGGAGTTCGAAACCAGCCTGAGCAAGAGCGAGACCCCGTCTCTACTATAAATAGAAAGAAACTAATTGGCCAACTGATATATATATAAAAAAAATTAGCCGGGCATGGTGGCGCATGCCTGCAGTCACAGCTACTAGGGAGGCTGAGACAGAAGGATCGCTCGAGCCCAGGAGTTTGAGGTTGCTGTGAGCTAGGCTGACGCCACGGCACTCACACTAGCCTGGGCAACAAAGTGAGACTCTGTCTCAAAAAAAAAAAAAAAAAAAAAAGTTGTAGCCTATAATCCTAGCACTCTGGGAGCCCAAGACAGAAGGATCGCTTGAGCTCAGGAGTTTGAGACTACCTTGAGCAAGAGAGAGATCCTGTCTCTACTAAAAATAGAAAAAAAAAAAATCATCCAGTTATGGTGGCATGTACCTGTAATGCCAGCTACTTGGGAGGCTGAGACAGGAGGATCTCTGAGCCCAGGAGTTTGAGGTTGCTATGACCTTGCTAGGCTGACACCATGGCACTCTAGCCCGGGCAAAAGAGCGAGACTCTGTCTCAAAAATTAAATAAATAATTTTTTTAAAAATAAAAATAGAAAGCGAGGCCAGGCGCGGTGGCTCATGCCTGTAATCCTAGCTCTCTGGGAGGCTGAGGCAGGCGGATCGTTTGAGCTCAGGAGTTCAAAACCAACCTGAGCAAGAGCGAAACCCCATCTCTACTATAAAGAGAAAGAAATTAATTGGCCAACTAATATATAGAGAAAAAATTAGCCGGGCATGGTGGCGCATGCCTGTAGTCCCAGCTACTCGGGAGGCTGAGGCAGGAGGATTGCTTGAGCCCAGGAGTTTGAGGTTGCTGTGAGCTAGGCTGACGCTACGGCACTCACTCTAGCCTGGGCAACAAAGCAAGACTCTGTCTCAAAAAAAAAAAAAAAAAAAAAAAGAACTGGAGAAAGAAAGACAAGGAAAGAAAAGACAAGGAAAGACAAGGAAAGACAAGAAAAGACAAGAAAAGACAAGAAAAGACAAGAAAAGAAAAGGGAGGGAAGGGAGGGAAGGGAGGGAAGGGAGGGAAGGGAAGGAAGGGAAGGAAGGGAAGGAAGGGAAGGAAGGGAAGGAAGGGAAGGAAGGGAAGGAAAGGAAGGAAAGGAAGGAAAGGAAGGAAAGGAAGGAAAGGAAGGAAAGGAAGGAAGAGAAAAATAAATAAATAAATAGAAAATGAAGACAAATGGGCCAGGTGCAGGGGCTCACACCTGTAATCCTAGCACTTGGGATGGTTGTAATCCTAGCACTTTCGGAGGTCAAGGCAGGAGGATCACTTGAGGCCAGGATTCAACACCAGCCAGGCAATAATGAGACTAGGAGGATCGCTCAAGGTCAGGAGTTCGAAACATAACATAACAAAATAACATAAAATAAAATAAAATGGCTAGTCTTTATAACCCTTACCTCCTCCTAGACTGGGCTCTAGGAGCCACCTCCTAACAGGTTTCTGGATTAAGCAAGTAGGAAGTTGGTGGTACCATTTCCTAAGATTGAAAACACTAGAGGAGAAGGTTTGCCAAGAAACTGTGGTTTTGACATATTTAGCTTGGGGTGCTTGCAAGATATCCTAATACAGATGTCTGATACATGGTTGGATATATGGTACAGAACCCAGAAAAGAGATTTCACTTAGAGATCCATATTTGAGAGTTATAAACACAAAGAAAGTAACTGAATCCATGGGCATCAGTGCAAAATCTCAAAAAGGGTTTGTTGTATGAACAGAAAATAAAGCAAACACATCACATAGTCATCAAGAGACGGCTAAAAAAACATCACATAGGCATCACTAGATGCCTAAAAACTATCACTTAACTCATGCCCCCACATTTAAAAGGTAATAAAATTTTGTGGATTCTGCCTTTTTTTTTTTTTTTTTTTTTTGACATAGGGTATTACTCTCATTCTGTTGCCCAGGATAGAATGAAGTGGCATTATCATAGCTCACTGGAACCGCAAACTCCTGGGCTCACCTCCCCCTCAGCCTCCTGAGTAGCTGGGACTACAGGTGTGCACCACCAGACCCAGGCTAAGTTTTCTATTTTTTCGTAGCTACTGGGGTCTCTACTCTTGTTCAGACAAGTCTGGAACTCAAAACTTAAGCAATCCTCCTGCCTCAGCCTCCCAGAGTACTAGAATTACAGGTGTGAGCCACTGCGCCTGGCCCAAACTTTATTCTTTTTTTTTTTTCTTTTTTTGTTTTTGAGACAGAGTCTCTGTTGCCCAGGTTAGAGTGCTGTGGCATCAGCCTAGCTCACAGCAACCTAAAACTCCTGGGCTCAAGCGATCCTTCTGCCTCAGCCTCCCCAGTAGCTGGGACTACAGGCAGGTAGCACCATGCCCCGCTAATTTTTTCTATATATTTTTAGTTAGCCAATTAATTTCTTTCTATTTTTAGTAGAGATGGGGTCTTGCTCTTGCTCAGGCTGGTTTTGAACTCCTGACCTTGAGCAATCCTCTCGCCTCGGCCTCACAGAGTGCTAGGATTACAGGCGAGAGCCACAGCCAGGGCAGCTGGCCCCAAACTTTATTCTTAATAGCAAAACATTAGAAGCATTCTCTTTAAAATTGGGAACAAGTCAAACAGGTCCTTACTTCTTTCAGCATTGTACTGAAGGTCCAGCCAGCACAATGGAACAACAACAAAAAAAATGTTAGAACACTGGAAGTAAAACTATTATTACTGGAAGTAAAACTGGAAGTAAAACACTGGAAGTAAAACTATTATTACTACTCACAGATGATATGACTGTCTACAAAGAAAACCCAAAATAATCTATAAATTATTATACATGAAATAAGAGACTTTGGCAAGACTCATGAAGATGAGATTAATATTTCTTAAAATCCATTGCTTTAAAAAGATAATTTATATAGCAACAAAAATAAGAAGGCACGAGGAATAAATCTGACAAAAAGTATGTAAGGGCCAGGCCCGGTGGCTCACGCCTGTAATCCTAGCACTCAGAGAGGCCGAGGCAGGCAGATTGCTCAAGGTCAGGAGTTCAAAACCAGCCTGAGCAAAAGCGAGACCCAGTCTCTACCATAAATAGAAAGAAATTAATTGGCCAACTAATACATATAGAAAAGATTAGCCAGGCATGGTGGCACATGCCTATAGTCCCAGCTACTCGGGAGGCTGAGGCAGCAGGATTGCTTGAGCCCAGGAGTTTGAGGTTGCTGTGAGCTAGGCTGATGCCACAGCACTCACTCTAGCCTGGGCAACAAAACGAGACTCTGCCTCAAAAAAAAAAAAAAAAAAAAAAAAAAAAAAAGTATGTAAAACCAGTACAGAAAAATCATAAAAATTTTATTGAAAAACATTCTTTTTACTTTTATTTTTTGGAGACAGGGTCTCACTCTGTTGCCAAGGCTAGAGTGCAGTGGAGTCATCATAGCTCATTGCAACCTCAAATTCCTGGGCTCAAGCAATTCTCCTGCCTCAGCTTCTTGAGTAGCTGGGACTACAGGCACATGCTACCACAGCCCACTAAGTTTTCTATTTTTCGTAGAGACAGGGTCTTGCTACTGCCCAGGGTGGTCTTGAACTCCTGGCCGCAAGCATCCTCCTACTTCAGCTTCCCAAAGTGCTAGGATTATAGGTGTGAGCCACCATGCCCAGGTGGTTTGTGTCCTTTTTTACTTTTTTTTTTTTTTTTTTTTTTGAGACAGAGTCTTGCTTTGTTGCCCAGGCTAGAGTGAGTGCCGTGGCGTCAGCTTAGCTCACAGCAACCTCAAACTCCTGGCTCAAACGATCCTACTGCCTCAGCCTCCCGAGTAGCTGGGACTACAGGCATGAGCCACCATGCCCGGCTAATTTTTTCTATATATATTAGTTGGCCAATTAGTTTCTTTCTATTTATAGTAGAGACGGGGTCTCGCTCTTGCTCAGGCTGGTTTCGAACTCCCGACCTCGAGCGATCCGCCCGCCTCGGCCTCCCAGAGAGCTAGGATTACAGGCGTGAGCCACCGCGCCCGGCCAGTGTCCTTTTTTAAAAAAATCCATTTATATTGTTTTTGTGGGGTTAGTGGAAGAAACCCAGGTAAATGTGGATGTGTACAAAAACAGTGTTTGCCAGAAGTGAGATTATTTTTTTTTTTGGAGACAGAGTCTCACTCTGTTGCCAGGATTAGGGTTAGAGTGCCGTGGTGTCAGCCTAGCTCACAGCAACCTCAAACTCCTGGGCTCAGGCGATCCTCCTGCCTCAGCCTCCGGAGTAGCAGGGACCACAGATCACCATTCCCAGCTAATATTTTCTGTTTTTTATTAGATACGGGGTCTCACTCTTGCTCAGGCTGGTCTCAAACTCCTGAGCTCAAACGATCTGCCTGCCTAGGCCTCCCAGAGTGCTAGGATTACAGCCTTGAGCCACCGCGCCCAGCCCAGGTCTTACTCTTAAATGTGAGGCAGTATAGAACAGTGGTTAGGAACACATGCCCTCGATCAAGACCACTTCAGTTAATATATTGGCTCCACCATTTTCAAGTTGTGTGACCTTGTTAAATTACTCAACCTCTCATTTCCTTCATTTCAGTATTTATAAACTGGAGTTAGTGGGACCCACTTCATTAGTGGTTATGAAGATTAAATAAAGTAATATCTGAAAGAGCTTAGAACTCTGCCCATCACACTGTAAGTGCTTGATAAATGTTAGTGATTATTATTATTTGAGGAAAGTCTCTAACATGAGAACAAAACAAACAGTAAACACAATTCAGAGGAATAGAGGCCACTCAATTAGAATGCAAAAAACTTCCTCCCCAAAATTACATTTTATAGCCTTAAAAAGATAAAAGAAAATACTGCATTCATTAAACAAGAGACTATAACCACATGAACGATTTAAATTAAAGGAAAATATTGGAAGAGCAAATGTTTAAAATTCATAAATGAGATGAAAGATAAAGTTGAGAAAATTATCCCAGAAAGTAGAGCCAAAAAGAAATGGAAATTAGAAGAGAAAATAGAAGAAAATTAGAAGAGTCATTCATTAGCTCCCACATCTGACCAACAGAAGATCCAATGCAGGAAAGAGGAGGAAAAAAATGGAGAAGAAATTATCAAAGATCTAATAAAAAAAATTGTCAGAACTAAAAGGCATGAATTTCTAGAGAGAAAGAGAAGTTCTGTGCTCAGCACACTGAAAAATAAAGAAAAACACACACACATAACAGCACATCATGGTAAAATTTCAAAACTTCAGGAAAAGAAAAAATCTCAGAAGATCTCAAAGCTTCCAGTCAGAGCCCTAGCACACTTGTTTGTTACTATTTTGTCTGCTTTATGTGAGGGCAGGGACAATGTCCACCCTTCTCCCATGATACACCCAGTGCCAAACAGTGCCTAGAAAAGAGTGGGTGCATAATATTTGTGGACTCAATATTGTGCAATTTTTCAAAGCCCTCCGTAACCCCTCAGAAATCCCCCATCACTTGTGGTGGGCATTTGATGGCCGGCAGCATCACTGAACGGATTCGACTGATGAATCCTAAAGCGAATACCACATATTTTTAGATTTTCATTATGCTTTGAAGGAAAGACCTCAGGGTTTGATATCAGAAAGACTTAGATGTGAATCCTGGCTCGCTCTTAACAAGCTGTGTGCCCTGAGATTAGTCAGCGTCCTCAACAACAAAAAAAGTATGGACTGCCATTCACGGGCGGAGAAGTACATGTAGGGAAGCGATGCTCTGGTGAAAAGTATGAAATAGTCCATCCCCTCCAGAGTTCCAGGTCGAATGGGAAGACTGAAAGAAAAAATATCTACCTATACCAATCTACCTATCTAGCCACAGCCTGCCAACGGGTCGTCGCCCACCCTCTCGGGCCCTCTTTCCACACAGCTTCAAAATGCTGCTTCACACTGAACACCAGATTAAATTACTTGCCTGAATTTAGTCCTTTAATTGCTCCCCTGGGCCCTCAGGACAAAAATGCCTCCGGGTTCCGTGTAGGCCTCCAGCACCCTGGACACGCTGGCGTCGTGAGCTGCCCTCACCCCATGGCGTCCTCACAGGTCTGCGTTTGGCTCCAGCCAAGCCAGGTCGCGCCGCAGGTATCTGATTGGTGAGCGTGGTGGAAGAACTGAGCATGCGCGACCTAGCTCCTCCCCCTCTCAGTTCAGATGCTCTGGCCCACGGAAAAGTTATGTTTCCTTTAGTCACAAGCCCCCAAATTCTATTGCGGTATAAATGACATTCAGTAAACGTCACATATTTAAAGTGTGCAATCTGATGAGTTTTGACACAAGTGTACACACCTGAAACCATCACGACAATCAAGTTAATGAACATATCCACCCCCAAAAGTTTCCTCCTGCTCCTTTGTTTTGCTGCCTCCCGTCCCTCTTTGCCAGTCCATCCTTTCCCTCCCCTCTGCAACCACTGATCTGTTTTCTGATGCCATAGATTAGCTTTCATTTTTTAGTATTGTATATAACTACAATAATTTTGTTTTTTGTCAGGGGGGAATCTGGCTTCTTCCACTCACTATAATTGTTTCGAGATTCACTCACGTTGCTGTATCAATAGTTTGTTCCTTTTTATTACTGAGTAATACTCCATTGTACAGATATATGACAATTTGTGTATTCATTCACATGCTAATTAACATTTGGGTTGTTTTCAGTTTGGGACTATTACAAATAAAACTGCAGTGAACATTTGCTACAAGTCTTTTGGAGTGAAATGGGGGTCTTATGGTAGAAGACCTTAAGAACTTTGAAAGAACTTAAGTTTTTAAGAAGCAGCCAAACTATTTTCCAAAGTGATTGCCTCATTTACATTCCTACCTGACCTGTATGAGAATTCCAGTTGTTTCACATCCTCCTGAACACTTGGTACGTTCAGTACTTCCAATGGGAATATAGTGGTATCTTCATTGTAGTTCTGATTTACATTTTCTTAATGACATTATATTGAGCTCTTTTCAAGTGCTTATTTGGAGACAGGGTCTCTGTTGCCAAGCCTAGAGAACAGTGGAACGATCACAGCTCACTGCAACCTCAAACTCCTGGGCTCAAGTGATCCTCTGCCTCAGCCTACCAAGTAACTGGGACTACAGGCACCTGCCACCACCCTGGGATAATTTCTGTAGAGATAGGTCTCATTATGTTGCCCAGGCTGGTCCAGAACTCCTGGCCTCAAGCAATCCTCCTGCTTCGGCCTTCTAAAGTGCTGGGATTACAGGTGTGAGACATTGTGCCCAGCCTCTTCATTTTCATAAGAGATCTTTTGAAGAATAAAAAAAATTTTAATTTTGATAAAATCTAATTTATTGATGTTTTTTTCTTTTATAGTTGATGCTTTTGTGTTATGTTTCAAAAATCTTGGCTAACACCAAGGTCACTAAGACTTTCCTCCATGTTTTCTTCTGAAAGTTTTATAATTTTACATTTAGGTCTATGAGCCATTTTGAGCTTATTTTTATATATGGTGAGAAGTAAAGGTAAATGTTCATGTTTTTGCACATGGCTGTCCAAATGTTTCAGCATCATTTGTTGAAAAATTTTCCCCATTAAGTTGCCTTGGCTCTTGTGTTGAAAATCAACTGGCCGTGTATATCTGTGCCTATTTCTGGATTCTATTCTGTTCCATCTACCTATCTATCTTTATGATAAATACCATAGTGTCTTGATTCCTGTAGCTGTAAAATAAATCTTGGGATCAGGTAGTTATCTATAGCTGCATAACAAATTGCCACAAATTTAGAGGCTTAAAACAACATTTATATATTTATTTATTCTCTCACAGTCTCCGTGGGTCAAGAGTCCAGGTATGGTTTCCTCTGAGTAGCGTCTCACAGGCTGCAATTAAAACATATATAAGAGGCCGGGCACTGTGGCTCACACTTGTAATCCTAGCACTCTGGGAGGCTAAGGCGGGAGGATCACTCAAGGTCAGGAGTTCGAAACCAGCCTGAGCAAGAGTGAGACCCCGTCTCTACTAAAAATAAATTGGCCAACTGAAAATATATAGGAAAAATTACCAGGCATGGTGGTGCATGCCTGTAGTCCCAGCCACTCAGGAGGCTGAGGCAGAAGGATCGCTTGAGCCCAGGAGTTTGAGGTTGATATGAGCTAGGCTAGCACCACGGTACTCTATCCCGGGCAACAGAGTGAGACTCTGTCTCTTAAAAAAAAAAAAAAAAAAGATAGACATATATAAGCCAGGTCTGGGGTTCTCGACCAGGCATGATGGCTCATACCTGTAATCCTAGCACTCTGGGAGGTGGAGGAGGGCAGATTCTTTGAGCTCAGGAGTTCAAGACCACCCTGAACAAGAGCGGGTCCCCATCTCTACTAAAAAAAAAAAAATAGAAAGAAATTAGCTAGAAAACTAAAAATATATATATATATTAAAAAAAAATTAGCCAGGCATGGTGGCATATACCTGTAGGTCCCAGCTACTCGGGAGATTGAGGCAAGAAGATTGCTTGAGCCCAGGAGTTTGAGGTTGCTGTGAGTTAGGCTGACACCACAGCACTCTAGCCCGGGCAACAGAGTGAGACTCTGTCTCAGAACAAAAACATATATAGGCCAGGGCTGGGTTTTTATCTTGAGACTCAATTGAAAAGTAATCCACTTTCCAGCTCATTTGGTTGTTAGCATTGCTGTATAACTGAAAGCTCCAGTTTTTTGTTGGTTGGCAGCTGGAGGACATCCTTAGCTCCTAGAGGCCCCTTACAATTCCTTGCCATGCAGGCTTCCCCAACATGGCCAGAAAGGAATGGAAAGGGAAGACACATCAAAGTGAGACTGCTAGCAAGACAGACTCTTTTATAACTTAACATAATCACAAAGTGGCGTCCCATCATCATTGCTTTATTTTATTGGTTAGAAACAAGTCACAGGTCTCATCCACACTCAAGAGGTGGAAATTATACAAAGGCCTTAACACCAGGAGGCAGGAATCATGAGGCCATCGTAGAATCTGTCCTCCACATGTAGTATAAGTTATCCAATTATGTTTTTCTTTTTAAGGTTTTTTTGGCTAGTGTAGGTCCTTTGAATTTTCGTATAAATTTTAGAATCAGCTATAAATTTCTACCAAAAAAAAAAAGCCAGCTGAGTTTTGATTGGGATTGTGTTAGATCTATTGATCAATTTGGGAACAAATAACATCTTAACAATATTAAGTCTTCTGATCCATGGACATGGTATTTCTCCATTTATGTATGTTGTCTTTCCTTTCTCTCAGCAATATTTCCTGGTTTTCAATGTATAGATCTTGCACATCTTATTTTCAAATTTAAGTATTTTATATTAATATTTTTTATGCTATTTTCAATGGGTTTTTTAAAAATTTCAATTTTTTTCTGAAGTGCTTAGTCAGTAAGCTTAGAGAAGTAGGCTCCTTCCCTGTGTGGAAAGCCAAGGATGTCCTGTACTTACTGTAGATTAGTAGGCAAAGCATGTTAAATAAAAAGGACTATTAACATTCTTCTTTGCCCTTATTGCTGTGTCTTCTTATCTAAGTCTTATTAGCAATAAAGCCAACATCTTGCTTTTCATCCAATTTTTTTGACATCTGTTTTTTCAGTTGGTTCTGAACCGGTGCAGGGAAGAAGATATGATTTATTAGCCCCCAAAAACCTCAACATCTCCATCTGACTAGTGAAAACCACTTGTATTTCAAAACTCAGCTTAAGGCTTCCTGCCTTCATGACAACTTCCTGACATTCCCTCCTATGTGTCCCCTGCATTTCCTGTAGTGCCTGTGTAACACTTTGCTGGTCTCCTTTGTTGACATAACCTTCCTCTTCCTCATCCTCCTCCTCCCACCACTAAACATGTAAAAGTCTCAAAAGCATGAAGAACATGCTTTTTTTATTTTGTAGCCCCAATGCCTAACACAATGTCAGGAAGGCCGTAGATATTCAATAAGTGCGTGCCAAATAAATTCTGAACACATGATTTCAGTGTTGAAAAAGGATAATTGTTTATTATGAGATAATTAATGAAAATAACAGCATATAAAATCCTAAATGTATTAACAGTACAACTATATAAAATGTATATGTATTGAAAGGTAATATTTAAAATCAATTGTCATTGTATTTGGGATCTTTCTAAATAAGAATTTTAAAACTCTTCTTGCAGAGATTTCTATGTCAATAAAAATTTAAAAAAAATAAAATAAAATAAAACTCTTCTTATTCCTAATGTATGAATTATCTCCTCAACTCCCCACATGCAACTCCACACACATGGGATTAGGGGATTAATATCACATGGGACACTGAGCTGCCAACAGCAGCCAGGTGAAGGCAGTTGGAAAAAGCAAGATTAAACATAGGAGAAATCAAGCCTAAATGCCAAGTGCAAGAGCCAGGAATAGGGACAAGGAAAGGGATCACAGAACCTGGAGTTCAGGGTTATATGAGATAGGATTACTAGGAGAGCAAGGCTTACAGCAGAGAGAAATTCAAGCATTACTTCCTTAAATATCTGTGGGATTCAATCTCTAAAAGCTGATTTAAAAAATATAATATGCCTGTAGGAGTCTATGGATTTTATTTGTTTACCAAACATTAAAGAGCACCTACTATATGCCACTGTGTCTTAGTTTCACAAAGATAAATAAGACAAAGTCCTAAGAAGAATAAGTACAAAAATACCTAAGCCTATTATAGTAAAGGTGTTGAAAGCCAAAGGCAAAAAGAAGATATTATTTAAAAAGCAACCAGAGGAAAAAGGGCAGTTAACTTCAAAGGTACTGAAAGGTAAATTCCCAACAGAACAATAGAAGCCAAAGACAATAGAATCTTCAAAGTGCTGAAAGAAAAAAAAATTAAACTATATCACCTATCAAAATTGTCCTTCAAATATTAAGGGATCTGATTCAAATATGGCAAAAAACTTGAATAGACAGGTATTTCTCCAAAGAAGATAAACAAAATGGACAATAAGCACATGAGACAATCAATGCTCAACATCACTAACAATTAGAGAAATGAACGTCAAAACCACAATGAGATACCACTTCACATTTATTAGGATGGCTATTATTTAAAACAAACAAACAAACAACAACAACAAAAAACAGGCTGGGCGCAGTGGCTCACATTTATAATCCTAGCACTTTGGGAGGCTGAGGTGGGGGAAGATCACTTGAGGTCCGGAGTTCAACACCAGCCTGAGCAACATAGCAAGACCCTGTCTCTAAAAAATAAATTTAGAAAATTAACCAGGCATGGTGGCACATGCCTGTAGTTCCAGCTACTTGGGAGACTGAGGCAGAAGGAAACCTTGAGCCCAGGAGTTTGAGGTTGCAGTGAGCTATGATGACTCCACTGCACTCTAGCCTGGGCAACAGAGTGAGACCCTGTCTCAAAAAACAAACAAAACAGAAGGTAACAAGTACTATTGAGAATGTGGAGAAATTGGAACCTTTGTGCACTGCTGGTGGGAATATAAAATGGTGCAGCTGCTATAGAAAACAGCATAGCAGTTCCTCAAAAATTAAACCTAAAAAAAAAAAATTAAACCTAGAATTATTAGTGATCTAGTAATTCTATTTCCAAGTATATACTTCAAAAAACTAGAGAGGTGGGGGAGAGGGGACAAAAAAAGTATATACTTCAAAAAACTAAAAGCAGGGCCTTGAAGAGATATTTGTACACCCAAGTTCATAGCAGCATTATTCACAATTGAAAAATGTGGAAACAACCAAAGTGTCCAAAACCTGATTAATGGCTTAGGGTATATTCATAAATGGAATACCATGCAGCAATAAAAATGAACACATTTCTGCTACATGCAACAACATAGATGAATCTCAAAAACATAAAATTGAGCAAAAGAAGCCAGAATCAAAAGATTCCATTTATATAAATTCAAAACAAGCAAAACTACCTATGGTGCAACAAGTCACAACAGTGGTTATTGATGTATATGGGTTATAAACTTGATTGCAGTGATGGTTTCTTAGGTATATGCATATGTTTAAACTCATTGTATGCATTAGATATGTGCAGTTTTTGTCTATCAATTACACCTCAATAAAACTGCTTTTAAAAAGATAATAGTGATCTTTGAGCAGAACAGATTCAGGTAGTGACTAGAGAGGGGTGCTATAGGGTTTCTGGGTGCTGGTAAGCTTCTGTTTTTAAATCTGGGTGGGAATTACATGGATCTTTTTTTTTTTTTTTTTTTGAGACAGAGTCTCGCTTTGTTACCTAGGCTAGAGTGAGTGCCGTGGTGTCAGCCTAGCTCACAGCAACCTTAAACTCCTGGGCTCAAGCAGTCCTTCTGCCTCAGCCTCCCAAGTAGCTGGGACTACAGGCATGTGCCACCATGCCCGGCTGATTTTTTTCTGTATATATTAGTTGGCCAATTAATTTCTTTCTATTTATAGTAGAGACGGGGTCTCACTCTTGCTCAGGCTGGTTTTGAACTCCTGACCTGGAGCAATCCTCCCGCCTCGGCCTCCCAGAGTGCTAGGATTACAGGCGTGAGCCACCGCGCCCAGCCATATGGATCTTTTTGCTTTGTGAAAATTTGAGTTATATACCTAGGATTTGTATACTTTGTGTATACTTCAAAAAAGTTTAAAAAGGCTATGTATTAATAGTAAAGTCTCCTCCCACTTCCATCCCTCTCCCAGTTTTTTCCACTTGTACATCGGATCTCATTCCCTCCAACTTGCTTCAAGTTCTCCCTCTATCATATATCTTTTCTCTTTCCAGTATTTCCAATTAATACCTTTCTATTGCCTTCCTCCCTAGTGTGTAAATAGTCAAATCTCTCCCATTCTGAAAAACTAACCACTTCCCGCTCTATGTAATATCGGAACTTGTGTTTTCCCTTTATATCCAGTCTGCCAACCAGAGCCTCTGTACTATTGATTCTTCAGGCCTTTATGGTCGAGCTTCTGCCCCCTCAAGCCATAGACATAGCTTTCACCAGAGTCACTCTTAATTTCCCTGCTACAAATTCCAATGAAAACTTTTCAGATCTTGTCTTTCTATACCACCATTGGACTGTTAACCACTTCCTTCTTCATATCTTTTGTCTACATGTTTCCAAGTCTTTACATATATTATCTCATTTAATCTTTCCAACCCAAGGATGTGAGTACTGGTACTATCTTCATTTTATAAATAAGAAGACTGAGGCTAGGAGAGGTTAGGTAACTTGCCTAGTGTCACACAGCTAACTCCCTGTCCTACATAAACTTGATGAAGTGCTCTTTTCCCTTGGTTTCCAGGACAACTGATTCTCTTTTTATCTATTTGTCCATTTTTTGTTTCCTTTGGATGTCTTTCTTCCTCTGTCTATCCTTTAAATACTTGTGTTCCCGAGAATGTCATCTTTTCATCTCTTCTCTCTCTGCATGATCTTTCTGGGCACACACTTGAATAGTTTTAATCACCACCTATATACTGATGGCTTCCAATCTCTTTCCCCAGTCCATATATGCACCAGCCCTCAAATCCACCTTGTACAAAACTGAACTCACCACCTTCCTCCCCACAAATCTACCTCTTCTCCTGTGTTCATTTTCTCAATGGCACCTTTATTTACCCAGCTACCCAAGCCAGAAACCCAGAAGCCTCCCAAATGAATCTACCTCCTCTTTATTCTCCACCTCCACTCTGCCAATATGTTCTGCTTTTTCTAATTTCTGACTATTTCTTGTATTCATTCCTTCTCTTCAACTGTACTTCAAATACATGCTCAAGTTCAAGCCTTATCAGATTTGCTTGACTATTGCACTAGAACTTGAACTTTTCTCCAGCAGAACTTCAGCTTCAACCTACCCACAATACTCCTGCCAGCAAAACTAACACAAATTAGACTCCGCTATTCCCCTGGACCTATGGGATAAACTGTAAACTCCTTATATTGCCATTTAAATCTTGTCCTTTCAGGAACTGGTGCCTGCCTTGAGTCCAATTCCTCCCTTACCCCTTATAATCTAAGAGTACCAAGATTATTTGTAATTCCTCCATACACAGCATGATCTTTTTTCCCCTCTACACCTTAACCCATGACCAGAATTCTTGGAATGCTTTCTTTCACCTTGTTAATTTATAAAACTCTTATTCTTCCTGAGACAATTCAGTCATCACTTTTTCTAGGAAGCCTTCCTTGATCCCCAGACTGGGTTAAGTGATCCTAAGGCTCCATGTGTGTATTTCTCACAGCACTTAAGCCTCAGAGCTACATTTTCACATGTGTGGCCCCTAGTTTACAAGCAAACTCCTTGATGGCCAAATCATGTATCTTTCATCTTTGTATTTCCTAGCACTTAATAGAAGCTCCAGAAATGTTTCTTAAACTAAATTCATTTGCTTTCTTCTTTAGTTAATTTGTAATATAGCTGAGTGTTTTCTTTTTTTTTTTTTTTTTTTTTTTTGAGACAGAGTCTCGCTTTGTTGTCCAGGCTAGAGTGAGTGCCGTGGCGTCAGCCTAGCTCACAGCAACCTCAAACTCCTGGGCTCAAGCGATCCTCCTGCCTCAGCCTCCCGAGTAGCTGGGACTACAGGCACGAGCCACCATGCCCGGCTGATTTTTATATTATATATATTAGTTGGCCAATTAATTTCTTTCTATTTTTATGGTAGAGACGGGGTCTCGCTCAGGCTGGTTCTGATCTCCTGACCTTGAGCAATCCGCCCGCCTCGGCCTCCCAGAGTGCTAGGATTACAGGCGTGAGCCACCGCGCCCGGCTAGCTGAGAGTTTTCTTCCTACTCACCCATCCCTGTGTGATTTTATTCCTTTTCTCTTTAAAGGCTTGCCACTAGCTTCCAGAGGATAAAGTTAACACAGCAGAAATCAGAGCCAAGAAACAGAGAAAAAGAGACAAAAGACACACATGTCTTGTAATGGTGCTTATCAGCCTGTCACTCTCCTACTTACTGACCACCCATTCTCCCAATAGGAGTGGGGACACAAGTCATTCCTGGCTGGTATGGCACATCCCACAGTATTTCAGGGGTGGCCATGAGCATGACACACGGGGGGTGGGGGGGATGAGGTGGGAGTAAGGCCACCTGAATCACACAAAATAATGGAATTCCCACAAAAAGAGGGATTTCATATCCCAAAGAAGGAGTAAGTGAAAGCATCGGAATAGACAAAAATTAGAGCTACCATAATATACTGTAAGGGAATGGTATATCTAGAATCCTCTTGCCAGCCCATCCTCCCTTGTCCACTTGGCAAATTCTTGTTCATGCTTCATGACCTATCCCCAAACGCACCGCCACTGTAAAGTCTTTCCTGACTTCTCATTGCAAAAGTGATTTCCCCTTCTAAGTTCCTCACAGTATTCTGTTATTTCATGTTCAACAGCAGGTGTAATGAAGTAAGACGGGTCTAGATTCAAATTCTAGCTTCCTCATTTAGTAACTGTGTGCTACTTAGCCTCTTTGAAGCTGTCTCCTTATCTTTATTTTGTTTTTGTTTTTTTTGAGACAGAGTCTCGCTTTCTTGCCTAGGCTAGAGTGAGTGCCGTGGCGTCAGCCTAGCTCACAGCAACCTCAAACTCCTGGGCTCAAGTGATCCTCCTGCCTCAGCCTCCCGAGTAGCTGGGACTACAGGCACAAGCCACCATGCCCGGCTGATATATATATATATATATATATATATAAGTTGGCCAATTAATTTCTTTCTATTTTTATGGTAGAGACGGGGTCTCGCTCAGGTTGGTTTTGAACTCCTGACCTTGAGCAATCCGCCCGCCTCGGCTTCCCAGAGTGCTAGGATTACAGGCGTGAGCCACCGCGCCCGGCCTCCTTATCTTTAAAATGGGGATACCACTATCAATCTCAGAGGACTCTTGCTGGGATTAAAGATATCAGGATAAACTGACTGACATATAGTAGGCACCAGGCAATGTGAATCTCAGTGCCTCCTTCTCTACCCCATGCAAAATTAGAAAGATTTTTTTTTTTTTTTTTTTTTTTTTGAGACAGAGTCTCACTTTGTTGCCCAGGCTAGAGTGAGTGCCGTGGCATCAGCCTAGCTCACAGCAACCTCAAACTCCTGGGCTCAAGCAATCCTCCTGCCTCAGCCTCCCAAGTAGCTGGGACTACAGGCATGTGCCACCATCCCTGGCTAACTTTTTCTATATATGTATTAGTTGGCCAATTAATTTCTTTCTATTTATAGTAGAGATGGGGTCTCACTCTTGCTCAGGCTGGTTTCGAACTCCTGACCTGAAGCAATCCGCCCGCCTCGGCCTCCCAGAGTGCTAGGATTACAGGCATGAGCAACCTCGCCCGGCCAGAAAGAATTTTTTGAATAATTAAGTTTTTACTCTTCTGTGCTCCCAGCACCTAGGCAGAGCTTGGCATGCATCCAGTTCATAATAAATGTTTGATAACTGATAAATATGGAGAAGGAGATGTGCTGACAGAAAAAACAACTATCTTTTTTTTTTTTTTTGAGACATGGTCTCCCTGTGTTGCCCAAGCTGGTCAAACTCCTGGGCTGATCTTCCTGCCTCAGCCTCCCAAGTAGCTGGGTACCTTCTAGTAGAATTAGTTGTATGTAGGACTTTCTCCTCTGTTAAAATAAATTCCCTGAGGAATTGTCCCTGCCATGACTTAGCAAAAGGGCTATGCTGGTGAGAATTTTTTTACAAGATATGAAACTGGGTAACTTCAGGTTGGGTGGATTTGAGCCGCTTCTGCTCTAGAGAAGTTAGTCTTTTAAAGTATGTGGCCACACCGCCCTCTGGAGACTGCAGATTTTTCTCAAGACATTACGTAAATAGATCTTCCCATTAAGAGCTATATATACCCAGAACACTGATGAATCTTGTAAACGTTTTCATATGTGAAAAAAAAAAAAAAGTTTTCATATGTGAAATGTTGCTGAGAATCTCTTTTAAAATTCCCAAATAGCAATTTCTTTGTTAAAGTCTTATTTTAGTTTTAATTGACACATAATAATTGTATAACAAATAGCAATTTCTAAAAATAAGGATACCAAGGAGTTAAAAAGATGAAGTTTTCCCACTGTTCTTCTTTGTCAAATTTCTCAAATTGAGGAAGTTGTTTTCAAAAGTAACCATGTGTGTTGCCGTTACAGTGTACTCTATATTTATTAGACAATTGACAAGAAAAACAACTTTTGGCACAAGAATGCCAATTTATTCCTTTTTTTGGACACATGAACACAAAATATCCCTGCAGGCCAAAAAAAAAAAAAAGTTTGCAAAATTTAAATGACCATCATCTTATCTCAACATGGGGATACAACCCCTCCCTTAATAGTTTAGAAAGTACCTCGTATTGCTAGACATACATCCAGTCCAAATTTAATAAAATACATTTTAAAACGTTACAAGTCTAATAATATAGAAACAAAAATCACACCATTAGTCGAATGAACAAATGCAAACATTTTCAGCCACTAGACATAGAAAGAGCATGAATATGTCAATAGCAAGGCATAAGAAGAAAATGGTTAATCGATAACAAGATCTTTCCTTTAATTTTAGAAGGAAAAATTCTTGGAGTTGAAGCAGTATTGATACAATGCCCTCAGCCTCCACTTTCTTAAAATGAAAGCAGAGCTACCACCTTGCTATTGAGCAAGACAATCTTAACAGCACATCCACAAAAGGTCGCTAGGGCAGGGTGGAGAGGGTGAGCCTTGTTAAACAGTGGATTACATTTTCCCACGAGAAGAGTAGGTAGCTGAGCCAGGTAGGTAAGCTCTGATATAGGCTGGGCACCAGATCCTAAAATGCAGACCATATAGAACATGTCTGCTTAAAAATCATCACCTTTGGAAGCAGCAAATAGAATTTACAGTAAGAATATGTTCTGCCTGCCCAGAACGCCAGCTGCATTAAGTCAGCTAGTTCACTTTATAAACCATTCAGAATTCAACAGCTAACAATAACAACAACAAAACATAACTGATTCAACATTTGAGTCTCCACCACTCCCTTAATGTCCCCACTCCTTATCCCCAAATTGTTACTCTTTAGCGTTGCTACATTTAAATCTTTCACACCACATGACAGTGCCTAACAGGCTGCATTTTTTTAAGAGAGAGAGAAAAAAATAACAGCCTAAAACTACTTCTAGAGAATGCACACCTCCCATTGATTGACACATGCATAACAATTCAGTCAGTCCCGAGGGGGTTACCTAGTCAAATTGTCAAGCCAAATTAAAATAAAACTAGGCATTCAGACTTGCTTGCAGTAGTATTGCTGCAACTCTGATTCTATAGTGATTACCTCTTAAAAATTCACCCCTCAGCAAGTTTTTTTCCCAATAATCCTAGTTCTCCCTTATTTCTTTCCTTTCATCCAAAATGACAGCATTGCACCTTTAACGGTACTGTTTTCCTATAAATATAGGCCTCCCGGCTTTTCATCCACCACCACACTGATTTGCCCCAGTGTCCTGGGGCTGACTGAGGTCTTACAAATGGTATAGTTCAAGGTCAAGCATAGAGCCCAATTGCAGGCAAGCGAATCAAGGCTTCCGGCACTCCGCCTTGCTCCCTGCTCCATACAAGCCAGGAGATGGTGAGAAGTGACGCTTCTTCTGTGCATTAATAACAAGCAAGCCCGAGGCACTCAAGTGCAGGTGTGGGGCCCACTGGCCAGCCAGCCAGCCAGCCAGCCAGCCAGCCAGCCACCAAGAGTTCTTCAGATCTTGGACTCCAGCGAGTCCTCCTTCTCCTAAAAAAGCTTCCATTTTTCCTCCTCTTGGGTCCAGAGCGGCCATGCTGAAGGGTATATTCTGTGCTCTCCCTGAACAAGTGTGAATAAAAGCAGCAAGCCAGCCCCTCACCAACACGTCCTGATTTGTATTATCCAAGTGAGGTATTTGCAAAAAAAGGAAAATCTTATGAAATTAACATCTGCCATCTCTTCACTCCTGCCTATGTTGTGCTTCAGTCACAGAACTTGCCTTCATCCTACTGTCTGCAGAGATTAAGGATGTCTGCATTCATCTGGATGAGCTATAGGACTCAACAGACATTATGAAACTCTCTCGGAGACCAGTCTCAGCAAACACTGGTGGCGCCGCTGATCAACAGCACGTGGAAATGTAAACTTCAATGTATTTACAAGTTCGTTTAAACGACTGAAGAAAAACAGTGCTTTATATTGCTGGGATTCTGAGAAGGCTAGTTTATGAGATTTGGACCGGCTAATGAGTTCAAGCAAACGCCCTTCACCATCAGATCCAGTGTTTCCCCACCAACAGTTTCCAGACAGAGGCGGCAAAATTGTTTTTCCCCACATCGCATCTGTCTCTTTCCCCGGCACCTTCTTCAGCCATAGGAAGCATGGCTCTAGGCCTTTTATTCCCTTTTCCACCTCTCACTCCTGAGGTGCAGGATAGAGAATAGAGGATAGAGTCAGTGAAATTTGGGCTGGGAAACACTGGCTGGAACTACCAAGACTCTATGTAACTGTTGTCCATTCACAAAGTATTATCTATCTACACTACGTACAGAATACATTTTCTCCTACATTTTTAACTGATGCTTGCTTTAGATCAACTCCCTTTGTTTGGACAAGAAAGGAATCCCATCTCCCTGTGAGTGGAATCCAGAATCTACTAAGAAAAATCAACCTTTTCCACAAGTTTTAGTTTAATAAAAGGAAGGAAAATCCACCAAGTACATTTTAGGTTGAAAGAGAAGCAAAAATTTGCACCACAAGTAGTTGTTGTGTGAGTAACCTTGATGCCCAGGGAAAAAAGTTTTTGAATGCTGGTAAGTTTTTGCAAGTTGCAGCATCACTCAATGTACCTTAAGGACCGGCAAAGCCTTTCCAGTAAGGAAGCATCCTGGTTCTAGCTTATTTTAAAACAAAGTGACAGGACACCAATTGTGAATATAAAATAGGTAAAAATAATTCTTTAAAAAGGCATGGAAATATATGTCTTTTCTGATCAGTTTCAGAAATTGCCAGATTATGATATATAAGAAATAGCTGATAAAATCATACTGAAATCTCATCTAGAAAACTACATTGTCAGGGAAGGAAGAGAAGGGACCTTAAAAAAATGTTTATTGCCAAAGTTAACTTTCTATGAGAAAAGTTTAAAAATCATTTAGATCTAACAAACCACACAGCAGCATAAAATGGGCACTTTTGAAAACTTGGAAAAATACTAAAACTAATTTTTTTTCCAAATAGGGGGAAACATGAGTACTTTTACCATGGCAGTGTTATCTGTCACTGTGACATATATTATATCTGTTTATGTCACACATTCACAAAAGTCAATCAAATAAGAGAACTGCCTATTTGAATCTGCAGCCAAATATAGTGCAATTGCTTGGCAGCCTGTACTTGCACCAGCACAAGTCTGCAGAGATCAATAAGATAAAGTAGTAAAACTAATAAAACTCTGTAAAACTTTCAAAAATTAATGCTTGTTAAAGGCATTTACAGTGGTGAAGTCAGAAATCTTCATTAAAAAGTCTATGGACCCACACAATTAAATAGTTACACTGAACTGAAGTAGATTGTTTGGTTTTTCTCTCCCACTTATGCATACACCCCACTCAATGAACACAGAAAAAAGGAATAATCTTCTCTTATAAGACTAGAGGGATGCGGTGAACACCACAGCTAGCAAAATATTCCATAGAAACCTTTCTTGTAAAGTCCTTTAGAAAGTTCAGGCTGATCAGCCTTTGCACATTGAGGTAAAAATTCAGTCCAGTGCATCAGAAAAGATAATCTATGAGTATCTATTACTTTAAAAAAATGGCTCAATTTTGTTGATGCATCAGACAGTGCTGCAAAGTATAGATTCAGTGCAACTATTCCGAGCTGCTGGTAGAAGACCACCTGAAGTCAACTTGGCTCTATCTAGAGGCGGTAGGCATTTGAAACATTTTGAGGCTGCATGGGGTGCCAAATTGGTTGAGTTCTTTTTCTGAGACTCTCAGGCAAAATACATCGTGTGCTGGGTATCGTGGTGGATCTGCACAGCCTTAGCCAAGGCCTGAGGATCCCGGCCGTTGCTCTGTCCTGATACATGACTGCCTTCCGCACTGTTAAGAAAATAAAGCAAAAAACCAGGTGTAACAGAAGACCACTTCAAACTTCACATGCTTCAAATAGCACACACAGTACTGGATCCAAGAAGATATTAGGCTCAAGCTTTGGCTCCTTATAAAATGTTATGTCTCCAACATCAGTTTGCTCAACTGAAAAATGCAATACAATTTATTTAATGGGCTTTTGCAAGAATTAGATAATGCCTGCAAAGACCCAAATCCGTAACAGTACCTATATAAGGTCTTCCATTGCCCATTATGTCTGGTTAATTTGTACTTTCTATTTGTCTTTTAGACATCAGTCAAATGTCATTTTCCCCATAGAAATCTACCTTGACTCCAAAGTCCAGGTCTGGGCCACCTGAAACATGCTTTCGCAGAATTCTGTAGTTTTCTTTCATGGTACTAAACACAATTGAAATTAAATTATTAATTAAGTAATTATTGATTTCCTCACTGGGATATAAACTCCATGAAAGCGGCAAGTTTGCCCATCTTACTCACCACTATATCCCTAGTGCTTAGCACATAATGGAATCCCAATGATAATTTATTGAATGAATGAATCTATGTACCTGCCAGAGTGCTGGAACATAGCAGACACCCAGAAAATGTTACTGTGCCACCAGTCTCTTCTTGCTTTCTCCTCACTAGCTATATAACCTCGGACAAGTAAAAACTCCTCTGAACTTTTGTCTTTTGGGGTAACAACAATAACTTATAAACACACCTCTTAAAGATACTGTATGATATAAAGGGTTTGGGAAATTGTAAATCTCCATCCCTCTTCTGACTTCTTTCCTTAAGTAATCATTATTCTCATTATCTAGGCTCGATATCCTAGCCATCTTTTACTTCATCCTTTCCTCTGCCCCTTGTACCCAATTAACTATCAAGTCCTGTCTATTCTACCCCAGGAATAGCTTTTTACATTTAACAAAGACAATTTTGCTCTAACATACTTTTCCAGCCTCATGCCCGCTGTTCCCCTTTAATATGCTCCAGCCAAAGAAAACTTGCTGTTGTACAAACATGTCACTTGCTTTCTTTCCTTTTTGTCCATTGTTCTCTCTGCCTGGAAAATTCTTTTCTTTCCTTTGTAGAGTGAAATTCTACCCGTCCAACTATGAAATCTTCTCTAATGGCCTTTCCTCTGATGTCCCAATGCACTTTTATTTATACTGATCCGGACTGGTTGTCAGCTGTATATTTGCCTGTATTGTCTCCTATATACTAAAACATGAAATCTCTATGGTCAGGAAACATGTCCTGCTCATCTTATAGCACAGCACTGGGCACACAGTCAATACTCAATAAATATGTTGAATGAAAGAAAGTATACTACAGAATGGAATGTACAAAGCCACAGCTGGGCATTTTCCATAATAGTGTATTTTCAACCCTTACAGAAATAGACTTGCAGTGGAATGTCTACTATTTAGCAGCTGAATTCAGACTTGGGCAAGAGCCCAGAAACTGCTACACTTCACAGATGGTCATTTGGAAAAGAAAATTAATGCAGAGAGCTTGTTTAGCTATTTAATAGTAGCTCAGTAACAGGTCAAAATGTCTGATTCTCTGATTCTCTTGAGACCCCTATTTGGGGGTGAGAATGGTCTGACCCCCCTCCCACACACACACCCCCCTATTCACAGTGGTGCATTTTCCAGATTGTACAGAAAGTAAAGTAAACTGATCAGGACTTCTTTCTTGCATGGAGTGGAATCAGCAGGCCTGAGACTGCTTTGACTGGAGCCAGGAAGCTATGCTGTCCACTTTTTGAGGCTACTCAGGACCTGAGCAGAACTGAAATGCATTTTGCTCTATGGGAAAACCACAGGCAGCTCCAAATTAGACTCCCTTAGAGACACAATACAAGTATAAACAAGCCTGAGCACTTCACAGACCAAAAGTCACCTTATAAGCTCTCAAAAGCACGTGCATTTTTATTTGTGCCTTGCAATTTAAACCCTAAAAGAAAGCTGAAATCCTTAATAAAGTTTTCTATAGCTCTCTCTCTCTTTTTTTTTTAACATGCTGTTAAAATAGAAAGAGATTTTATTGTGCCTGAGAAACTTGCCTGTCATGATCTTTATCCACCAGATGATACCTTGCCCTAAATGCTACAAGCCGGGCATAGTATGCAGGGGCTGGAATAGAGACTGAGCGTGTGCACCTCACATAGGTATGACACAGCTGGTAAGTCAGTAGCTGCAGCTCATCTGCAGTGAAGCAGTTGTCATCCCACAAGACCTGGTAATGTGAAGGACGGCTGGTTCCCTGGAGAGAGAGTTTTAGGATTAATGCATTTCCGACATGGATTGACTACCTGAGAGGAGAGAAGAATTGAAACCTACTCCTTAAACTCAGAAGTATTTTTGCCTAGCACACCTACAAGTAGATACCCAGACCAAAAGATGACAACAGTTCTAGGATACAAGCATTAACAAAGTTAAGTACAGTGTTTAATAACAAGTCTACTCAAGCTAGTTGTTGAATTTGCAAATATCTCCCTATCAAGTCAAAGATCTAGACCAGCTTCCAAATTACCTGAATTCCTGCATGACTGCAGAGGTAAAAGTCAAATTCAGATGGATGTGTGATGGTACTATCCACTGTAGTGCCTGCTGGTACATTGCCACTTTTCCCCACCTACCAAAAAAAAAAAAGTAATTAGTCCTTAAAGTGCCAAACTGTGCTCAGACCATTTTTTCTTTTGTGTGTTAATCGGTAACAAGTTGGTAAACAGATCCTAAGTAAATTCTTGAAAACCACTTTCATTCCAAATGTTGAATTCCCTGTAAGTTTCCCTTAACGCAACCATTTCAACCTAAAGTATTTTCTCAGACAAACATACTCCAGGGATCTCTCTAGGGGAGTCCAGACAAAGAATTATTTTATCTGTGACTTTGTGCTACAATATTATCTACTTACTAGCACACATTGGCATGTTCACAGAGGGGAAAAAAATTAACACTTAAGATGGATAAGCTTAGTGAGAGAAAATTAGGTTTATTCCTTACTTGGAGTAAAAAAAAATCCACAACTTTCAGTAAAAGTTCAGATGAAAGAATCTTTGAACTGGTCTACCAGATGCAACATAACTAACTATAACTATAACTACAACTATAACTATCACTTAAGGTCAGGAGTTTGAAACCAGCCGGAGCAAGAGTGAGACCCCCGTCTCCACTAAAAATAGAAAGAAATTAATTGGCCAACAAAAAATATATAGAAAAAATTAGCTGGGCATGGTGGCGGATGCCTGTAGTCCCAGCTACTCGGGAAGCTGAAGCAGGAGGATCGCTTGAGCCCAGAAGTTTGAGGATGCTGTGAGCTAGGCTGATACCACAATGCCACAGCACTCTAGCCCGGGCAACAGAGTGAGACTCTGTCTTAAAAAAAAAAAAAAAAATTCCAGTATAGAAATAAGGCCGAAAAAAAAAAAAAAAAAAAAAAAGTTACTGTCAAATGGTTATCAGGAAAAGGGCACTGAAATGGGAATTAAGAAACCAGTTTCTGATCTAAGCCTAGGCTTGCAACTATATACCTTGAGCCAAGCATAATATCTTTGCACTTCAATCTAATCATCTATACAATTAAGTGATGATCTCTTACACTGTTAAAATTCTAAGCCAGAACTCTACAGCCAACTTCTAGAAAAGCAGAAAGGGGAACTTCAGAAATGCATGTATAAGGAAAGGAATTAAATCTTGCTATGGGGTTACCCTCTTCTACTGTATGACAAGGTTCAATATGAAGAAGTTTATTTAGCATATAGACACAAATTTGATAGGAGTTTTTGTGACTCTATTCTAACTATTGTTACCTTCAGCTGAAGATCATACACCATATAATAACTGTATAAGTATAGAAAAATCTCCTTTCATCAAATTCTCATGCAAACTTGAGTTCCTAGTTGGATCAGAGGAAATGTAATTGAGTTATAATGGTTCTAGCATTTTTCCCCCTAAGTATGTTCTTCAGGAATATTAGTTTTGCAGATATGTTTAGGTATTTTATGGCCAGAAAAATTTGAGAAACACTGGATTAAACAAAGGCTAAAATGTTTTTTCTACTATATGACTTCTCAGAACCTTTATTTAGTCATGTACAATCTTTAAGAGATAGAGAATACACCACTTTCCAAACTTATTTGACCCTTAAAAAAAAACAACCCTCCAGTTCTAGAGATAATAGCTTCAAGTACTGGTACCCTCGGGAAAAAGGAATCCAGACATGCTCAATTCAACAATTATTACTTGAACACCCATGTATGTGCCAGCCTCTGCAGCAGATGCTATGGATGAGAGCCAGAGGCACAGAGAGAATTAACAAATTTGCTTTCCTGCCTTCATGAAAGCCATATACAATGAAGTGTAATATGATGTGATAAGGGCATATGGAAGGCACTGGGGAAAGCTGGAGCACAGGAAATTGTTGAGCCATGCCTTATAGCAGCGGTCCCCAACCTTTTTGGCACCAGGGACCAGTTTCATGGAAGACAATTTTTCCACAGACTGGGGAAGGGGGGATGGTTTCAGGATGATTCAAGCGCATTACATCACTTATGCAGTCAAACCTCTCTGCTAATGATAATCTGTATCTGAATCAGCTACTCCCCTGTGCTAGCATCACCGCCTCAGCTCTACCTCAGATCATCAGGCATTAGAGTCTCGTGAGGAGCGCGTAACCTAGATCCCTCGCATGTGCAGTTTACATAGGATTCACGCTGCTATGAGAATCCAATGTCGCCAGCGGATCTGACAGGAGGCGGAGCTTACGTGATGTGAGCACGATGGGGAGCAGCTGTAAATACATGATGAAGATGCGGCCTGGTCGTAACAGGCCACGACTGGTACTGGTTGGCAGCCCAGAGGTTGGGGACCACAGCCTTACAGAATAATCAGAAAGAGTTAAAAAGGGAACGGTGATAAAAACTGGAAACACTCCAAATATCCCTAAACTCAGGAATGGACAAGCAAACTGTGGCTCATCCGTATCATGAAATACTACTCAGCAATAGAAAGGAACAAATTATTGATATACACAATAACTTGGACGAATTTCAAATGCATTAATAAGGAAAAGAAGCTAGACTCAAAGGTTATATGATTCTATTTATATGACATTCTGGTAAACGAAAAACTATAGGGACAGAATACATATCAGTGGTTTCCAGGGGCTGGCAGGGAGGGAAAGGCTGACTATAAAAGGGCATGTGAGAATTTTTTGGTATGATGGGATCAATACACAGTTGACACTCAGTACCTGTGGATTCCATATCCAGGGATTTAACCAAATGCAGGTATTTGACAAAAACGGGATGATATGTTAATTACCCTGTTTTAATCACTATACATTCATTGTTCCATAACTATTACCCCATAAATATGTACAATTATTATGTGTCAATTAAAAAATAAATAGAAAATTTTTAAAAATTAAAAAAGATGAGAAATATAGGAAATTGTTAACATGTTTAACAATTTAATTTTAATCTGGAAAAAAGGAAGAAAATGTTCAGAAAAAATACAACAAAAAATAATACAAATAAATATGGTACATCAACTATTTATATAGCATTTACATTGTATTCGGTATTATAAATAATCTAGAGATGGTTTAAAGTATATGGGAAGTATGCATAGGTTATATGCAAATAATATTCCATTTTATTTTATTCTATTTTATTTTATTTTATTTTATTTTTTTTTTTTTGAGACAGAGTCTCGCTTTGTTGCCCAGGCTAGAGTGAGTGCCGTGGCGTCAGCCTCGCTCACAGCAACCTCAAACTCCTGGGCTCGAGTGATCCTTCTGCCTCAGCCTCCCGAGTAGCTGGGACTACAGGCATGCGCCACCATGCCCGGCTAATTTTTTTTTTATATATATATCAGTTGGCCAATTAATTTATTTCTATTTTATAGTAGAGACGGGGTCTCGCTCTTGCTCAGGCTGGTTTTGAACTCCTGACCTTGAGCAATCCGCCCGCCTCGGCCTCCCAAGAGCTAGGATTACAGGCGTGAGCCACAGCGCCCGGCCTATTTTATTCTATTTTATTTTTTGAGACAGAGTCTCACTCTGTCACCCAGGCTAGAGTGCTGTGGCATCAGCCTAGCTCACAGCAACCTCAAACTCCTGGGCTCAAGCGATCCTCCTGCCTCAGCCTCTCAAGTAGCTGGAACTACAGGCCAGGCGAGTGCTACCATGCCCAGCTAATTTTGTCTATTTTTAGTAAAGACAGGGTCTAACTTTTGCTCAGGCTGATATCAAACTCCTATCCTCAAATGATCCTCCTGTCTTGGCCTCCCAGAGTGTTAAAATTACAGTCTTGAGCTACCTCATTCAGCCATATTTTATTTTTTCAAGATGAAGTCTTGCACTGTTGCCCAGGCTGGAGTGCAGTGGCACAATCACAGCTCACTGCAGCCTTAAACTCTTAGGCTCACGTGATCCTCCTGCCACAGCCTCCCAAGTCACTGGGATTACAGGCATGAGCCACCACCCTGGCCTATGCCATTTATATCAGAGACTTGAGTCCCTTTGGATTTTGGTATGTGCAGGGGGTCCTGGAACCAATCCTGCACAATACTGAGGGGGATATTTTTATTGTATATTTGTATTGTGATGGTGATTACAGAACTACATGCATTTGTCAAAACCATACACTAAAGTAAAACTATACTCTAAAAATCTGGGTGAATTTTACTGTATTCTACCCTGATAAAAATAATGGGGAAAGGGGGTGGGATGGATGTACTCATTCCAGAGATAAAAATGCACAATGGATATGGGAAATGGAAGATGTATGAGGTCATAGTGAAAGATAAAAATGTTGTCTTGGCCACCTTGGGAAAACAGTGACCACCACAGGAAAGCATTTGTAAGCAATGGGGAATACTTGAAGATATTTGAGCCATGGAGAGGCACAATGAAATCTGTGTTTTCACAGCAGGGTGGAGGACGCACTTGTGAAGGAGCAGCGGAGACAGGGAGACTGCTAGGAGTCCCCCGAGACACAGAAGAGCTCTGCTTAGAGCAGCGGGAACACACAAGAGGACAAACTGAGACGAGAGACAGTTCAGGGCAGAACACAGAGACTATTTGATCAACTGGATATGGGGGGACAGGAAAGGAGGAGAAGAATTTAAAGACAACTCCGAAGTTTTTTAGCTTGACTGACTTAGTATACAGAGATGCCAAGTATTAGAATAAAAGGAAAACCGGGGGAGGACTAGGTTTTGGATGGGGATAAAACACTAAGTAGAAGGTTTAGACGTGTTTTGCTTGAAATGCCTGTGGTAGATTGTATCACTCCTGCCAACTATTCCTGTGCCCCTCCCGAGGGAAGGATTATACATCCCCACCCAATTATCTCAGGAGTGGCCACGTGACTTGCTTTGGCTGATAAAATGTGGTCTGAAATGTGTTACTTCTCAGCAGAAGCGTTAGGAGCCAGCACATGGCTGTATCTTTTTGATACACATGTCGTGTATCTTTTTCCCCTTCTGCCACGGTGACTGGTGATGTTCCAGATAGATGCTTCTCTGCCAGCCTAGGTTCCAAAGGGAGGACAGCAGGGTCACAGCTGCAGCAGAGCCACAATGAATGTATAATGTGAGCAAGAAACAAATCTTTGTAAGCCACTAAGATTTGCAGTTTTTTTGTTCTTTTGTTGTTGTTGTTGTTTGAGATAGAGTCTCACTTTGTTGCCCAGGAAAGAGTGAGTGCTGTGGCATCAGCCTAGCTCACAGCAACCTCAAACTCCTGGGCTCAAGCAATCCTCCTGCCTCAGCCTCCCACTACAGGCATGTGCCACCATGCCCGGCTAATTTTTTCTATATATATTAGTTGGCCAATTAATTTCTTTCTATTTATAGTTTATAGGCCAATTAATTTCTTTCTATTTCTATTTCTATGGTCTCGCTCTTGCTCAGGCTGGTTTCGAACTCCTGACCTGGAGCAATCCGCCCGCCTCGGCCTCCCAGAGTGCTAGGATTACAGGCGTGAGCCACCGCGCCTGGCCAGTGTCTTTGTTCTTGTTGTTACCACAGCACAGCCTAGCCTATCTTGACTGGTACAATGCCTACAGAGCATCTAAGTAAATATGTATTTCAGGTAGATAATTGGAAGCTCAGATCAGGAGCTGTATAGAGTGCTTGGGGCTGGAAAAAATGAATTTAGGAATCTATTAACAAATGAATAAGTGAACCAAGAAAAGGGGATGATACTAAAGAGAGAGTTGCCGGGCGTGGTGGCTCACGCCTGTAATCCTAGCACTTTGGGAGGCCAAGGCGGGCGGATTGCTCAAGGTCAGGAGTTCGAAACCAGCCTGAGCGAGACCCCATCTCTACCAAAAATAGAAATAAATTAATTGACCAACTAAAAATATATATACAAAAAAATTAGCCGGGCATGGTGGCGCATGCCTGTAGTCCCAGCACTTGGGAGGCTGAGGCAGCAGGATTGCCTGAGCCCAGGAGATTGAGGTTGCTGTGAGCTAGGCTGATGCCACAGCACTCACTCTAGCCTAGGCAACAGAGTGAGACTCTGTCTCAAAAAAAATAAATAAATAAAATAAAGAGAGAGTTGAGATGAGAGGAGGGGGAAGGATGAGATGCCAGGAAACATCAGTGTTTAATAGACAGAAGGAGAAGGAAGAGTCAAAAAAGCCTGATTATAGAGGTGGGTGGTAAGCCTGGAAAGCCATATTGCTAAGGCCACAGAAGGCATTTGATTGTCTTAAGTGCTGCAATCAGGTCAGTGTGGGAATCTGATAAGGTATCTCTGGATTTGAAGTGAGCAAGTCATTGACAGAACAGCTTCAGCGGAGGCACTGAAATTGCAGTCAGCCTACAGAAAATTGAAGTATGATGTGAGAAGGTACAGATGGAAAGTCAAGTGATTGTTTTCCTAGAAGTTTGTCATGAAAGGAAGAAAAGAGAAGAGAGTGGGTAGACTAGGAGCAAAGCAGAGTGAAAGGAACTTTTATTAGGGGGGAACTAAAGAAGATTTAATCAACTTTAAAGGGTAAAAGGGAGGCAACAGAATGAGAAAGATTGAATTTGAGAAATAATGGGTAATTAACAAAGTGAAGCTCTAGAGAAGGTAGAAAGGACTAGAACCAAAAGCATAGGTGGGGCCGGGCATGGTGGCTCACACCTGTAATCTTTTTTGTTTTTTGTTTTTCCCTACTGTGTGGTAGATATCTGAAGATTATATCTGTAATCTTAGCACTCTGGGAGGCAGAGGAGAGAGGATCACTTGAGCCCAGGAGTTTGAAGTTGCAGCGAGCTCTGATGACACTACTGCGTTCTAACCCGGGCGACGGAGCAAGACTCTTTCTCAAAGAATAAAATAAAATAAGACAGGTGGGAGAAAATAAAGCATAGGTAGAAAGATTAGCCTAAGTAAGATGTGATGAAAGAGATAAGAAAACACAAAATTTAACTAAGTTTGAAAGTAGAGGAGAGGCAACTGAGAAAATTCATGCCTTCTAAATCTTGTTTTCTTGGGGAAATATATGGTAGGACTGTATTGGCAATGAAGGCATCATGGACAGGGTAGGGGAGTTGAGAAGAGTATAAAGGTTTGGAACAGATGCTATGGGAAATAGGATTAAAATGAAAAAAATGCAGCATCCAAGGTGTGGCTGAGATTTGCTATCATGAATTTGTAATATGGCTCATTATTAAACAAATCATTTTTTCCCCCAGCAATTCCTATCCTCCCAGGAGTAGAAGCAAAGGAAATGGGCAAATGGACTGATTCACTGATAAAGAGGCATGTTTAGAGAATTGAAGATGTTGATAAGTGTTGGGGTACAACATAAACTAAAAGCTGGGACTGTCAACCTTGAAAGGTTAGTAGTGACACTGGATGGTAAAGAATAAAACTATGAGATGACTTAATAATAGCTTAATAGATAGCTTAGAAGGATAATCCAGGTCCTAAATCTAAATGGATAATAAGTTGACAGACGAGTGCAGAGGTGACAATAGCAGTTAAGGAGGAGTGGCAAGATGTTTTTTGTGTCCAGAGCTCAGACAAGAATACAGAGAATTTGTATTAGCAAAGTCTAAGAAGTACTACTGAGTCAGGGTTTGGGCAGTTTAGAAGACAGCACTTTTAGTCTAAACTGATTGGTGGACCTGGGACCCAAGGAGAAAAAAACCTTAGTTCCTGAACAATTCAGAAAACAAAAAAGAAAACAGTTTCTTTTTGAAATTCTTGGATTAGAGACAAAAAACTAAGGGCGTACCAGAAAATAATGGGAGTAACTGACAAGATTACATGATTAGGCAAAAGAAAGATCTGGCTTCCCAGGAGGTGGATCAGGGAGGGCCTGGACAAGATGAAGTAATGTCATAAAAAATATCAAAGAAGCAAAATTATCCAATGCAGGTTGAGTGTCCTTCATCTGAAATTCTTGGGACCAGAAGTGTTTTTTGGATTTAGAATTTTTTTCAGATTTTGAAATATTTACATATGCATAATGAAATATCTTGGGGATGGGATGCAAGTCTTAACAAGGAAATTTATTTATATTTCGTATACACCTTATTTACACATAGCGTAAAGGTAATTTTATACAATATTTTAAAGACTTTTGTGCATAAAACTAAGTTTGATCTGCATTTTGACTGCAACCTCTCACATTAGGTCAGGTGTGGAATTTTCTACGTGTGGCATCATGTGAGAACTCACAAAGTTTCAAATTTTAGAGCATTAGCATTTCAGATTAGGGATGCTCAACCTGTATTATATACCTATAATTTACTAGTTTAGGCATAAATATCAGATCATAGGGAGTCCAAAATGCCTTTTATCAAATGCTGGGAATTGTACCCCAAATTAACATTCATTTATTAACTTAATCCTTACAACATCCTATGAGGTAGGTATTGTTCTTAACCACATTTACAGAGGAGAATATTATAGCTTAGAAAAATTAAGTAACTCCTATGGTTAATAAGTGTGACATCATAAACATTCACCATTTATGCCCTAAGAATCCCTGCACTGATATAAAGTCATTTGGAAGAGAAATTCTTCTTTATACTCTAGAACTGTGGCTCAGGCACTGGCAGCTAAAAGTAACAAATGGTAATAAAGTCCAAACAGATGTACCTGGCATGTTTCTAACCCCTCTCCTCCCCCCAGAAAAAAAGCAACACTAGAAACAAGCATCTCTGCCACACAAGGGAAATATTCAGTTATGCAACTTGTATCATTCAGAATTGTTCATCTAAGCTCAATTGCAGTTAGTGTATTTATTAAATTATTACTAGGTACTTTGGCTTCTGGGAAAAAAGTATAAAAATTGTACATACATGTTTCTATATCACTTGCCACAGCCTCAGATAATGAAGCTTATTATTTTTGAGACAGGGTCTCACTCTGTCACCTGGCTCGAGTGCAGTGGCATCATTATAGCTCACTGAACTTCAAACTCCTGGGCTCACGTGATCCTGCTGCCTCAGCCTCCCGAGTAGCTGGGACTACAGGCGTGAGCTACTATGCCTGGCTAATTTTTTCTATTTTTAGGAGAGATAGGTTTCAATCTTGCTGAGGCTGGTCTCTAACTCCTGGCCTCAAGCAATCCTCCCGCCTTGGCCTCCCAGAGCGCTAGGATTACAGGCCACCGCAACCTGCCAACGAAGCTTATTCTATGTCTTCTTACCCTTTCTGTTTTATCTGCACAGAAGAGTCGTGTGTGATGTCTTTTTTGCACCACAATATATGTTATTCCTGGCCGGTAATCTTCTTCCAAGCTAATACATGCCTTTCGAATTGCTATTAGTTCTGGCCAAGCTACCTAGGAGATAGAAATGGAATTATGTTTAATTGAGAATTTGCCTAGTATCTCTCCAATCTACCCAGAGTGGCAGATGGGAGGAATCTCCATCAGATTCCTAGAGGCCCCAAAGGACAACAATGGGATAATGAGAGTACCTGTTTCATTTGTCCCTCAGATACCCCTCCACGATAATAGATGATCCGAGTGGGTTTGAAGCGGGTGGATTTGTAGAACTGAATCAGCAGCTCTCGAACCATGTTAGTAAGGTCCTGGATGACCTCCTGACTGTAGAGGAGCTCCTGGGAGATCTCCTGCCGGGAAGTCTGCACCCGAACGGTGGCACAATACCTGCTGGGGTGGCCATCCATACTGCCAACCACAGCAGCAATGGAGGGCTTCTTCCCATCCCCCGCTGGGGGGTGCGTGACATCTGCTCCCAGGAAGATGACAGGCTGCTGGAACACTGAGGGCCTGCTCAGATTTAAGGAGATGTTGCCACTCAGACATACGATTGAAAATGTTTGTGTTTAGCAAGATTTCATCACCAGATATAATCGTAGATATAATCTTATGAGACAACAGAGACATGCCCATTGGCAGAGAACACTAGGGCCCACTGAGTATTGGTGTCACCCAGTATAATGAATCTGGATTGACTAAAGAAGTGAATATGGCTCTTCAATAACAGGGGGAAGGGAAGATTTAAAAAAAGAGAACCTTACTCAAATTTAACAAAGTCTATATGTATAAAGTAAAAACTTTCCCAGAACAGGCTTTCTGGGGATCCTGACATTTCTACAATGGATATAGAATTGCAGAATGTACATGGGACTGGGACCAAAACCCCAATTCTCTTCAAGGTGAGAGATTTAGAGAATAGAATCAAGTCTCTCTCCTTCTTGGTTTTATTTTTCTCTATAGTATTTATTGTATACCACATATTTTATCGATTTATTTATTGTCTGTACACAAATGTGAGCTCATTGAGCAGGAATTTTGTTTTGTCTTGTCTGGTCACTGCTGTATCCCTAATGCCTAGAATACTGCCTAGCCCACAGTTGGCACTCAATAAATATTTGTTGAAAAAATGAATTAACTTTATTTGGCACTGATTTCTCTACCTAAGGCATGTATAAAGTATAAAGGCCCTGTTGTTTAGGAGAGAGGTTGGAGAGAAAAAAAAGGAACCAAAGAGAAAAATATCATGCATACTTTTCTGGTTAAAGCTAAGCAAAAAAAGATAAAATATGATATGAAGTTCTTTAAATTCTTAAATGTAGGACTTGGGACTGTGAGTGTTAATTCTTAAAGTATAATCTAGGAGTCATTTCAAATTTCACAATCTTTTGTAATAGGAACTAAAGATGAGGTTCCGTGAGGGTTGTATCATATTTATCTCTCTATATCATCACAGAACATGGGACTGGCACAGAGCAGTTAATAACCATGGAGATAGATACAAAGATATAGATACACATACATACATATATAACATAACAGCTTACATACACTATGTACCAGCCATTGTGCTAAGCATTGCACATATATTAACTCAATCCTCACAATTCTGTGAGGGTGGTACAATTATTATATTATCTCAATTTTCCAGATTTAAAAAGTTTGACTGGACATGGTGGCTCATGCCTATAATCCCAGCACTTTGGGAGGCTGAGGAGGGAGGATGGCTTGGGGCTAGGAGTTTGAGACCAGCCTGAGCAACATAGTGAGACTCTGTCTCTACAAAAAAATTTTATTTTTTTATCTGCACTGTGTGTCAAGTTTGTATGACACACAAAAACAATTTTTTAAAGCCAGGCATGGTGGCCTGTGCCTGTAGTCCCAGCTACTCAGGAGGCTGAGGCAGGAGGATCACTTGAGCCCAGGAGTCTGAGGTTGCAGTGAGCTATGATCATGCCATAGCACTGTAGACCAGGCAACAGAGCAAGACCCTGTCTCAAAAAATAAAAATAAAGAGAGAGACATAAGAGGATAAAGAATGTGACCAAGATCACACAGTGACATAGTGGTAAAAGAAGCCTGACACCAAAGTATGCCCTCTAAGCCTCTGTGCTAAATTATTGTCCCAAATGTTTGGGATAAAATGAAATGATTCCAGACTTTAGTTTAACTTTCCCTATGGCCTGTACAACTCATCACCAATGTTTCAGGAACGATTAATTTACTTAGAAGTTTCATTCAAGGACAAAAATGAGAATCATGATATGATTGTACAAAAGCAAGGCATTCCATTTCACCTTCTTTTCAAGTATGGCAATGACTAATATCAAAGCCCTAAATTTAACTTTTCAAATCACTGTTGTAGATAAGATTTCATATGAAAACAACATGTTAAAGTTGGCAAGGCAGATATTATTACCTTGATAGAAAAGGAAGTGAGGCCCAGAAATATTAAGAATTCACAAAGGGACACATTACTCAAATCTCTCAACTCCCAGCCAGTGCTTTATCTATAATATTCCTATCTTGCCTCGATGTTTGATTACTCTAGAGTAAATCTGACAAATTCAAATTTGAACAAAAAGCCTATGGGGAGAGAGGCAGGATTTCTTAACAGGACATAAAAAAATTGATTAAATTGAATCCTATTAAGAACTTCTGTTCATCAAAAGCTATTATTTAGGAAAGTACAAAGGCAAAACACAGAGTAGGAGCAGATATTTGCAATACCTATATCCCGTCAAGGACTTATATCCAGAAACCATGAAGAACTTCTACAAATGAATAAAAAAGACTCACAACCCAAAACAGAAAATAGGCAAAGGACTGAACAGGCCCACCACTAAAGATGTCCAAATGGCCAATGAGTATGAAAATGTGCTTAACATCATTAGTCATCAGGGGAATGCAAATTAAAACCATAATGAGATACTATTACCCCCAAACAAAATGGCTAAAATTAATAGGACTGATACTACCAAGAGTTAGTAAGGATATAGAGCAACTAGAACTCTTCGCTACATTTTTAGAACTCTCAGTGGAAATGTAAATTGGTATAACCACTTTAGAAAACTATTTGACTTATCTATTAATGCTAAATATATATATTCTCTATAACTCTGTAATTCCACTCCTAGAATTATACACAAAAGAGCACTTAAGTTCACCAAAAATGTAGAATTGTATAATGAATGTACAAGAATATCCATCAGTGGTAGAACAGATTAAAATTATATAGTTTATTCATGTAATGAAATGATAATGAAAAAGAGTAAAATATTATTAAATGCAACGACATGAATGAATCTCATAGACATAACATTGAACAAAAGAAGACAGACACAAAAATAGTGCATACTCTATGATTCCATTTATATAAAATTCAAAAACAGACAAAACTAATCTATGGTGTTAGAGGTCAGAATAGTGGTCACCTTTGGGGATAATCTATTTGGAGGGGTCACAAGGAAGGCTGATAGGGTGCTGGAAGTGCCCTAAATCTTAACCTGGGTAGTGGGCACATGTGTATACATATATGAGAAAAAGTAATTGAGATGCTTGTTTGACATTTGTGTGCTTTATCATGAATTATGTAAGTAACAAAAGTGGGAAAAACGTAATTCAGAATCTTACCTTTGATGAGGTACGAGCACATTGTTTATTCCTCCGAGCTTTGCATTTATCTTCAGGCAAAGGTTGGAAAGGGTTTGAGGTGAGGTCTTTACTACATTTTTTACCTGGACACATTGTGTGGCCATACCTAGAAGGGTATCTCCAACACGTTTCACCTCCGCTACAAAAACAATTAATTTAAAAAGGTTTAAATAGTTTCCTAATTACTAACAGTGAAGGGAAAAGAAATCCCACATTAAGTTTACTGAGTACTTACTACATACTGTACACTATGTTTGATGCTTCTTATGTTCTTTCATCTGCTAAACCCCCAAGGGCAATTTTTTCTGCCTGTTTGGATAGGCCCTCCCCCTCCCCTTCATCCCCTCCTGCAGGCCTTGAAGCCGGCTTGCTTCCTTTATTCTTTGGTCCTGCCTGCCACTACTCACTCAGTCACTTTAGGTTCCTGGCAAAGGAATCAATCTCCCTAGTTCCTCCCTCTCAGTATACACACCTGCTTTTCAGCCTTTTGAATTTTAACTGCTCCCCTCCACACTTTTTTTTCTTTCTCTAAACACTGGGGATAACTGTACAGAGAGGGTTAAAGACATCTTATAAAGTTTAAATGGCTAGACTGTAGCTCCTCCATCTTTTACTTAGATGATAGCCAAAATAATTCTGTATCATCTTCTTTTAATGGATACAAACTAAGCAATTCTCGAAGTGGCAGGCTCCTCTACTCTTCCCCACTCTGATATTCCTAAGTGCTTTTTACCAAACATTCCAGTTCTCTCAGTTTCTAGGACTATGGCAGGATTATACTGCATTTCCTGCTCCCATCTCTTCTCTCCCATTTCTAACACAGACTGGGTTAGGCCAAATAGCTGGTTGTGGCCAAGCAGTTGCAGAGAGAAAAGATAGTATGGGGTCATCAACATTAAATAGCAGCTTCTCTATCGAGCTGGGTCCCCAAGTGGGGATGACACAATGACACAGAGCAGAAGCTACAGTGTACCCTTTATGGCCACAAAGCAGGAGCAAGAAATAAATCTTTGTTACTGTGAACCACTGAGAGTTTGGGGTTGTTTGTGACTGCAGCATAACCTAGCTTATCCCGACATATCTACTACTTGAAATCAAAGGCCCATACCATATACTGGTGTCTTTCCAGGCAAGATAACCACTATTAGCTGTAGGCCCACATATGTCATTTTCAGATGTTTAAACATGGGCTCCACGCTATCTGCACCTTGTGCATACTTGCAGAAACACGGCTGGCCCTGGATGGGCATTCCTGCGTCCTTGGAGATTTTACGCAGCTGGTCAGTGAAACTCCTGTTAAAATAGAACCGGGGGCACAATGTTTTTATTTCAGAGTGCATTCTTAGCATTAATTCCCCTCTAACATACTTCTTTCAGTCTTACAAATTCTTAGTCAAAATTAGAAACAAATAAACAAACAAAACTTTAACTGGTTCCCCAAAATAAACTGACAGTTGTATCTCTGCAATTAAAATAGAGAAGAATCCGTATCATTAAGCTATCAGATTATTGTTTTGGATTTCTGAGTAATTACGCCTCAGCTGGGTCCCAAGAACTAGAATAGCATTCTTATTCAATGATTTATTTTTTTTTTATTTTTATTTTTTTAAGCAATGTCTAAGCAAGGAATCAATGATTTATTTTAAACATTCAAATCTCTAATTCTGGACTGAAGAAAAGTGGGGTGAAAATTTCAGGTACCATGCATTTTAGTAAGCCTGGTACCGGAATACTTGGATAAGCTTGTGCTCAACTGGGAACACAGAAACACGCTGTCACAAAATCAGTACATTTAGAATTACATTAAAACTTGTAACAGATTTGGTTTGATAACAATGTCAAAAGAAATCACTTTAAAAAAGCAAAATTCATTTTGAAGTTTTAAATTTTAGATTTAAGTTGTTATTTCAACTATGTATAAAGCTTTCAGATTAATTCCTTTTGTGTCTTTGCCAATATTTTGTAGGATTACTTTCTTTTATCCCAGTTCCCCTTTCTTGATTTTTTTTCACCCTTCTCACTAACTTCCTTTAGATATTAATAGATAGCTACATTTGTAAGATGTGAATCATACTCTTAGCCAGTGACCTTGCAATAAAACAAGCTCACTAGTAAATTAAGATTAAAAATAAACTAGTTTTTATCTTAGCTGGAAAGATACAATTAATACTAAAGGAAGCTTCACTAAGAACTCAAGGATTTACCAATCAGCATTGCTACAGCTTTGTTAGTCACAAATTTCTGTGCTAAATGTAAGGAAGCTGAGTCAGATTCTTAATGTATTCCCAAGTTTGTAATTTACTATAACACAAGGTCTTTTCCATATAGCCAGATGGTGTCACTATAGGAGTCAGGGATTTAGTGCCAGTGTACACAGCACATTCACATAAGGATGACATTTTCATATCTGGAAGGGATATTACTAAACTGAAAATATTAAGATACTCACTTTAGTAAATCTTCCCTACATTGTTTCTGAGGCGCAAAACAAGCAACTGCCCAAACTTTAATTTCAATGCCGGCATAAAACTGCTTTCCTCGCATGTCCCAGACACCTTGGTTGGGTGTGGCTACTGTTTTATTCTTTAAAAAAGAAGAAGAAGAAGAAGAAACAAAAGAGAAGAGATTACAATCTAAGGCCATTTTAATGTTGACAAGGGAATGAACAAAATTCTATCTGGTATGAGCCAAAAGACAGAAGGCGATGATAAGCAAAGCTATGAGTAAATTTAGATTGGTGCAGCAGAAAAACCCTGGATTATTCTGTTTTTGACTGATGGTGGAAGAAGCTTGCCGAACAAAATAAAAAGCTTACCCGGCCTCCGTATTGCAGCATTGGTGCAGGAAGTACCCTGCCTGTGAGCTCTGTCATTTCATTGTGCACAACGATACCAAATTCTTTAAGGTATGGATCAGGTCCACCCACCATGCTGTTGCTCTTCACCTAAAGAACAGGAAAGCCTGCATATATAAAAACCAAAGAGTAACTGTGTCCCGTCAGGAGATTTCTTTTTCTTTTTCTTTTTCTTTTTTTTTTATCTTAAAGCTAGCTCATCTTGAAGACCATGCCTTACTGACCAGTCTACTGATTTCTTCCTGTCTGTCAGGGGCCGATCTTGCGGTAGCTTTGATCATCGTGGAAGTCTGATTGTCTGTGAGCTTCTTTATGCATCGCTGTCCTGCCACAATATTGCAGACCTGCCGAGAGGCAAAGAGAAAGTAGGTTGTCTAGTGGGCTTCTATATCTTAAGCCCGTGCCAAACTGTATATTACACCCTCTGTTTCTAGAAAAATAAAAAATTCTGTGATACAGTGAAACTATCTGCCCAAGATATTCTAGAAATTAAAATTAATTAAATCAATTCACTAAAATTAATTAATTTAATTAATTAAAACCCACCATTAGTTTAGAAGTCTACTCCAAAAAACAAAACAAAAAACCACACAAAATTCATTAAAGAGATTGGCAGATTGGCAGAAGAAAATTTAGTTTAGCTTACCTCAAGTGGCAAGTAAGTATGCTTTTGTTCTTGTCCTACTTGGAGACAGGGAAGATGGGGGTATTTCAGCTGCAGACTGTACTTTTGCTTAAAATATTGAGCTACTGTACATTCCATAGCTTGACCATTTTCTAGCTGCAAAGGAAAACTATAGGAGAGAATGTCTTTTTAGAAATTTCTTCAAGTTCTTTCTTTTTCTAAGCAAATAAAGCCCAATAACATTTTCTTGATCAGTTTCTTTAAAAATAAAGGTCAATCTTTATTTGAGCATTTTCACATGTTAGTATTTAACGAGTGATTCCATTGAAATTTTCCATGTTTGTTAATGCTACAATGAGAAAAAAATTTAATTGATATTTTAAAAGAATTAAAAAAAATTTTTTTTTAACCTGGGCAACACAGTTGCCTGTCTCTGCAAAAAAAATTTAGCCAGGCGTGGTGGCAAATGCCTACAGCCCTAGCTACTTAGAAGACTGAGGCCAGAGGATCACTTGAGCCCAGGAGTTCAAGGATGCAGTGAGCTATGACTGTACCACTACACTCCAGCTTGAGCAACAGAGAGAGATCCTATCTCTAAAATTTAAAAAAAGAATTTAAAACAAGAAGACACTGCAGAACCAGAAAATGCAAAGTCTCACTGGAGGTCAGTTAACACCTACAGGTACAAATACAGTCTTTTGCAGACTTCTTCTAGATAATTACATTAACATAAGGACTTCGAGTGATCCACATAGGAGTTTTGTCCCTTAAGAGAACTTTTTGTAAAATAAGTGTAGCATAGTTATTGGAGCCACATTTTCAGATCCACAAACCAGGACAAATATATGTGGCTCTGGAGGCAACAATGTCAAACACATACAGTTGAGACTGTGCCAGAATATTTAGTATTAACTAGGGAGCATGATTTAAGAGACTCTCTTTAGGTCTGAATCCTGTTTTCAAATGCATCTACAAGTCAAGATGTTGTACCCTCACTCCAAGCTAAGCCCTCCAACCCCAGTAACCCCCAAGTCTTTCACGTAGACATTGGAGGGGAGTGAGTTGGTCGAATTATCTTAGAATTGTTTGTAGATACTGTACCCAAAACTGCAGAAAATTTATGTGTGCTATGTACAGGAGAAAAGGGCATTAGACCTACAACTGGGCAACCTCTCCATTTCAGAGGGTGCCCTTTCCATTGAATTATTAAGAAATTTATGATTCAAGGTGGAGACTTCTCAAATCAGAATGGAACAGGTGGAAAAAGTATTTATGGTGAAAAATTTGAAGATGAGAATTTCTATTATAAGCATGATTGGGAGGGTTTATTGAGCATGGCAAATGCAGGCCGAGATACAAATGGTTCTCAGTTCTTTATCACAACAGTTCCATCTCCTCATTTGGATGGGAAACTTGTGGTGCTTCGCCAAGTAATTAAAGGAATAGGTGTGGCAAGGATACTGGAAAACGTAGAAGTGAAAAGTGAAAAACCTGCCATGATGTGCGTTATTGCAGAATGTGGAGGACTGAAGGAAGGGGCTGATTGGGGAATATTCCTAAAAGATGGCTCTGACGACAGTCATCCAGATTTCCCTGAGGATGCAGATACTGATTTAAAAGATGTAAATAAAATAAAATAACAGAAGACTTAAAAAACACTGGAAACAATTTTTTCAAATCCCAGAACTGGGAGATGGCCATTAGAAAATACACAAAAGTTTTAAGATATGTGGATGGCTCAAAGGCTGTTATTGAGAAAGCAGATAGATCTAAGCTGCAACCTATAGCTTTAAGCTGGGTACTGAATATTGGTGCTTGTAAACTGAAGATGTCAAATTGGCAGGGAACAGTTGACAGTTGTTTGGAGGCTCGTGAAATAGACCCATCAAATATTAAAACTCTATACTGCAGAGCTCAAGGACGGCAAGGATTTAAAAAATATGATCAATTAGCCAATCTTAAGAAAGCTCAGGAGATAGCACCAGAAGATAAAGCTATCTAGGCAGGGTTGCTGAAAAACAGAAGATAAAGGCACAGAAAGATAAAGAGAAGGCAGTATATGCAAAAATGTTTGCTTAATAAGGATTCAGTTTTGCTTAAATACTATGTGTTGATTGTACAAAGGCAACAAGGAAATGTAAGGGGTTTTGTGTATTATATATGATCCCTAATGTGCTTCCTTTGACACCTCAGTTCCCCATTGTTTACAGTTTAGGAGTACTGATGTGGGTTCACTGCTAATTAAAGTGCTTCAGTACACTGAAGTTGGTTTTTTAAAAAAATGGTTATGTGCATTATTTACAAAGAATAATGGTGTCTAGTCTGTTTTTAAACTACAGATATTTGTTGAATAAATAGATGAAAGCTTAAGCTCAAAAAAAAAAAAGAGAGAGAGAAAGAGAGAGAGACTCTCTTTATTTGGCTCTTCCAGTGGGCAAACTGCCTTGAATACTTAGCATGATGATAACTTGAATCTTGCTTTCTTAACTGTTATAGCCTCACAAAGTAACAATGTAGTGAGGATCATCTATGTGAGATTTCAATCTACGTGTTTTAAATCTTTGAGCAAAGATTATGTAAGTCTGTAAGTCTAATTATTCTGACAAGGCTATGTGAAATAATTAAATAATGAAAAAGGCACAGTTCTTGAAACAAATGGTATAACTTACAATAGTGACTTCATAAGGTTTTGGTAACATTTTTCCCCCCTAGGGAATGAAGTCAATGGTATGACATGAACAATACATGAAATAGCACTTTATGACTCTTAAGAAATTCATGTAGTATGTACATAAGGTCATACTGAAGAATTCATTCAAATCAGATTGAAGTAATATACTTCATTTATCTAAAAGTGATATCCAAATATCTCTGTCAAAAATATTTAAAACATGGTTTAAAACAGAGGTCCTCAAACTTTTTAAAAGGGGGCCAGTTCACTGTCCCTCAGACCATTGGAGAGTGCACACTGTGGGCCCAGGACTAGTTGGCTGCTAAGCAGGACAGGCAGCAGCGGCAAAAACACCCAGAGGGCCAATAAATGTGCTAGGCAGCCCGCATGTGACCCTCCAACTGTAGTTTGAGGATGCCTGGTTTAAAGCTTTGGTATTAAAGTGAAGATCCTGAGGGTCTTGAAAATTACAGTATGAGATGCCAGTTCCTCAAATGGTTATAGTAGTTCCTCTGCTACCACAAATATAATCCTGCTATTTTATATGTGGTTAACATACGTTTGATGACTGGCTGGCCGTCTAGTCACATTACAAACTCGATATTTGCGTTTCATCTGTCCACAGTGGGTCACCTCAACTTTCAGAGCTGAAGTTAAAAAAAAAATAGATAAAACATCAGAATTAATTAAAATCATAGTCACAAAAACAGATTCAAAAGTTGTCTTCAGGCCGGGCGCTGTGGCTCACGCCTGTAATCCTAGCTCTTGGGAGGCCGAGGCGGGCGGATTGCTCAAGGTCAGGAGTTCAAAACCAGCCTGAGCAAGAGCGAGACCCTGTCTCTACTATAAATAGAAAGAAATTAATTGGCCAACTGATATATATATAAAAAATTAGCCGGGCATGGTGGCGCATGCCTGTAGTCCCAGCTACTCGGGAGGCTGAGGCAGAAGGATCACTCGAGCCCAGGAGTTTGAGGTTGCTGTGAGCTAGGCTGACGCCACGGCACTCACTCTAGCCTGGACAACAAAGCGAGACTCTGTCTCAAAAAAAAAAAAAAAAAAAGTTGTCTTCAAAAAGGCATGACAGGCCGGGCGCGGTGGCTCACACCTGTAATCCTAGCTCTCTGGGAGGCCGAGGTGGGCGGATCCTTTGAGCTCAGGAGTTCGAAACCAACCTGAGCAAGAGCGAGACCCCGTCTCTACTATAAATACAAAGAAATTAATTGGCCAACTAATATATACATAGAAAAAATTAGCCGGGCATCGTGGCGCATGCCTGTAGTCCCAGCTACTCGGGAGGCTGAGGCAGCAGGATTGCTTGAGCCCAGGAGTTTGAGGTTTGCTGTGAGCTAGGCTGACGCCAGGGCACTCACTCTAGCCTGGGCAACAAAGTGAGACTCTGTCTCAAAAAAAAAAAAAAAAAAAAAAAAACGCATGACATTATATAGGATAACAGTTGAAAGAGTATGGGGACAATTTCATGATGTATAGGCAGAAAGCCTCAGCTAAGCAGAATAAATTAGAACCCAGATGATCTAAGATGCTCAACCTACCTTAATTTATAAATTCATTCAATAAATATTTATTAAGCATCAACTATGTTGTGATGCTTATTTTCAGGGCTGGAGATAGCCCTCGTGCAACTTACTTTCTAGTAGGAGAAGATAGCTAATACAAGAAATTTCAAAAGGATAATAAATGAACTTGTGCTATTTTGCTAAAATGGAAGTTTTTAAGTAGGTAAGGGGGCATTACTGAGAGCCTGGTATGTGGCAAGTACTGTGCTAGAAAGCTTTATAAACCTAATTGTGTTTAATTCTCACAACAACTCTACAAGACATAGATTATTATCTTTACTTTGGCAATGAATAAGCTAAGGCTCACAGTGGTTAAGGAACTTGCCCAAGGTCCCACTGATAGAACCGGCTTGGCTGAGACAGAAGCCCAGGTCTGTGTGACTCCAAAGCCCAGGCTCCTTGCGGCATGCTGAGCTGTTTCTCCAAGACTAATTAATTAATGCAAATACTTACCTCTGATTTCTTTGGTAAACTTGACACGTTGGGAGTCTGTTAGAGGTTTGGTCTGTTCATTGATGTTCTGAATGTCTAAAACCTCACACATGAACTCAATGATGGGCTGAGCCCGGTAGAAAGCAGTTGCAGATACTAACACACAGAGAAGAAGGATATTTAGCTTCAAGGGAAAAAGAAGGGCCAAAAACAAAACAAAACAAACAAAAAAAACCCCACACAACAAAAGAGTTAATGGATAAAGAGAGTTCCATCCTACCATCAATATTGAGCATCATATTCCACATAGCAGGTCTCACAGACTGATGGAAGCCAAACCAAACCTCCCTGCCCCCTCCCAGAGGGTGGTAGTAACCTTCAGGGGGTGAGAAAAAGGAACGGCCCACTGGAGTGTACCTGCAGAAATAAGGATTTGTAAGTTTTAAAATAAAAACTTGAAGGGTCTTTCATTTCACTCTCTACTCTGAACTGAAATCAAATTTGAACTATGACTTATGCAGAAACCTTTCAATGGCTCCAACACAACCTACCAAAAAAGTCTGACATTTGTCGGAAAGAACCCAAACCAAGGTACTAACCTCATGGAGGGAAGGTGTCTTGTGATGACATCAAGTGCTTGTACTGAATCATCGGGGACTTCATTCAAGTGCCCAGCCAAAGCTTCTAAAAGCAACTGAAGGCTCACAACTGACACCCACTGAACAGATACTTTAAAGGTTTGGTCTTTACCCTCACCTGGAAGGGTCACCTCCATATCAACCTAAGGAAAAATGCATACATACAAACATATATATTTATAAAGGCTGTGGAAAAGATCCCAAGAATATTCAATACGGTATATGCATAAGGACATTTATTTCAACTTTTTTTGTAAGTGTATAACATTGGAAACAACGTAAGTGTCTAACAATAGGAATAATTTAATACAGAGTATAGAATATTATATAACAGTTAAAAAATAAGATAGATGCTACAACATGGATGAACCTTGAAAACACTACACTAAGTGAAATAAGCCAGATATAAAAGGACAAATATTCTATGATTCAACTTATGCGAGATACCTAGAATAGTCAAATTCCTTCATTCATTCTGTTTAGCGGCATTAAATACACTCACATTGTTGTACAACCATCACTATCATCTACCTCCAGAACTTTCTCATTATCCCAAACAGAAACCATATATCCACTAAACAATAACTCCCCACATCCTACAGCCCCCAGTCCCTGGTAACCATTATTCTTTCTGTTTCTACGAATTTAACTCCTTATCACAAGATACCTTTATGTATTTCTTATTTATGTATATTTGTATATATTCTTATTTTTTGCATATCATTCTATAATTTGCTTTTTCATTCAACAATATGTCTGGGAGATCTTTCCATTTCTACACATTTAGATCTACCTTATTGGTTTTTATTCAAATTCAAATTGTTTATTGTAGTAAATTATACAAAACATAAAACTTACTATTTTAATCATGTTTAAATGTACAGTTCAAGGGCCAGATAGAGTGGCTCATGCCTATAACCCCAACACTTTGGAAGGCCGAGATGGTAGGATCGCTTGAGGCCAGGAATTTGAAACCAGCCTGGGCAACACAGCAAGACCCTGCCTCTAAAAAAATTTTTTTTAAATTTTCTGGGCATAATGGCACATGCCTGTAGTCCCAGCTGCTCAGGAGGCTGAGGCAGGAGGATCCCATGAGCCCAGGAATTGGAGGCTGCAGTGAGCTATGACTGTGCCACTGTACTCCAGCCTGAGTGACAGCAAGATCCTGTTTGCAACAACAACAAATTTGTGGCCGGGCGTGGTGGCTCATGCCTGTAATCCTAGTACTCTGGGAGGCCGAGGTGAGTGGATTGCTCGAGGTCAGGAGTTTGAAACCAGCCTGAGCAAGAGCAAGACTCCGTCTCTACTATAAATACAAAGAAATTAATTGGCCAACTAATATATATAGAAAAAATTAGCCGGGCATGGTGGTGCATGCCTGTAGTCCCAGCTACTTGGGAGGCTGAGGCAGGAGGATCGCTTGAGCCCAAGAGATTGAGGTTGCTGTGACCTAGGCTGACGCCACGGCACTCACTCTAGCCTGGGCAACAAAGTGAGACTCTGTCTCAAAAAATAAAAAAACAAACAACAAATTTGTACAGTTCGGTAGCATTAAGTACATTCACACTATTGTGCATCCATCACCACTATCTGTCTCCAAAACTTTACATTTTTCTGAGTACTATATATAAACACATGTATAAGTAAAGTAGCTAATGCTGATACACATAAAATATTTTTAAAGTTATATACCAAATTATTATGGTAGTTTCCTTTGAAAAGGTGGCAAGAAACCATAGCATTTCTAGATTTTCTGAATAAGTTTATAATGAACATATATTCATATATTACTTTTTTAATTCTAAAAATATATGTTTAAAAAGTATTGTGGTATTATGAGTCTATTTTCATAAGTATTACATAATTTTCTATAATATATAAAAACTCCATTGTTCAGATTCAGGTAGTACTTTTATTAAAGTACATGTCTCCAAGATTAAGGCAATCTCGGTAGGAAAAAAAAGTACATTGTTAATGTGAGAAATTTGAAATATATATAAAGATGACATAATCTACCTAAATTCTAATGCTCATCTTCAATTGTCAAATAACTAAGAGACAAGAGAATACTACCATCATTACAAAAACAACTCTAAGAATTGAAGTGTTATTAAAAAGGAAACATTTTTAGATTTTTTTATTGATGCATAATTGTTTTATATATTCTGGGGGGGGTCATGTGATATTTTAATATCTGTATACAAGGTGTAATGATCAAATCAGAGTAATTGAAATATCCACCACCTCAAACATTTATGTTTTGTGTTGGGAAGAAAGGAAAGCATTTTTATCACATGTAATTTTTACTAAATGACCTAAGTATTCTTTGCTGTTAACACTTACCCTATCCCGTCCAATTGGCAGTGGATGTGCTGTGTACATGTTCCTTTTGCCATCATACCCAGGCTGCCGATCACCAAATATTTGCATCTTGAAGTGCCGCACCATTGTATCTACCACCTCCCTTCACAGTAATGGAGACAATGGCAGTTAGTTTTCAGAAATGCTGGACAATAAGGAAAGCATCACCATATCTTAACCATTTAAATTTGGTTCAATTGGGAAAAGAGTTAAGGTTACAATGGATTCAAGTAATTAAAATAGTTAACTAAAGAAAGGTAGCAATAAGTGTACAAAAGCAACTACAAGATTATAACAGAAGGGGGGAATAAAAGGAAACAGCATAATGACATTATGGATGCATTTACGGCATCCTTCAAAACTACTCGTTCCAAAATCCTCTCCTGTGATACACAACCTTGTAAAAATAACTTATTTTGGGTATCTAACTTTGACATGGATGTTCACCACTGAATGATGATAAGTTAGTTATCACATCAACATTCTTATTCAAGTATGCTGGTGTTGGGAAAGAGAGTAGGCAAGAATTCAGAAACCTGAGGATTAATAAATGTAATACACAAATAAATCAACGCCTTTGCCTAATGCTGGTGATTTATTATTCTGCGCACTCTCTTGTTTTATCCCAAAGTGTTCCCAAGCAGTGTAGACAAGGAATGTTGTAAAATATTCTCATCCCCCAAAAAAATTACAAGTATAGTTCATTTTTAGAATGAAAACCTTTCTCTCAATTAAACATGCATAGCTTTACTTAAGTGTTCTTGCATATATGCCAGATCACACTGCATGCAGGCCCTGAAATAAATGGTAGCAGCAAGGAAACTGGAGTCTACGGTTTAAAATATGCACAAGGCCTGTGAGATGCTAGAGTCAACAAACACTTAGGTGCTTTGACTTATCAATGTTAGTGAGTTCCATGTGTGGGAACAATATCTTAAAAGTCAAAATATATCACAACTACCTAATGCATTAATATTACTACAAGTAACATCTGTGGGAAAGTCACATTTACAAACCAAAACATGCAACTGAAAAAAAAAATCGATGGAGAAATGTGGTATCACACCTTCCTCATTTTAAAAAGCTAACATTTTCATACTAGAAAAGATTAATCTCCCATCTTACATTCTTAAATAAATTTTACAGTGAAGAGATAGTTTCATCTCTGTTCTAATTTAATCTTCACAACAACATTAGGAGACAAGTAGGGCAATGATTATGATCCTCATATTAAAGAAAAAGAAAAATTCAGAATGGACAACGATTAAGTATCCTTGGTCACACAGTGATTAAGTGGCAGAGTCGCATGACCTTGGACAAGTCACTTAATCTTTCACAGTCTGTTGCTTCATTTGTAAAATTATGATAATAATAATGCTTCCTTCAAAAGGTGGTTGTTGTAAGTGAATAAATACACATAGATTATTTATGTGTATTTATTGTCCCACAATAAACCTACTTTGATCTGCTCACAGATAACATTCCAGGAAATTTCCCTTTACCCTGAATCACCAAATTTTTCCTCTTTACTGGATTATTTCCTTTGGCATACAAATATGGCACAATTTCTCTCATCTTAAAGAAAATTAAACTTTCTTGATCTCACTTTCTCCTTGTCTGAACATCCCATTTCTCTGCTCCCTTTTGCATCAGAATCCTTTGAAGGAGTTTTCTCTAATTATTCTTCCCCTTTCTCTCTTGAACTTTCTTAAGTAAGGCTTTTCCTCCACCAAAACTACGCTTATCAAGGTCCCAAAGGAGCTCTACGTTGCTACATTCAATGCTCCTTGAACATTAGATGATACATTCTTCCAATGTAAAACATCTATGGCCAGGCGTGGTGGCTCATACTTATAATTCTAGCACTTTTGAAGGTTGAGGCAGGAAGATTGCTTGAGGCCAGGTGCTCAAGACCAACTTGGGCAATAGGGAGACCCCCGTCTCTACAAAACTAAAAGAATAGCCAAGTGCGGTGGCGTGTGCCTGTACCCCAGCTACTCAGCAGGCTGAGGCAGCAGGATCGCTTGAGCCCAGGCATCTGAGGTTGCTGTGAGCTACAACGAGGCCACTGCGCTCTAGAGCCACAGAGTGAGACACCGACTCAAAACAAAAACAACCCCATCTTCTTCCCTTCCTCTGGGGCACCATTCTCAAGTTTTCTCCTATCCCAGTGGCCTCACAATGCCAGCTTCTCTGTTACTTCGTCATCTCCTCAATCTTTATTTTATTTATTTATTTTTGAGACAGAGTCTCACTCTCTTGCCTAGGCTAGAGTGAGTGCCGTGGCATCAGCCTAGCTCACAGCAACCTCAAACTCCTGGGCTCAAGCGATCCTCCTGCCTCAGCCTCCCAAGTAGCTGGGACTACAGGCATACGCCACCATACCCAGCTAATTTTTTTTCTATATAATTAGTTGGCCAATTAACTCCTCGAGCAATCCGCCCGTCTCGGCCCCCCAAAGTGCTAGGATTACAGGCGTGAGCCACCGCGCCTGGCCTCTCCTCTATCTTTAAATGTTGGAGTGTCTCAAGGCTTAGTCTTGGAGTCTTATTTTCCTTAATCACACTCACTCCTAGCACAACTTCATCCAGTCCCATGGCTTTACCATCAATATGCTTATGGTTCTCAAATGTTTGTCTTCAGCCTGGATCTCTCCTCTGAATCCAACTTCATATGATATATTCAACTTCTTGCTCAACTCTCCACTAGCAATTCTAATAGACATCTCAACCCTGACATGTCCAAAATCCATGGGTCTTCTAACCTGCCACCCCCTGCTCCTGCTTCTCTCATAGTTTTCCCTATCTGATAAATAGCAAACTCTTTTCTACTAGCTCAGGAAAAAAGCCCTGGAATTAATTGTAACTTGTTTCTTTCTTTTGCACCCCATGTTCAATCCATTAGCAAATCTTATTGACAATAAGGCCAAAATATTTGTTGAATCTACTCTTTCTAATCCTTACCTGTTGACTCTGCGGGGCCGTTTTTCTGGTTTAATGTCCACATCATAGTGATACACATCTATTTTAGGAATCTGAACCTGAAAATGATTGGCTAACAGTCGAATTGGTTTTCCAACAGTTCCAAGGCCAGGACGACGAGGTGGCTGGAACAGGCTGGCTGGAGGCCCTAAAGAGAGTGAAAGACATTTGCTGTGCTATTTGCTCATGATGATGATGATAGTGATGATGACAGTGCAATTACTGAGAATTTATTATCACTGAATGTACTCTGATATAAAGAGTTGGAGTGTCTTTTGACTTAAGTTTCTATGGATTTCTAAATGTTGTGCCGTGGTGCTATTATTTTGAATATGGGGACATCAAAATTAGATAGCATGATCAATTCCTCTCAAGCTACTGCATAGAGCATATAGCTAGGCCTACAAAATCAACTGCACTTAAAAAAAAAACACCTCTAAACTCTGGGGGCCATCATCCTCAGAGTCGGAGATGGTCTATTAATCTCCCACAAATTAGCCTGCATTATTACAAGTTGTACAGACAGAAGATTAAACACAGCTCTATCTATCACTTTATTTGCTAATTTTGATAGTGAAACAATACCAATAGTACTAAACCTTCTTGTCTATAATCTGATATTTTTAGAATCTGAACAATCTGAGATCTCCTGATCATAAGGTCTAGTTAACTATTACATGGTTAATCTGTATTATGGACTCAGGAAGAAGACACCCTATTCTGAAGGAACCTATAGTCTAGACCAGTGGTTCTCAACCTAAGGGAGATTTTGTACCCTAGGAAATATTTGGCAAATGTCTGGAGACATTTTTGGTCGTCACAACTTGAGGAGTGCTACTGGCATCTAGTGGGCAGGAACCAGGATACAGCTAAGCATTCTACAATGCACAGGACAGCACCCCATCCCACCCCAGCCCAAGAATCATCCATTCCAAATTATCAATAGTGCTGAGGTTGAGAAGGCCTGGTCTATACAGAGTGGTCTTCCTAAACTGTTTCATTGATCATTCACAAGATATTCCACAAAAAGAAAGGATTCCATAAGTTAAGGAAACCTTGTACTTTCTCTACCCTCTTAAAATTTCAATAGATATTATCATATTAAATTATCTAAAAAGTGATGTAACAAATAAACCTGTGTAACTCTTCATTTACCCAACTTATCTTTACACAGAATTCTCTCTCTCTCTCAAAAGTGAACATTTATTAATATTCAGCAGAAAAGGATTTTGTGGAACAAGTCTGAGAGACACTTGTCTAGAGAAAATATTACTCCCTTTTGATGTTAATATCAAATGGACACAGGCCTAAAAAATAAACATCTTGGCTGCTATGACTAGGTGTTGAGCAAAGTGGGCTGTGGTTACAATGGAAAGTTACAACAAGTTCTCTTACTGCAATGGCATTTCACTGAAAACAAAGACACTTCAATAAGGAAAGAAAACTTTGAAGCAAGAAGCCATTCTATTCCAATATCACTTAAGAAAATCAGAAAAAATACTTTAATGAAATTTGAGTTGTCAAATCACCATATACATTGAAAATCTTTTTACATATTAAATTAATTGTTCATTCTTCCCCTAGATTTTACTTATCCTTCAAAATTCAGTTCAGGTGTGACCTCCTTGGAAAGCCTTTCCTGATTATTCCAGACTGGAGGGTGCATCCTCTATGTTCCTAAGACTTTCTGTATAGGGGAACACTTAGCACAAGTATGAGAAACCACTTATCAAATTACTCTGTCTCCTCCACTAGACTGTAAACCAGGGGTCCTCAAACTTTTTAAACAGGGGGCCAGTTCACTGTCCCTCAGACCATTGGAAGGCCGTTGGAGAGTGTGGCGCACATTCCACACATGCGCACTATGGGCCCAGGACAAGTTGGCTGCTAAGCAGGACAGGCAGCAGCAGCAAAAACACCTGCCTGTCCAGATAAATGTCCTCAGCGGGCCACATGTGGCCTGCGGGCCATAGTTTGAGGACGCCTGCTGTAAACTCTTAGAAGAAATGGACCTCCAGTTAATGATCTTCTCAATACTTAAGTCAACAACCAGCATGTTGTAAGAATTCCATTAATGTTGAACTGAACAGTATCAGTAATTCCAGATAGAAACTAAACAGAAACCTAGTTGTTCTTAATACACAAAAGTTGACAAGGGTTTCCACTGTGTGTGTGAAAAGACAATTACAAACAAGGTAAGTAGTAAGGAGTAAATAATGTCAGAGGCAATAGGCATTCTGAATTAACCCAATTAAATCATTTAGATAAGCCCCCATATTGCAAGGTACACTTAAGCAATCACTATATCATAAAGTTGGAAGAAATAGAGTTTTATAAGAGAAATTTGGTAAGAGAAAGTTGGATCAAATGACTTGCCTAAGAACAGGACTTTGAGTTTAAATAGTGACTAGAATCCAAGTCTCCTAACTTCCACTCCAGTCCTTTTTCTTCCCCAGTATACTTCACAATCCTGTGGTATCTATACTCTTTGAAATACTTGATGTCAAAAGCAGAGGCAGGCTGGGTGTGGTGGCTCATGCCTGTAATTCTAGCACTCTGGGAGGCTGAAGCAGGCGGATTGTTTAAGCTCAGGTGTTCCAGACTAGCCTGAGCAAGAACGAGACCCCATCTCTACTATAAATAGAAAGAAATTAGCCAAAACAACTAAAAACAGAAAAATAAATTAGCCAGGCATGGTGAAGCGTGCCTGTAGTCCCAGCTACTCGGGAGGCTGAGGCAGAAGGATCACTTGAGCCTAGGACTTTGCTCCTAGGCTCAAGTTGCTGTGAGCTAGGCTGACACCACGGCACTCTAGCCTGGGCAAGAGAGTGAGACTCTGTCTCAAAGAAAAAAAAAAGCAGAGGCAGAGGTATTGAAAGAAAAAGGATTAAAAGTGGCAAAAAGTAAATATTGTGTATATCTCCTTCCCTTAACAAGAAAGAAAAGTTAGAAGGTGAGTGATCACTTCTTTTAATATGCTTATTAGATTTATTTAGAAATTATATTCTAAAATTTTTCATTCCAAAAGCTGGTTTTTTCTCCTTTCTTTCTTTTTTCTTAAAAAACAGACATTTATTTCTCACATTTCTGGAGGCTGAGAAAAAGCTAGTTTATTTGAATTTAGCAAACTGTCTACTTAATGAAACAATAAAGCACAGTGGCTATGGTTGGGAAACCACATACTGGGTTTCAATCCTGGTTTTACGTCTTCCTAACTGCATGACATTGGGCCAGTTTCTTGGCCTCTCTGTGCCTCAGTTTCCTCAAGTATAAAATAGGGACATATGTGATAATAATAGCATCTATCTCATAAGGCTATTTTGAAGACTCTGTGAGATGGTATATATAACAGCTTTAATATAGTGCCTTGCAATAGTAAGCGCCCAATAAATGTTAGTTATTATGATTGCACTTGTAAATGTTATAGTAAGTGCCCAAGGGTCCCTGGGGTTTTTTTTATTAGGGACATCCCCCAAATTTGGTGACAAAGTCAGAATTTGAAATTACGTTCTCTGAAAGGGAAACAAATATGACTTAACATATAATGGATGAAGTCAGCCTTAAATGAAGAGGAGGGCATTAAATTAGGAGTTAGAAGAACCACACTCTGGTCTTCAATTCAGTACTCAGCCTTGAGACCTTGATGAAGTTATTTATACTCTCTGAACCTCACTTTTCTCATTTTTAAAATGGGGATAGATATCTGCCTACCTCCCAGAGGATCAAATGAGCTAACAGTTATGAAAGCACTTTCTAAACTATAAAGTACTGCAAAAATAAAAGTTATAATCAGCATAACAGGAATAAGTGGCAATCTAATTAATTTTATTTCTGAGTATTGTCAGAAACTGAACCAGGGTGGGGAGGACAGAACAAACCTAGAAGGCATCAATGATTGTTCAAGTGAAGAAGGCGCAAAGCAGTAGATCTAGGTGTGCTCTAACAGAGAAGCAGGAATGATTCTCTAGGTTCTAAAACTGCCTGGATGAAATATCCCACAAGACTATCAATTCCCTTTGCTCTGATTCTATGCTTAGCAAGCAGCTTCTTGTTATTATCTGGGTTTCCAAGGTACTGCAACACCAAAAAAGGAGTTTGGTAGACAGCAAACAGGAAAATACTCCACTCAACAGAAAAGATCTATGGGACATTTTTGCTTATTCATTAGTGTCTTATAACTGTGATTAGTGAGAATTAATTTTCTGTAGTCTGAATAATCCTAAGTGAACTGATAAGTCCTCAAACCTGCAAAAGCTAAAATCAAGCCAAAAAAAGAGTCCCTGGGCAGCTAGGTCCTAACACCACCAAGTTGATCCTTTCTATGAAATACAACTTGTGCACACAGTTACACAGTTTCTTTTGATATCAGCTCATAAATGCAACAGTTGTTTCAATTATGAATTACTCACCAGAGGAGGGAAGAAACATTTGTTGAGCATCTATAATGCACTAGTCTCTACAATAAGACTTCTCACATACATTGTCTCATTTCATTCTCACAACAATCTTGCAGCACATAACTGTAATTACCCTCAATTTATAGATGAGAAAATGAAAGTTCAAAGGAATTAAGTAATTTGCCCAGGGTCATATGACTATTCAATTACTAGATTGGATTTGAATAGAAGTCTGTTACATTCCTAAAGACATGACCATGCCTTTAGCCAGGGGACATATCTGAAGTAAACTAACATAATACACTGAGGTTTATCAAATAATATTAATGTGACAAACCAATTTCTTTTTAAAAGGCATAAGGAAATTTGATTATGAGAGCCTTTAAACAATACTTTAAGCATCAGATTAAGGTGGAGCTTACTCACCCAGCTATGCAAACAAGTTCTAAGTGAACAAATCTGCAGTTTCCAAACTCAAATAATAAACCTAATTCTCTATGCACTAAAAGAATGAAATACTCTACAACATAAGTAGAGACGGTTTGAATAGTAAAGTTAATTCCACCACAGCACCTAAACCCTGCCCTACTTAGCCAAGGCATTAGAAACCTGTTGGGGTTTGAGGTGGGAGCAGGAGGCTCCAATACTCAGGGCATTTTGTCTCACCCTGGAGTGGTTCCTCCGGTTAGGGCAGAGTGAGGGAGATACCCGGAGGCCATCCATATCCACAGCAAATTAGTTTCCAAAGCACTTTCTCCTTCACTTGATCCTGACTACAGCTCCTAACCCAATTAGAAGAGAACTCGGGGCAGTAAAGCCTGTGCTGGGGCGGACTGACTGGTAACTCTGTGTCACCCAAAGGCGAGCCCCGACCACTCTGGGACTGACACGCAGACTGACAAACAGATGGAGGCATAGATAGGACCTTGTTCTTCAAGACTTCAGGGTCTTTGAGAAAGGGTGGGCATGTTGTCCCTGAGCCTTCAGGGGTCATGAGAGGTGTTTTGGGGGAAGTTCTTCTTCCTTATCTTAAGGCTCTCGACTGTTTGCCAGTGCAAAGAAAAACAGGGGTGCGGTCCAAAACCAAGACGACTCCTGGCAGTAGGTGAGGGGTCCCTTCCAGTCTGGGCCAGGCCTCCCCACGCACCGGGCACGAATCGTCCCCCTTCTGAGGCCCAAACTATCCTCTCCGCGACCCCAGATCACAGATCACCTCCCGAGGTTGGGTCAAGTCTCGCCTCCACCCGCGGGCACGGGTCACCTTCCCCGGCCTCCCTCCCGCAGACCTCGAGGTTCGGCCCACGGCTCCAGGCCGGGGCGCGGTCGCCGCCCCCCAAGGCCCGGGTCAGCCCGCTCCGCCCTGTGCGGTGGGCGCAGTCCCCGTCCCGAGGCCTGGCAGCCCGAGCGCGGTACGCGCGGGCCGGCGGGGCGACGGGCAGCTACGGTCCCCCCGCCCGCCCGTCGCGGGCCCGGGTCCGGCCCGGCCCGAGCTCGCTCCTCACCGGGTCCCAGCGCCTCCATGGCGGCGGCGGGGGCCGCCTCGCCCCGGTCCCCGGCGCCTCCCGCTCCGGGCCCCGCCGCCGCCGCCGCCGCGTAACGCTTGCTCTCCGGAATATTGGCGCTGCGCGGGCGCCGCGGAGACGCGGGCGCCGGGCAGGGGGCGGCGGCGGCGCCCGGCCGGGCACAGGGACCCGGCTCCCGCGGCTCTTCCGGCCTCAGCGACAACAAAAACAATCCCCGCCGCCGCCGCCGCCGCCGCCAGCGGGAGCGGGAGCGGGAGCCAGCGCGCGCGCCCGCCGGGCGGGGAGGGGGCGCGGGGTGCGCGCGGCCAGGGGTCCCGGCTGGCGGAGGGGCGTGCGCGGCCCCGGCGCGGGGTCCACCGAGCCCGGCGGGGGCGGGGGCGGGCTGCGGCGGGCACGGGCGCGCGCCCGAGGGGGCAGTGCCCGGAGGACGTGTCGGGCGCGCGCCCGCCGCCCGCTCCGCTCCGCTCCGTCTGCCCGAGGCGGCCATCCCAGGGCAAACGGCTCTGGGGGCTGCATGCGGTCCCCCCGGGGCGTCCCCGTACGCGGTTACCTGCAACGGGGCTGTTTTCCAGTCCCGGCTGACCCAGAGACTCAGTTCTCCGCTTCTGTCGTGGAAAGTGTCCTGAGATTCACGTCGGGTACCTGTCTTCCCTCCTCCCACCTCAGATCGCTTCTTTCATCCCGTCTTTTCGTGGGACAGGGAACACTGGGGTCACCTTAGTCGCAGCAGTCCTCCTTCATTCCTTCACCCAACACCACACACCCAATTGCCCTTCCCTCCCCGTGCAGCCGGAAGGCACCACGGGAATGGACCCTGATGAATGATGCATTCTCTCTCTGGTCCCATGACAAGCGCTCCTGGTCAGCAAATCACCAGTCACTTCGGAAAAGAAAGGTCTTGCTTTCTTGGATGCCTTCACCTTAGCAGCCAAGAGCCGAGGGGACAGCACCGGCTCCAAGGTAGCATGGTCAACCCAGCAGGCCCAGCATCCTTAGGGCTTTCAGTCAGGACTTTGAGTTGGAAAGCATGGGACGACAGGCCAAGAAGCAGTTTCTAGTTAGCAGAATGAGGAGTTAAAAAAGGTACAATGTGGTGTTCAACGGTCAACTATACTTTATTCTTTCAGCCAAAACAGTTACAGGTGAGGTGTCATATCACCTCAGCATGTATCTCCTAGGAGTCAGGACATTCTCCTAGGTAACACTTTTCACACCTAGGAAAATTAAATACACGTTTCTTTAAATGAACTATCTACTTTTTAACTGCTGGTATGAGTTACTCTCTTGTTTTTTTGTTGAAACACTTGGGTGCCTGTATAGGTTGATGATGAACTAAAACAGGTCTCTCCTGCAAATGTTGAATGCTGCAAAAAGTGTTCTTGGAGGATAGGGACTTTTACCCAGATGTGGAGTGATCAAGGTTTGGTCTTTGATAAATGAAAGATCTCAACTTTCCCCCTAAAACTTTGAAACGGTTACCTTTGAGAAAATCAAAAAAACAAAAACAAAAACAAGAATGAAAAAAGGACAATGTGTGTTTGTTGTATTAGTTAGCTAGAGCTGTCGTAAGAAAGTACCACAAATTGGGTGGCTTAAACAACAGAAATTTATTTTCTCATGCTTCTGGAGGCTAGAAATCAGAGACCAAGGTGTTGGCAGGGCAGGGCATAGTGGCTCACGCCTTTGATCCTAGCACTCTGGAAGGCTGAGGTGGGATAGTTGCTTGAGTTTAAGAATTCGAGACCAGCCCCAGCAAGAATGAGATCCATGTCTACTAAAAGTAGAAAAAATTAACTGGATGATTAGAAAAAAATTAGCCGGGTGTGGTGGTATGTCCCTGTAGTCCCAGCTACTTGGGAGGCTGAGGCAAGAGGCTGGCTTGCGCCCAGGAGTTTGAGGTTGTTATAAGCTAGGCTGAGACCATAGCACTCTAGCCTGGGCAACAAAGTGAGACTCTGTGTCTTAAAAAAAAAAAGTGTTGGCAGGACTAGTTCCTTCTGAGGCCTTTCTCCTTCACTTGTAGATGGCTGTCTTCTCCCAGTGTCTGCACATGGTCTTTCCTTTATACATGTCTATGTCCAAATTTCCTCTTCTTATAAGGACACTGGTCAAATTAGGTTAGTGCTCACCCTAATAACCTTATTTTAATGTAATTATCTCTTCAAAGACCCTTTCTCCAAATACAGTCACATTCCAAGGTACTGGAGTTAGGACTTCAATGTATGAATTGCTGGGGGCACAATTCAGCCCATAATATGTGTAGTGAGATATATTCGTTTGACCACCTGCCATGTGCATGCATATAGCCGGGTAATTTTTATATGTAATAATAGAAAATGTTAGGGCTACACCCTTACCAGGCACTGTTTTATGGGCTTCACATGTCATTTAATTTTCACAACCATCGTTAAGAAAGGGCCAAGTGTGGTGGCTCACACCTGTAACCCAGCATTTTGGGAGGCCAAGATGGTAGGAGTGCTTGAGGCCAGAAATTTGAGACCAGCCTGAGCAACACAGCCAGACTCCATTTCTAAAAAACAAAAAATTAGTGAGGTAATCCTAGCACTCTGGGAGGATGAGGTGGGTGGATCGCTCAAAGTCAGGAGTTGGAAACCAGCCTGAGCAAGAGTGAGACCCTGTCTCTACTAAAAACCAAAAGAAATTCATTGGCCAACTAAAAATATATAGAAAAAATTATCCAGGTATGGTGATGCATGCCTGTAGTCCCAGCTACTCAGGAGGCTGAGGCAGAAGGATTGCTTGAGCCCAGGAGTTTGAGGTTGCTGTGAGCTAGGCTGATGCCAAGGCACTCTAGTTCGGCCAACAGAGTAAGACTCTGTCTCAATAAAACAAAACAAAACAAAACAAAAAATTAGCTAGGCATGATGGTACACACCTGTAATCCCAGCTATTCAGGAGGCTGAGGCAGGAGGATCACTTGAGCCTAGGAGTTTGAGGTTGCAGTGAGCTATGATTGTGCCACTGCACTCTAGCCAGGGCCACAGAGTAAGACCCTATTGCAAAAAAAAAAAAAAAAAAAAAAATTGAACAGTTGAGGAAACTGAAGCTCAGTCAGCTAAATAAGCTTGCCTCTACATTATATGATGCTGCAGTGAAGCATGGAAAAATTGGAGTTCTAAGTCCCATATTTAAATTCTAGCTGATTCAACCCCTAATTGACTATGGAATTGGGACTTTTAATCTACTAAGTAGATTCTAGTCTACTGATACCATACTGCATATTCTTTCCGTAGCACCATGCTACCTCTCTGTTAAGCCAAATATTAACTTGTAAGCAATAATAGAGGACAGAAAGATCAAAGTTAAGAAAGTATTCACTAAATGAACAGACTGGTGTACAGCTAAGAAGAAAAAAAAAGCCAACTAGAGGTCAAGTTTGGAGTTAAACCTAGTAGCCACCTCTCTTCTTTTCCACCCCAGGCTGATAAGCTCCTTCCACAATTTAAACAATGCTAATGGCTCAAATAGCCTGGTCTGTGGCTGACTTTCCCAACTCACTTCCTAACAAATTTTCTCTATATTCTATTTGGTACTCTTAGCAAAGACCATAGCTTGTTCCCTGGACTGAAAATAGTGTTACCACTAGCCTCAGAAACCAGAACATGAAAGATATGTACCCCACAGTTCCACTCGGGACTGCAATATCCCGCTCCCTCAAAAGTCTCCCTGTCCTGCCATTGTTTTTTTGTGTTGTTTTTTTTTAAGACAGAGTCTCACTCTGTTGCCCAGGCTAGAATGCTGTGGCATCAGCCTAGCTCACAGCCTACCTCAAACTCCTGGGCTCAACGATCCTTCTGCTTCAGTCTCCTGAGTAGCTGGGACTACAGGCCCGTGCCACCATGCCCAGCTAATTTTTTCTATTTTTGGTAGAGATGGGGTCTTGCTCTTGCTTAGGCTGGTCTCAAACTGCTGAGCTCAAACGATTTGCCCACCTCGGCCTCCCAGAGTGCTAGGATTACAGGCGTGAGCCACCGCGCCTGTCCTGTCCTGCCATTCTTGATCACTCTGATCACCTACATTCTCATTCTCAAGCTCACTCCCACTCAGGCACCCATTGCTCCTTTTCCAAACATCCTTCCTACTGAGCCCTCCTGAACCAAAGTTCTGTAGTCAGTAAACTCCCCTGAAGCTTGGCCTGTTCAGCAAACCCTCCTTCCACTTCCTGCTGTGGCTAAGAAGAAGCCCTGCCCCAGAATACCACTTCCCCTTCAGCTCTCCCTGGTGATGGTTGCCCATCCTACTATACCCCCATCCTTCCAGGACAGGGGATGGAAAGAGAAGTGGCAGTATATTTGCCCCCATTGCCCCAAACCTTGAATCCGTATTTTCATATTAAAATCACTTGCCATCTGACCAAACCACCAGAGGATCTCCCTTGGTGTTGTAATTAACTTAACTCCTGGTCTTCTGTCTCAGTCCAGCCCTGGCTCCCACGATACTATAAATCCTGAGGGCAAGGCTCATGCCTTATTCAGATATTCAGGTTTGTGTCTCTGTTGCCTGACAACCTACCAGGCACTAAATGACTGCTTGGGGAAGTTTATGGAATGAATGTAAGCAAGTGAATGGCATATAAATGGCAGAAGTTAGAAATGGTCCAATGGAGAGGATCCTAGGTAAAAAAAAAAAAAAAAAAAAAAAAAAAAAAAAAAAAAAAACTCTAGGTGAAATGCCAGCTTCTCTAGAGCACAGACTTTTGAATCGGATGGTCCTAGGTTCAAATCCCAGTTCCACAATGCATGAGCTATAAGTACCTTGAGCATATCCGTTCACCTACTACTCAAGCTTGTTTTGAAGAGGAAGTTAAATCATATATGTGCATGCTCTGGGTGTCTGGCACAGAGTAAGTGCCCAGTGGTTATTAGTTCTTCCTCCCCACTGTTCCCCCAGCTAAAAGCCACAATATGTTGTTTCTCTGCTCCCCTGCCCATGTCTTGTTGTCCCTTGAGAGACAGTGAGCTCAAGATCTCAGCTTGGTCCAAGAGAGGAGAGCAGAGCTGTCAGGAACCGAGCAAGTTTACACATCCTGTGCCTAAGCCACCTGAAGACAGGACTTGGCTCACTCTGAGAGTGGGCTCGGTCAAGGTTTATAAATGAAACTGAACTTCTTGAATGTGTCATTGCTCCCCTGAGGCCAGGCTGTACCACGGTGAGTCTCACTAGTGGATGCTGCACCCAAAGCCAGGGCTGCAGCCTCAGTGCTGCTTGTGGCACTCCAACCCCTATCTGGGCACTGGTCTCTGTCAGGGCTTGGACTCCCCAGCCTGTTCTCACACTCTGGCGCTTACAAGTTGAGGAGGAGCTTCTTTGCAGTTGATCAGTTGGGCCAAGGGCTTTCACTCTTCTTTAGCTGGGTAACCCATTACTCAACAAAAACCTTAAGTAGAAGCTAAAGCAGTGCCACTATGGCTGAGGTGGGTGGGGACCTGCACTGAATACAAATGAAACCAGACCAGCACATCAAAGGCCACCACCACCTGGCATCTAAATGGAATGTCTGCCCACTAGTACCTACTCCATTGGCAGCCTTTCTCTTTTGCTTTTTTATTGCGATACAATTCACATACCATAAAATTTACTATTTTAACACATTGACTGCCACACTAGGAAAAAAAAATTTTCCCCTGGGGTCATGGTGTTTTATTAAAACAAAACAATCCTTTTTTAATTTGTTATTTTTTATTGTTTTCTGTGCATGAGTTATATGCAACACAATCTACAGTTTTAGAACTAAATTTTCAATATTAATTGTAACAATAGGCACATCAACAAGTAACATTTTCACCAGCCAACTGCAGGATTTTGCTTCACGAGGTCCTGGGCTGTAAAGTAGCCTGAGTTAAATACAACTCACATGGCAGTCAATGTATTAAAGTGTACAATTCAGTGATTTTTTAAGTGTATTCACAAGATACAACTATTAATATCAAATTCCAGAACAAATTCATCACCCCAAAACCAAACTCGTACCCATTAGCTGTTACTCTCTACCCCCTCCTCCACCTTCCTCCACCTGATTTCTACCCCTTTAGAAATCACTAATCTACCTTCTGTCTCTATGGATTTGTCTATTCTGAACACTGCATATAAATGGAATTATACAATATGTAGCCTTTTGTATCAAGTTTCTTCCACTCAGCATGTTCTCAAGGTTGATCTATGTTGTAGCATGTACTTCATTGCTTTTTACAGCTAATATTCCATTATATGGATATACCACATTTCATTTATCCATTCAACTATTGGTAGACATTTGGGTTGTTTCCACTTTTTGGCTATAGTAATACTGCTATGAACATTCATGTGCAAGTTTTTGTGTGGACATAAATTTTCAATTCTTTTGGCTCTATATCTAGAGGTATAATAGAATTATTGAGTCACATGGTAACTCTTGAGGAACTGCCAAACTGCTTTCCTCAGTGGCTATACCATTTTACATTTCCACCGGCAATGTATGAGTGGTCTAATTTCTCTGCATTCTTGCCAACACTCACTTTTAGATTTGTAAAAAATATATATAGCCATCCTTGTAGGTGTGATGTGATATCTCATCATGGTTTTGGTTCAATTTTCCTAAGGACTAATGATGTTGAACATCTATTTATATGTTTATCGGCCATTTTTATATCTTCTTTGTAGAAATGTCTATTCAAATCTTCTGTCCTTTGAAAAATTAGGTTATTTGCCTTTTTTTTAGTACTGAGCTGTAGGAGTCCTTTATACATTCCAGATACAAGTCCCTTATCATATATATGATTTGCAAAACTTTTCTCTCTATATGGGATGCTTCACTTTCTTTATGCTGTTCTTTGAAGCACGAAACTTTCTAATTTAGATAAAGTCCAGTTTATTTTTTTCTCTGGTTGCTTGTTGTTTTTTGTTATTATCTAAGAAACCTAATTCAAGGTTATGAAGATTGATTTTGAGTTAACTTTTGTGTATGGGGTGAGGTAAGGGTTCAAATTAATTCTTTTGCATGTGAATACCCAGTTGTCCAAGTACCATTTGTTGAAAAGACTATTCTTTCCTCTAATGGTCTGGCATCCTTGTCTTTTTAAAAATTTTTTTAAGTAGCAGAGTCTTGCTATGTTGCCCAGGCTGGAGTACAGTGGCTATTCACAAGCACAATCATAGATCATAGCACACCACAGCATTGAACTCCTGGCCTCAAGCAATCCTCCTACCTTAGCCTCCAGAGTAGCTGGGATTACAAACTCACACTGGCCCAACTCTGGCACACTTGTCAAAAATCCCTTGACTGTACATGTAAGGGTTTATTTCTGGGCTTTCAATTCTATTCTGTCAATCTTATGTCTGTCCATATGCCATTTCACACTGCTTTGATTACTGTAGCTTTGTAGTAAATTTTGAAATTAGGAAGTGCATGCCATCCAACTTTGCTCTTCTTTTTCAAGACTGTTTTGGCTATTCTGGGTCCCTTGCATTTTCATATGAATTTTTTTTTTTTTTGAGACAGAGTCTCACTTTGTTGCCCAGGCTAGAGTGAGTGCCATGGCATCAGCCTAGCTCACAGCAACCTCAAACTCCTGGGCTCAAGCAATCCTACTGCCTCAGCCTCCCAAATAGCTGGGACTACAAGCATGTGCCACCATGCCCGGGTAATTTTTTGTATGTATATTTTTATAGTTGGTCAATTAATTTCTTTCTATTTTTAGTAGAGATGGTGTCTCACTCAGGCTGGTTTTGAACCAGCCTGCCTCGGCTTCCCAGAGTGCTAGGATTACAGGCGTGAGCTACCACGCCCGGCCTTCATATGAATTTTAAGATCTGCTTGTCCCTTTCTGCAAAAAAAAAAAAAGGTAGTTGGAATTTTGACAGGGATTATACTGACTCTGTAGATCAATCTGGGGAGTATTGCCCTCTTATCTATAGTAAGTATTCCAATTCATGAACAAAGAATAGCTTTTCTTTTATTTAAGTATTTAAAAAATATTTTAAAATTAACAGTCCCTGTAGGGACTGTCAAAAATTGCCAATGCTGACTATATTGCAATTCATCATGGATGGCAGGGAATTGGGAAAGTTTTCAACAATAGCAGCAGCAGATATGTTTCTTTTCCTTTCCTTTCTCAATTCTGGATCTCCCTCCAGCAAGTATAAATGAGTGAAAGCGTGAGAGTTAAAGGTTGTGACCAGAAGGAGGCAAAAGAAGGCAATAAAGAGAAAGCAGAGCAGGAGGAGATGGAAAATGTAAAGAAGAAGGTCGAGGAGGAGCATGAGGAGGAAGAGAAGAAGGAGGAATAGGAGTCTCCATGATACCAAAGCAAGGTGATAAAGAGCAGATCCAGGAAAAAAAATCAAAGAGTATGGAACTTGAGGCATATCAGTAATGCTGGTAGAGGTGGAGAAAGATGAGGTAGAGGTGGAGAAAATGTAAGTGGAGGAAGATGAGGCAGAGGTGGAGGAAGATGAGGTAGAAATGGAGGAAATGTAGGTGGAAGAAGATGAGGGCATAATCGTGATTGCTTCTATTTTCTTTTTTTTTTTTTTTTGAGACAGAGTCTCACTTTGTTTCCCAGGTTAGAGTGAGTGCCGTGGCGTCAGCCTAGCTCACAGCAAACTCCTGGGCTCAAGCAATCCTCCTGCCTCAGCCTCCCAAGTAGCTGGGACTACAGGCATGTGCCACCATGCCCAGCTAATTTTTTCTATGTATATTAGTTGGCCAATTAATTTCTTTCTATTTATAGTAGAGACGGGGTCTTGTTCTTGCTCAGGCTGGTTTCGAACTCCTGACCTCGAGCAATCCGCCCGCCTCGGCCTCCCAGAGTGCTAGGATTACAGGCGTGAGCCACCTCACCTGGCCAGATTGCTTCTATTTTCTAATAGAATAAGTTGAGGTCATATGAGAAGGAAGAGAAAGGAAGAGATTTGAAGGGAGAGGAAAAGGTCATATTGGACAGTAGAGGGAAAAAACTACTGGGGAATATAGCAGGATTGCTGGGCAATATTGAGTGCACATTTAAGATCTATAGTCATAAATTTCAGTTGAAACAGCACAGTTGTGGGATTTTCTCTAGCCATGTTCAGCTGTGAAGGTGCAGATATGGACTATTCAGTTAGTTGAGTTTAGGGAGATATGAGGTTTTGTCAGTGAGTATAATGAAGAGAAGGTGACAAGAGAATTAAGAATATATTTAAGATGGGCCTGGTGCAGTGGCTCACACCTATAATCCTAGCACTCTGGGAGGCCAATGTGGGAGGATTGCTTGACCTCAAGAGTTTGAGACCAGCCTGAGCAAGAGTGAGACCCCCATATCTACCAAAAACATAAAAATTAGCTGGTCATAGTGCCACATACCTGTAGTGCCAGCTACTTGAAAGGCTGAGTCAGGAGCCTGATCCCAGGAATTTGAGGCTGCAGTGAGCTATCATGATGCCACTGCATTCTAGCCAGGGTGATAGAGTGAGATTCTGTCTCAAAAAAAAAAAGAAAAAAGAAAAAAAAGAGAGAGAGAATATATATAAGATGGTGGTTGCCTGGTCGCAGTGGCTCATGGATGTAATCTTAGCACTCTGGGAGGCTTAGGCAGGAGGATCACTTGAGGTCAGCAGTTCGAGACCAGCCTGAGCAAAAACGAGACCCTCTCTCTACTAAAAATAGAAAAAATTAGCCAGGTGTGGTGGCACACACCTGTAGTCTCAGCTACTTGGGAGGCTGAGTTCAGAAGGAGGATTGCTTGAGCCCAGGAGTTTGAGGTTGCTGTGAGCGAGGCTGATACCAAGGCACTCTACTCAAGGTGATGGAGTGAGACTGTCTCAAAAAAAAAAAAAAAAGAAAGAAAAGAAAAGAAAAGAAAAAGAAAAAGACTGGTGAGCCGGGCACGGTGGCTCACACCTGTAATCCTAGCACTCTGGGAGGCCAAGGTGGGCGGATTGCTTGAGGTCAGGAGTTCGAAACCAGCCTGAGCAAGAGTGAGACCCCGTCTCTACTATAAATAGAAAGAAATTAATTGGCCAACTAATATATATAGAAAAAATTAGCCGGGCATGGTGGCGCATGCCTGTAGTCCCAGCTACTCGGGAGGCTGAGCCCAAGAGATTGAGGTTGCTGTGAGCTAGGCTGATGGCACAGCACTCATTCTAGCCTGGGCAACAAAATGAGACTCTGTTTCCAAAAAAAAAAAAAAAAATCAGATTTAAAAACATCAGAGCTTGAAAAATATTTTAAAAATTGATTATATCCAGATTTATTTGGTATATATGGAAGTGTTACCACTAGACTGCATAATGTGGATTAGAGGTAATGAGTAGGAAATTGCACAATAGAAATGGAAATAAAACTAAAGTCCATTGGTTCAAATATATAGATTTTTATTTGAAACATTCATATTTTTATATTAAGTATCATCAGTTTTGGCTGGGCGTGGTGGCTCATGCATGAAATCCTAGCACTCTGGGAGGCCGGGGCAGGAGGATTACTTGAGGTCAGAAGTTCGAGATCAGCCTGAGCAAGAGTGAGACCCCATCTCTACAAAAAGTAGAAAACTTAGCCAGGCGTGGTGGCATGCACCTGTAGTCCCAGCTACTTGGGAGTCTGAGGCAGGAGGATTGCTTGAGCCCAGGAGTTTGAGGTTGCAGTGAGCTATGATGATGCCACTGCCCTCTAGCTGGGGTGAGAGAAAGAGACTCTGTCTCAAAAAAAAAAAAAAATCAGTTTTCATGTTCTAGCAAAATCTTCTGTTAAATTGATTCTCCAGACCTTCCATTACAAATTCTCAAGTGTGTTGATAAATTTTCACTCGGTATTTTGTCATGGTTTTTGTATTTGAATAAGTTATGCAGCATCTGGCCCAGGCTAAAGGCATGTAATTATTATATCTAAAGAAGTTTTTTGGTATAATTTCATAGTATCTGCCTGTATTAGTAGAAATAAATATCCTGCTTCTCCAAAAAAATTTGATTATATTCAATTGGTAAGGGTGAGGGAAATTAATACTTTCAAACAGTGTTGGTGAGACTATAAATTGGGACAACTTTTTGGGAAGATATTTTGTCAGTGTCTATGAAAATTTAATTGTGCCTTTCCTTGAACCCTTCATTCCATCTGGGTCTCTGTTCTCAAGAAACTTGAATTTTTGTTACACATGTAACATGTACAAGGATGTTTGTTCATTACAGCCTTGGTTGCAATGGCAAAAAATAAAAATAACCTTAACATTCAGAAAGGGAATGGTTAAACAATTATGTTACATTCATATTATGGAACATATGGAACAGTCAAAATGTATGAGATGCATTTACATGTACTGATATGAAAGGATCTCTAAAATATAGTGCTAAGATGAAAAAATCCAGTTGTAGAATATTATATATAATATGATCTCAATAATATAAAATGTGGTATGTGCACAACTGTAAATGCATATGAAAAGGTCAGGGACTATACACATAAAATATATATATATTTTTTGAGACAGAGTCTCACTTTGTTGCCCAGGATAGAGTGAGTGCCATGGCGTCAGCCTAGCTCACAGCAACCTCAAACTCCTGGGCTGAAGCGATCCTCCTGCCTCAGCCTCCCGAGTAGCTGGGACTACAGCATGTGCCACCATGCCCGGCTAATTTTTTTTTCTATATGTATTAGTTGGCCAATTAACTTCTTTCTATTTATAGTAGAGATGGGGTCTCGCTCTTGCTCAGGCTGGTTTCAAACTTCTGACCTCGAGCAATCCGTCCGCCTCAGCCTCCTAGAGTGCTAGGATTACAGGCGTGAGCCACCTCGCCCGGCCCACATAAAATATTAATAGTGGTTATTTCTACTGAGGGATGTGTGAGGCAGCTAAAAGGAACTACACATTTTATTCTATATACTTCTGTTTTCATAGAATGTTTAAAATAAAAGCAATATGTTCTAATTATATGAACACATTATATAGTATTTGCAAAAGACTACAATAAAGAGTAATAAGGCCGGGCGCGGTGGCTCACGCCTGTAATCCTAGCACTTTGGGAGGCCGAGGCGGGCGGATTGCTCAAGGTCAGGAGTTCGAAACCAGCCTGAGCGAGACCCCGTCTCTACCAAAAATAGAAATAAATTAATTGACCAACTAAAACTATATATACAAAAAATTAGCCGGGCATAGTGGTGCATGCCTGTAGTCCCAGCTACTCGGGAGGCTGAGGCAGTAGGATCGCTGAGCCCCGGAGATTGAGGTTGCTGTGAGCCAGGCTGACGCCACGGCACTCACTCTAGCCTGGGCAACAAAGTGAGACTCTGTCTCAAAAAAAAAAGAGTAATAAGAAGTAAGAGAATTAATTATAGAAAGTTTGGAAAATAAAGAGAAACATCCCTTACAATTTCTCATTTAAAATCAGAACAGCAATTTTATCAAAGTAGTGTATGCACATTATTTAAATGATTCATACCTGTAAATCCCATGTCTCCCCACCGCCAAGGCAACCATTTCAACTCTTTTAAATATTCCTTTGAATATTTACTGCCATATTTTGAAGTAATGTGCTTATAGTACCATTTGATTAATCACTAACACTATCTAATGGCTATTGTGAAACATGTGAATTTAACACTGTATCTACCCCTTCCCTCCTTTCATTCTCCCATTAGTTACATCATGTTTTGCTAAATTTTTGCCTTGTTTTTTTCTTGTTGTTGTTGTTTTTGAGACAGAGTCTCACTGTGTTGCCTGGGCTAGAGTGCAGTGGCGTCAGCCTAGCTCACAGCAACCTCAAACTCCTGGGCTCAAGCGATCCTTCTGCCTCAGCCTCCCGAGTAGCTGGGACTATAGGCACGCACCACTATGCCCAGCTAATTTTTTCTATATATTTTTAGTTGGCCAATTAATTTCTTTCTATTTTTAGTAGAGGCGGGGTCTTGCTCTTGCTCAGGCTGATTTCGAACTCCTGACCTCGAGTAATCTGCCCACCTCAGCCTCCCAGAGTGCTAGGATTATAGGTATGAGTCACTGTGCCTGGCCCTAAATGATCCTTATAGAGATTTTCAATCAATCCTTTTGTCTTCAACTAATTCTTCTGCCTGGGTTTTTCTTCCTAGGTTTCTGGGTTCTGCAACACTTGAGCTTAGCTGGAGTTCTGTGGCAGGAAATGGCTTGTTTCTCATTAACACCACCTCTGCAGATTCTTGGTGTATAGCTTTCTCACCACTGCTAATGTTTTCACTTAGCTTTCCATCTTCTCATCCTCTGATATCTTTCTCCCATTTTCTTGATCCTTGTGAGTTTATTCTGATTTTATTCATTTTCTGTCATTGTTGAGGGGCTCCAGGAAGGAGAGGAGATAAACATATGTGTTCGAACCACTATTTTTCCTCCCTGACAACTGTATTTTGAGACTATCAAATGTATAACAAATTTTTAGGTTCTGGGACCAGAATTTCAGGAAGGATGTATACATTTTTCGCCGTAGAGTCCACATTCCTTGGAGTTCTTGGTGCCTCTGGAGTTCCAGGGTATTCCTTGTTTTCTTTTTCACAGAGGCTAGAAGTGGGCCAGAGGTATTTCCACCTGGTCTATCCATTTTCCAGCTACCTGACTGTGGAGGCATGTCCTACTTCCCAAGGAGCCAACTAAGACTGACTCTTCCCTTTTGCCAAGGCTTATGTGTCCCATGGTAGAAATATATGCATAAGGGCCGGGCACGGTGGCTCACGCCTGTAATCCTAGCACTCTGGGAGGCTGAGGTGGGCAGATTGCTCGAGGTCAGGAATTCGAAACCAGCCTGAGCAAGAGCAAGACCCCATCTCTACTATAAATAGAAAGAAATTAATTGGCTAACTAATATATATAGAAAAAATTAGCCAGGCATGGTGGCGCATGCCTGTAGTCCCAGCTACTTGGGAGACTGAGGCAGCAGGATTGCTTGAGCCCAGGAGATTGAGGTTGCTGTGAGCTAGGCTGATGCCACGGCACTCACTCTAGCTTGGGCAACAAAGCAAGACTGTCTCAAAAAAAAAAAAAAAAGAAAGAAAGAAATATATGCATAAGGAATATATTAAGTCCCTAAAGTGATGGCAGTGATGAAAAGAAGTCTCTAAATTATATGGAGAAAATATTTGGAAACCTTGGGCTGAGAGCATGTGGAGGAAATGAGTAAGGGTGATCTGGGCTACAAATTTTAACTTATATAAATAGTGTACACATCCTGGTGTTTCTGAATCTGCCAAAGTTGGTGCTAATAATAATTCAAAACATTTTTATGATGTTTTTTATAACCCAGTACTATTCTAAGTGCTTATATATTGACTTATAAAATAAATAATTATATAATTATTACTATAATTATAACTATATAATCTTCAACAACCTTATAACATAGGTACTACTATAATTACCAATTTACTGCTAAAGAAACCAAAACACAGGCTGGGCACAGTGGCTCACGCCTGTAATCCTAGCTCTCTGGGAGGCCGAGGCGGGCGGATTGCTCGAGGTCAGGAGTTCGAAACCAGCCTGAGCAAGAGCAAGACCCCATCTCTACTATAAATAGAAAGAAAATTGGCCAACTAATATATATAGAAAAAATTGGCCGGGCATCGTGGCGCATGCCTGTAGTCCCAGCTACTTGGGAGGCTGAGGCAGGAGGATCGCTTGAGCCCAGGAGTTTGAGGTTGCTGTGAGCTAGGCTGATGCCACGGCACTCACTCTAGCCTGGGCAACAAAGTGAGACTCTGTCTCAAAAAAAAAAAAAAAAAAAGAAACCAAAACACAAAGTAGTTAAATACAAGCCTAAGGTGAAGGGCTCTAACTCCAGAGCCTGTATGTTTAACCTCTAAGCTATGCTGCTTCTTTTCTTAGGGCTAGATTTCCTTTGATTCAGCAGATGAAAATTTTAGGATACCAAGTCTCAGAAACCAATAAAAGGCCTTTTATACACTGCTTATTTTCTGTATTTAACAGCTAAATCATATCTTGATAGTACCCTCACTGATTTTAGCCTTCTGTTTAAAGATAAGATTCTTCAACCATCTGAATAGTTCTGAACCCCAGGAGTGATATTGATCCTCTGTAGTTGGAGTCAGTGATGGAGTGGATGGCTGCAACTTTACAGCAGTCTCCGAGAACTTGAGCACTTGAACACCTGGTCTGGGCTGCAGTACCAATAAGAAGGAAGGGTCATTCTCATTGTCATTATTTTCTCATGGGCAGAGTTTGTGGATCCATAGTGAAATTCAATTACAATTTACTTTTTTCTTATTTGGGATATGAAGCAAAAGTCCTTTCTTAACCTATATATGGATGTATCCATTAAAAAAAAAAAAGATGAGCAAGGTCACTGCAGGCCTTAACCAAGGGTACTGAAGCCACCTTGAAAAGCTGGGGAAAGGTGGAGAGAGAGATCCTGAGGCACAGAAAACCAGGGGTGGAACTAAATCTCAGGTGACCCCCAAATCTAACAGCTGTGAAGTAGAAAGAGACCTTCCATGGTTCAGAAATTTGGCAATCTGTTTTAAAGCTTAAAGAGTTTACTAGACTATTGCTGGTGCTCAGAGACCAAGCCCTGCTAAAGGGAGTCCTGATCTACCCTCAAGACATTTCACAGCCTGGCTGGGTAAGGTAGCTCACGCCTGTAATCTCAGCACATTGGCAGGTCAAAGTGGGAGGATCCCTTGAGGCCAGGAGTTCAAGACCAGCCTGGGCAATGTAATGAGATTCTGTCTCTATAAAAAATTTAAAAATTAGCCGATGCTGGCACACACCATAGTCCTAGCTACTCAGGAGGCTGAGGCAAAAGGATTTCCTAAGCTGAGGAGTTCGAGGTTACAGTGGGCTATGACTGGGCCATTGCACTCTAGCCTGGGTGACAGAGTGAGACCCTGTCCCTAAAAATTAAAAAAAAAATCGAAGCCAATGATGAACTGAATCTAACTAAAGCTGCAATAAAGCTCAGATCCAGCTCAGCTATAGGTCACAATGACTAATAACCCCCCAGTAGTGATTTTTTTTTTTTTTTAGTTTTTCTTTTCCCTTTGGTCCCAGCAGCAGGTTGGGGGATGCCCTTTTCTACTTTTGTTGGTTTCTACAGTTCTTTTACATGAAATGTCTGAATTTATAAAAAATTATGAGACACACAAAGAACAACAACAAAAGGCCCATGTCAAGAGAGGAAACAGTACTTGAAGCAGATGAAGTGATAGCTCAGATTTTAAATTATCAGACAAGGACTTTGAAATAGCCCTGATAAATATGTAAAGGTTCTAGTGAAAAAGGTGGATAAAATGCATGAACAGATGGGGAATTTCAGCAAAGAGGTAGAAACTAAAAAAAAAAGAACCAAATGGAAGTGCTAGAAATGAAAATAAGAAATGAAGAATGTTTTTCAATGGGCTTAGCAGACTGAACACAGCAGAGGGCCAATCAATATGCTTGAAGACAGGTCAGTATAAATTATCCAAACTAAAGTACAAAGAGAAAAAAGAGTGAAAATATGGAACACAGTGTCCAAGAACTGAGACAATATTAAACATTCTAACATATGTGTAATTGGAGTCCCAGATGGAGAGGGGAGAGAAAAATCAGCAAAAGAAGTATTTAAGGAGATAATGACTGAGATTTTTCTAAAATAGATGAAAGAGTGCGCAGATTTAAGAAGCTTAGCAAATCATAAGCAGGATAAATACATGTAAAACCACACCTAGACATATCATAGTCAAACTAATATAAAAATAACATTTTAAAAGTAGCTAGAGGAAAAAGGACACATTACATACAGCAGAGAAATAATACAAAGAATGCATGACTTATCAGAAATGGAGACCAGGAGACAATGAATGACACCTTTAAAGGGCTAGAAGAAAAAAACCCAAAATATCCCTTTAAAAATGAAGACAAAATAACATTTGCAGGGAGACAAAAGCTAAGAGAATTTGTTTCAGGTGGAGTTGCATTATACGAAATGCTAAAAGAAGTTCTAGAAACTGATGGGAAATGATACCAGATGAAAGTCCAGATCTGAGATGGGTGGGGTGGCTCATGCTTGTAATTCTGAAACTTTGGGAGGCTGAGGCAGGAGGATCGCTTGAGGCCAGGAGTTCAAGACCAGCCTGGGCAACATAGTGAGACCCTGTCTCTACATAAAGTAGAAAAGTTAGCCAGTCATGGTGGTGCCTGCAGTTTGAACTACTTGGCAGGCTGACACAGGAGGCTTGTTTAAGCCCAGGTGTTTGCAGTTGCGGTGAGCTATGATGACAACACTGCACTCTAGCCCAGAAGACAGACTGAGACACTGTCTCAATAAATTAAAAAAATAAAATTAGCTGGCCATGGCGTAGTGTACACCTGTAGTCCCAGCTACTTGGGAGGCTGAGGCAGGAGGATGACTGGAGCCCAGGAGTTCAAGGTTACAGTGAGCTATAATCATGCCACTGCATTCTAGCCTGGGTGACAGAGTGTGACCCTGTCTCTGGGGGAAAAAAATCTTACAATTATTCCTGTCTCCATGCCTTACCCATTCCATTTTCCTTGCCTAAAATACCCTCTCTTTTCCTCTTTGCCTATTTAAATGTTTCTTTTCTTTTCTTTTTTTTTTTTTTGAGACAGAGTCTCACTCTGTTGCCCAGGCTAGAGTGCGGTGGCATCAGCCTAGCTCCCACCAACTTCAAACTCCTGGGCTCAAGCAATCCTCCTGCCTCAGCCTCCCGAGTAGCTGGGACTACAGGTATACACCACCATGCCCAGCTAATTTTTTCTATATATTTTTAGTTGACCAATTAATTTCTATTTTTAGTAGAGAGGAGGTCTCGCTCTTGCTCAGGATGGTTTGGAACTGCTGACCTTGAGCGATCCTCCTGCCTCAGCCTCCCAGAGTGCTAGGATTACAGGTGTGAGCCACTGTGCTCAGCCTAAATGTTTCTTACTGACATTTAGCAACCTTGACCTCACCTACAAATTGCCAATAGAGTCTTGGTCATGTTCATGATAAATCCTCTGGTTGAATACCACTGGTAAAACAATCCTTCGGGCTTATAGTGGGTACAATATTGTTTTATCTGTCCAGTACCACCTGCTATCATAGAATGTGTTCATTCCCTACCCCAACTATATTGTGTTTGAAGGAGTTACTATATTCCTATAAGACTCTAGGTACAGTTGATTTATCTGGATGTCTGAAGTGGGTCAGGCATTAGCCAACCCATAACCAGATGCTGAAATTTAATAGAAGGTAGGAATGGACCAGATAGATTTTCTTTGTCCTTCTGTGGTAAAATTCCTTTCCCCCAAACGTACATAAATAAATAGAGTCTCCCTAGACTGGTGGAGATATATGTAACTGAAGTATGATTGCTCAAATCCTGGGGATGCTAATGTCTAAATAAACACTACTTGTCCCCCCCCCCCCAAACCATTAAGTTTCTTTAGGGAAGGGTCTGATCATGAAAACACTTGGGATTTTACAAAAACTGAAGCTAAAAGCCTGAGGAGGAAAAAAATTGAATATAGCAGGGCAGAGATATTTCTCTTACACATTTTTCCTGGGTAGGTATCTAGAAAGGAAAGGGGAATCAAAGGAAAACATATATGGAATATAAGAAGCTGCTGAGTTAAGGTTTTGGCTGTTGTGAAGATAGCCATTTGGAAATGGAATGGAGAGACAGGCCTGGGCTTGGGACCACCTCTTTAGTCACCAGAAAAGCTAAGTGAAAGAGCTACCATTTGGACAATGGGTGGACAGGGGTGAGCTAGGAAGGGGAAATCTTTTATTCTACACATTAACTTTTGCCAAGCTAAAGTGAGTCTGTATTTGGAATTAGTGGCCTATATTCTCAGTTTTGGTGAATGGCATTACAATCCATCACTCACCAGTCCAGAAATGTGGGAGTCACTTGAGTCACATCAACTCCACTGTCTCTTGCATCTCAAGGTTAATCATTTAACAAGCCCTGTCACTCTTGTTTCTTTTTTCCAATCCATTCCCTCCTCTCCATTGTTAGTACCATTGACCTAGTTTAGGTTCCCATAATCTCCCACTTAAACAACTGGTCTTCTTGCCTCCAATCTAATCCCCTTCCAATCCATGCTTCATATGCTGCTAAAATAATCTTTCTCAAGCATGTATCTATCTGACCATATCACTTTCCTTCTTAAAAGCATTCCTATTACCTAGATGCCTAGTTTGTACAGTCTAAAAGCTAAACACTAAGCATAGCATTCTAGACCTTTTGTTCCCTGTTTAATCCCCATTACCTAACCTGTTCATAACTTGTTTTGCCTTCATTCTGGCCCCTCCCTTCTTCCCCCTCGCCATGCTGACCTACTTTCAGTTCCACAAACATAACATGCTTTATAAGCCCCTGCACATATCTGGAATGCTTTCTTCTCCCCATGCCAGCCTGGAGAGCTCCAATTCATCTTTGAAACACAGTTCAGGAGTCATCTCCCTCTGACTTAGGTGAAGTCAGATGTCCCTCCCTCAGGACACGCTTCCATATTGCACACACTTGCTTGCCTGTCTCTAACTGGTGGCGGGAAGCTCTCTGAAAACAAGACTGTATTTTATGTCTTCATATTCACTGTGTCTAGTAGAGGCCTAAAATAGGTGTTCAACGTTTGTTGAATGAGCAGATAAATATTTTACAGGTATTTTAGGTTTGACCAAAGTCAAGGTAAAGGAGCTTCTGCACACAGAATAGCTGATGGTGTGTGTGTGTGTGTGTGTGTGTGTGTGTGTGTGTGTGCTGTTATATCTTGGGAAAAGGCCCTGACACTTTTTTGCTTTTGTTTTTTAGGTCTTAGTATTTTAACCATTCATTCAACAATTATTTAGTAAGCACCCTCTATGTTTCAGGTCCGTGCCCTTTTTAAAGGTCAGGGGCTACTGCATTAAGCAAGAAAAACGGCTCGGGCCTTCAAGCAGGGCTAAGAGAAGCTTTAGAACTGTATGGAATTATAGTATGAAATTATTTTTGAAATTAGATGCTGGGAGATGCAGCTATTTTACCCCACCAAAGGAATGTTTAAATAACTCTTGAACAATCCCAAAATGACTCCCCACCCCCAAATGGTTTTAAGATAGAGTGGCTACAGGCAATGGGTGGAAAGACGTGACCAAGACCTGCCACATGGTGGCAGTGCTTCTCCAGGGACGAAGTTAGTGGCGCAAGACGTGAGAACGTCAAGTAGTTCTCAAACTTTACTCCAGAGTAACAGTAGTACTCAAAATGTAACATGGTAGCCTTTCTCACTTTGCAGCTAAAGAAGTGAAAGACATAATTTTAGTCAATTATCTCCCTCCAAAATTTCTTAAGCCTTTTGTTTATCTGCCAAGGAGCAAATGTAAATAGAACACTTTGGAATTGGCTGAGCATCTTAAATTCCATGGCTTACTTTTCAAGGATTTATAATCTCAGAATTGCTTTTTAATATTGACTTTTTGTGATGTAATGATAGATCCGACTAGTGAAAATGTTTCTTAATTTCTATGACCAGATTAAGAGCGTCAACACCACAAAGTGTTTCCTATTTAGTAATGTGCTTCTCGGTGTCCTGCCAATTAAACCCTATTTGAGGATTATGATCTGACCCAATATTTCTAGTTACAAATAAGGAAAACAAGGCTCTGAGAAACTAAATGATTGACCTAAATTCACAAAGACATCTATGGAACCGGTTCAGGCTAATCCCTACAAAATAAACATTCCAGAGGTTTCCCTTGTTGCCATCTATCAATTTCATAAACAGGGCTTGTAGGATGACTAAACTTGAGGAATAAGAGACAGAGGAGTCAAGGTGATTCCCACGTTTCTGGATTGGGGAGTGATGGATTATGGTGCCATTCACCAAAATTGAGGATACAGTTTGCTAATACCCAAAACAGATTCACTTTAGCTTGGCACAATTCCATATATAAAAGGTTTCCTGAAGATGGGAGGAATGAGAAGTTTTTTAGTGGGTATAGAGTTTCTGTTTTGCAAGATGAAAAGAGTTCTGAAGATTGGTTGTATAACAATGTGAAGGTACTAAGCACTTTTGAACTGTATACTTGTAAATGTTTAAGGTGGTAAATTTGATGTTATGTATATTTTACCACAATAAAAAAAAATGAATAAAAGATTTCTCTTTTCACCAGGTACGGTGGCTCAGGCCTGTAATCCTAGGACTTTGGGAGGCCAAGGCAGGAGGGTCACTTGAGGCCAGGAGTTTGAGACCAGCCTGGGCAACATAGCGAGCGAGACACCATCTTTACCAAAAATTAAAGAAAAATAGCTGGTCGTGGTGGCATGCGCTTGTAGTCCCAGCTACTCTGGAGGCTGGGACAGGAGGAGCGCTTGAGTCCTTGAGTTCAGGTTGCAGTGAGCTGTGATGGCGCCACTGCCCTCCAGCCTGGGCGACAGAGCAAGATCCTGTCTCAACGAAAATTAAAAAAAAAAAATTCAGGTCACTCCCAGATGCCGGGGAATCTTCTTCCAGCTCACTTCCCTCCTGGAGGGCTCAATCCTCAAGTTGCACTTAATGCCATCCTTCGATCTATGGCAAAGGTTAAAGGTCAAAGACTACCACTGGCAAGTTAGTAGCACCCAGGGCTCAGCTGACAGGAGGCACTGCGACCCGCCAACCTACCGCAGATTACACGCAAAGGGCGGCCAGAGGCGCTTTGCGATTGGTGGACCGTTTGGGGGCGGGGCATCACTGGGAAGGCCCCTCCGGATTGGTGCAAACCGGCGAGGTGGGGCCGCCACTCCGACTGGGCGCGAAAGCTCGAACGGCGCTGACGGGCTGTAGACGGCGGGAGCCGGGGCGGAGAGAACCGGTGACTGCCTCGTCCGGAGCGGAGCGCTGGGGAGGCAGGAGTCATGATGGGCGAGGTGGGTTCTGAGTTGGGCTGATGCACCTGCGTCTCACCCGGGTTGCGGAGGCCGGGCGCCGAGGGGCGAGGCGGGGCTGGGGCAGCGCCCGAGCGCCGGGGCTGTGGGCACCACGCTCCCGGCGTTCACCGCGCCGGCCCCGGCGGCCTAGCGACGCAGCCGGGTTGGGCTCCGACCTCGCGTCGGGTCCCGCCGCCGGGCTTCCCGCGCTCCGGCCCGAGTGGCGGTGGTGCTCCGGGTCTCCGGGCGCGCGCTGCCGGCCGCCAGGCCCCTCCTCGGCCTGCCCCTGCCGCCCGCCTTCCCCTTTGGCGCGTTTCCTGCCGCGGAAGCTCCTCCTCTTAGGGCGCCGGGAAAGAGGGGAGGCCCGGGTCGAACCGGGCACGGATGCGGGGAGGGATTGTCTGTAAATAGATGGCGGGGGGTGTTGGGGAGTTCGAAAGTGGGCCTGGAAGAGGCCATCGAGGTCATTACGCGCTGGCCCTTTTTGTGTTTTGTGACTGGGCCCCGAGTGGGGCAGTAGCAGTCCGGACTCCCAGCTGGTGGCTGGCAGCTAGCTGGCGAAATTAGGCATGGAAAACTCGTCTGTTTCCAGGCCTGTGCCCTTTCCGGGGCCAGGATAGGGCAAAAACACTCTCACCTTGGGAACAAAATTAAGGGTCCCACCCCAGAAATCTAGTGACCAAATCGAAATCATATTTTAATACAATATTTTAAAAAACCAAAATTCAAATTCTCTGTTTTGATGTTAGGCAAAATAACAAACGTTTAGGTAAAGACAAAATCTGATCCTGCACTTGCATGACTCTGCCTCACTCACCTCACCCTAATCCCAGCCCCTGGTTCCAATAAAACTTTATTTCATAAAGCAGGCTGACCTCATGAACCATTGTTTGTTGATTTGATTTTTTTTAAAAAAAATTGCATAAAGAAATTTATCTTGATTACTGAGTTTTCTGAGATCTCGCTCCACCTTGTTCCTTGCCCTTCCCTTTGACATTGCTGGCACTGCTACAGATTGCCTAGAATAGAATTGTGATTAAGAGCATGGCCATGTATTGAGCTGTGTGGTTACCTAAACTGGATTTCTACATCCGCAAACAGAACTAAGTCTTACTGCTTTGGATTGTTGGGAGGATTATCAGTATATAAGTGATAATTCTGAGTGGTTCCTTAAGATATGCTATCTTTGATTATTTTAATAATTGTAGCATGCATTGCAATAATTCAGTAGTTTTTTGAGAAACCACTTGGGTGAGGCCTTGTGCCTTGTTATATTACAGATGTTAATATTTTCCCCTTATTAATAAATTGATGCAGAGACCTGAGAACACTAAGGAGGTAGGAGACATCTAGGGTTAGCTTGGCCACAGACTGATCAAGTAACCTAACACACCCTCTCCTTCAGTTTTTACTTACAACTTTTTAAAACCTCTTATTTAGAAATTTTCAAACTATACAAACATAGAAAGGCTAGTATAATGAACCTATCACCTAACTTCAACTACAGGTTGAGTATCCCTTATCTGAAATGCTTGGAACCAGAGTGGATTTTGGGTTTTGGAGGATTTTGGAATATTTGCATATATATAAAATGAGATCTCTTGGGGATGGGACCCCAAATCTAAACATAAAATTCAATTTTATTTCATATACACCTAATACACATAGCCTGAAGTAATTTTATACAATATTTTAAATAATTTTGTGCATGGAACCAAGTTTTGACTATGACCCAGCACAGGAGGTCAGGTGTGGAATTTTCCACTAGTGGCATCACATTGGCACTCAAAAGTTTCAGATTTGGAAGCATTTGAGATTTTCACATTAGAGATGCTCAACCTGTATTTTCAAATTGTGGCCAGTCTTATTCATTTATACCACTATTCACTTTTCCTCTCATTGGATTAGTTGGAAGAAAATCCCAGATATATTATATCATCCACAAATATTTCAATGTGCATTTCTAAAAGACAAAGGCTTTCTAAAAAAGATAACCACAATATTGCCACACCTAAAACATATCTACTCAGTGTTCAGATTTCTTTGACTAGTACATATATTTTAAAATTTTATTTCTGTATTTTTATATGCCACTTTAGCCTAATTATTTTTTATATGTTTTCAGTTTTTGTTTGACTCAGCATCCAAAGTCTGCATATTGCAATTTTTGATATATATATATCTTTTGTATTAACTTTCTTTAATCTATAGATCCCTCTCCCTCATTTTTCCATGCAGTTTATTAAAGAAACCAACCAATTTGATCTGTGGAGTTTCCCACATCTAGATTGCATCCCTATGGTATTATTCAACATGTTTCCCTGTTCCTCTATTTCCTGTAAATGGGTTGTTAGGTCTAGAGGCTTGATCAGATTCAGATTTGATTGTTCTAACAAGAATACTTTGGTGGTATTGGATACATGTATTAGGCTGCACATAATGTCTGGTTGTTTTTCTTTTGGTGATGTTAGCAGTCATTAATTGTAATTGCCTAGGTCTGTTACTAATTGAGGGTTGCTAAAATTGTGATAATTTCATTCTATCAGTTCTTCATTGATTAAGTAAGATATTTCCCTAAAGAAAAACTTCCCCTCAATCATTTTGCTATATTGAGGAACAGTTCACACAGAAAAAGCACAATAAATGCTTGATTCTTTTCATTTTTTTAACCATTACTCAAAGAGTTGGTTTTATTAGCATCCTTTAAAAATGAACACTGAATTTTTAATTTTTGTCCAGTAATTCTAAATGTCATCCCTTCAAAGACCATTGTATTGGTTCTTTCCTTTTTTTTTTTTTTTTTTTTTCTTTTGTCTAACCTATTCTGTGCTATGGTTCTTTCCTTAGTTCACGTTGATGATCCCATGATGATTTGTGTGTCATGTTTCTGGAGCCTTCTGTCATGGCTGGTTGATGCAAAGTATATTCTTATTTTCTAGGTTCATTTAGAAATCAATGTTCCAGCAGTCATTTCACAAGAAGAAGCAGACAGTCCTTCAGATAGTGGACAGGGCAGCTGTGAAACAACTGGGCCCTTAAGTGAAGGAGGTCTGTAAAATTCAGTGCTTTTATTTTTAGGAACAGGATGTGGGAGCCCACATTGTATAATAAATGGATTGGATTAATTTTATTTTCTTGATTTATTAAATTATTAATGCTCTAAGCTTATTGTTTATTACAAAAACAGTGCTTGTACCTATCCATCTCTATTATGTTGTTGGACTGTATAAAATGTCTAATAGTTACCACATTGCTTGGTTAGATGCATTTATGCTATAATAAAAGTATTTTTAACACCTGCCTGAACAATGAGAACAACTTTACACATTGTAAATACATATAATTACACTTCCCAGTAAGAGACAGGATAAATGTTTTTGAAATGTACTTTTAGATTTGCTTTGTGACAATCAGTTGTTAATAGTAGTTACATAATTTCACAAGGTAATTTCATAAGGTAATTTTACATAATTTCACTTATACAATTGAATATATATTTTTTTGAGACAGAGTCTCACTTTGTTGCCCAGGCTACAGTGAGTGCCATGGTGTTAGCCTATCTCACAGCAACCTCAAACTCCTGGGCTCAAGTAATCCTCCTGCCTCAGCCTCCCGAGTAGCTGGGACTACAGGCATGCACCACCATGCCCAGCTATTTTTTCTATATATATTAGTTGGCCAATTAGTTTTCTTTCTATTTACAGTAGAGACAGGGTCTCGCTCTTGCTCAGGCTGGTTTCTAACTCCTGACCTCGAGCAATCCACTCACTTCGGCCTCCCAAAGTGCTAGGATTACAGGTGTGAGCCACCGTGCCTGGCCACAATTGAATATATTTTTGAGGAGTAGTGGGACTGGGAGGAAGATCAAATGATTGCATATATTTTTTTTAAAAAGTTGTGTTTTCCCCAGATTCAGATGAAGAGATATTTGTGAGTAAGAAATTGAAAAACAGGAAGGCACTACAAGACAGTGATTTTGAAACAGATGACATACATGCCTCTCCGGAGAAAACTACCTATGACAGTGCTGAGGAAGAAAATAAAGAGAACTTTTACGCTGGGAAAAAAGCAAAAATTAAAAGGATTTACAAAACTCTGGCAGACAGCGATGAAAGTGACATAGAGAAGTCTTTGTATCAGGAAAATCTTGAAACCCAAGTGACACCTTGCTTAGAGCTGAGTCTGCAGTCTGAAAATTGTCTGGACTTTACCATTGACAGAAACAGTTCCAAAAAACCCATTTGTGCTAAAGAAGGAACTGGAGGAAGAGCAAAAGTAAAATCAAAGAGAAGAGTTGAGAAAGAGGAGAGAAAAATGGAAAAAATTAGGCAGCTAAAAAAGAAGGAAACAAAACACGAGGTACATTTTAAAGAATAATTTGCTATTGCTCAGGTAGATTAACATTTTAGAAAAAGTTGCTTTCAGCACTCTAGGTTGTTTCTGCAGTCAGAATATCACTTTGAATTGACTATTTTGCATTGAGAGTAATGGGGTATGTTAGATTTCAGTTTCTTGAGCAAAAAATAAAAATAAAAAAGAGTAATGGGTTATGTGATTTAAAACCTACAGGTCTTATTCTCTATTTTGAATATGCAGAGAACATTTCCAAATAAATGGGTTTCTGATTTTCTTTGTGAGCACATGGAGTAATTCTTTTGTTGCTTCAGATCTGATGAAAATTAACTTTGAAAGGAGGATTTTTTTATGCATCCATCAGTTAGAAGTCTTGTTTGTTAACTGGAAAAACCATTCTCAAATTTTATAAACTACTTGCTTAATAAGTATTTACTTGACTTTTCCAAAAAAATATACTGTTTTTTAAGTTAATTGTGGACAGTTGCATAAAATCACAGCTTGGACTTCCAAGGATAACTAAGAGTTAGAGAATGTGAGACTGTTCTAGATGCCAGTAAGAATGTTCTAGATGCCATATACTTGTTAATGAAACATGGGCTTTTTCTGGCCTGATTCAAATTGCCATATGATATTCTGAAATGTTGGGCTTTAAAATGATTAGATTGTGCCTTTTATTTATGCATTATACAGGAAGATGACATGGAACAGCCATTTAATGACAGTGGCTGTCTTCTTGTGGATAAAGACCTTTTTGAAACTGGGTTGGAGGAGGAAAATAACTCTTCATTGGAAGATGAAGAGTCATTAGAATCAATAAGGGCAGCTGTGAAAAACAAAATAAAAAAGCACAAGGCAAGTAAAGCATGATTGCAATAAGAGCTAACCAACTGCTTCTAACCTTTGCTTTATTTTTTGATTTCCTGTTGCAACCTTAATTTTTTTTAACTGAAGAAAAACGTGTCAATTGATTTTAAGTTTTTCAGCTGTTAATTTTGGAAACTTGCAGTTCAAGTGATAGACATGCTAACTTCTTTGGAAACTAGTACTTTGTTATTGCCCTTTTAGGAATGTTGAGACAAAAAGTAAGGTACTTTATGGTGTGGTAAGAAGCAGATAAATAATGAAACAGACGTAAATTTTACAATCCTGTGGCCTTTGAGAAATGAATCTGATAGGGTTTCAGGAAAGGTATCAAAGAGGCATCAGTCAAAACATTGTCCTGAGTGTTTGGAAGCATAATTGTTCTTCGTAAGATTTTCTTTAGCTCCCTGGGAATCATTGTCCCTCTTTAGGAAGCATATAAGCAGAGGTATAGGAAATGAGGGTCCAAGCTCCATTTGAGATATTGAATTTGTTTTGTAAGCATAATAGGATGCTGTGTGTTTAAAATTTTCTATTTAACAAGTATTGATTTATTATTAATGTAGCATGATATGGTGTTGAAGTACAAAAGTAGTCTTCAGCTGAGAAACATCCTCTAATTTCAATTTAATTTTTGTCCTAATGATCAATTTGTAATCTCTTTTAGAAAAAGGAACTGTCTTTGGAGAGTGGGGTCTGTTCATTTGAAGAAGAAAGTGAGTTATCAAAAGGCACCGCAAGGAAGGTGAGGTGGAGCCCTATATAATAGTCACATTGATCCCTTTCCACAGGAGATCATGGGTTTCTCAGGAATAAATACTTTGCTCTGTCTATCATATTTTCCTGGTACCCAACATATTCCTTTGTATACATGGTAGGAACACAAATATGGATTGGACTGAGCTAATTCTCTGAGACTTGCAAATGAGTGCCTTGAGTTTGTGCTGTATTGAGTTTATTATTCCCTCTCCTCTTTTCTTGGAGAGAACTCTTGAGGGATGAATATCTATCTTTCTGAATAATACCATTAATGTAGTCTCACTTTTTGTTTTCTTTAAGGAAAGAAAAGCAGCCAAATTAAGTAAGGAAGCATTAAAAAAACTACATAGTGAGACTCAGCGCCTTATTCGAGGTAATGCAAATTTAACATTCCCAGTGTGAACTCAGATTATAATATGAAGTTTAGCATTGATCTGGGTGAATGGCCATTGTTCTAAAGCCCTTGGAATATTAGTATAAACTGAAGAAATTTTTCATTGCACTCCACTGTAGTGGAGTTAAAAAGGAAGTTTTTAATGATTGTCTGTGAACTGATTGTATCAGGATTCCTTTGGGTGGTGTTCAGATACAGTAGTCCCTGTCCACACTATCTGAGGTTTCAGTAACCCAGGGTCAACCACAGTCCAAGAATATTAAATTGAAAATTCCAGAAATAAACAATTGATAAGTTTTATATTACACGTCATCCTGAGTAGTGTGATGAAATCTGGAGACATCCTGCCCAGGATATGTATCATCCCTTTGTCCAGTGTATCATGCTCTATATACTACCTGCCCGTTAGTCAATTAGTAGCCCTCTCAGTTATCAGATTGAAAAACATAGTATACATAGGGTTCAGTATTATTCATGGTTTCAGGCATCCACTGCATGTCTTAGAATGTATCCTCCACAGATAACCGGGGGACTGATAAATATATTATAAATTTTTAGGCCCCACAGAGATTCTGATTCGTTAGGTTGTTTTGTTTTTAAGAGACAAGGTCTTGCTTTGTCACCTAGGTTGGAGTGCAGTGGCATGATCATAACTCACCGCAATCAATAAATTTGAAATGGGATCCAAGAATCCCATTTCTATTTCTAAAATACTTCCTGGATAATTTTGATTTCACAACTAGGTTTAAAAGCCACTGATCTTTGAGGAGTTCTTTTGTACTTTGCTCCTGCGTTTTTAAAAGGCAGGATTGGTTTTTGTTTTCTTGTGATGGCTTCGGTTATGCTGTTTGGTTAACTGAATATGCAGTGACATTGCAGAATACACAATATATATATTTGCTTGTTTTGTTCCATTTTATAGAGTCTGCACTGAATCTTCCATATCATATGCCTGAGAATAAAACCATTCATGATTTCTTCAAACGTAAACCCCGGCCCATTTGCCAGGGAAATGCCATGGCGCTACTGAAGTAAGAACCCTTTTTTCAATGATTATAATTTTTATGAACATTCAGTTTTGTACCAAACATCTGGAGTAAAAGTGATTTAACTGGCCGGGCGTGGTGGCTCACGCCTGTAATCCTGGCACTCTGGGAGGCCGAGGTGGGTGGATTGCTCAAGGTCAGGAGTTCGAAACCAGCCTGAGCTAGAGAGAGACCTCGCCTCTACTAAAAATAGAAAGAAATTAATTGGCCAACTAAAAATATATAGAAAAAATTAGCCGGGCATGGTGGCACATGCCTGTAGTCCCAGCTACTCAGGAGGCTGAGGCAGAAGGATTGCTTGAGCCCAGGAGTTTGAGGTTGCTGTGAGCTAGGCTGAAGCCATGGCACTCTAGCTTGGGCAAGAGAGTGAGACTCTGTCTCAGAAGAAAAGAAAAAGAGTGATTTAACTGATTTATTATGTGCTAAGTGATGAGAATGTTTCACATTTAGGATAATTTTTAACTCCAGGTCATTTTCTCTTCTCCAGGTCATCTAAGTATCAGTCAAGCCATCACAAAGAAATCATAGACACTGCAAGTACAACTGAAATGAACAGTGCCAATGGCAAAGGTTCTGAGCAGACAACAGGTGCAGAAAATGAAGTGGAAATTAACGCACTCCCTGGGGTTTCAAAGAAACCTCAGAACATTACTGGATCAGATGAGTCTTGCAATAAGGATTTGGTGAGAAGTGAAGAGCTAGAAATTCAGGTGAAAGAGACTCAGAGTGATGCTAGAACTTCACCTGGTGACAGCTCAGTATGGCAACAGGAATCCTGCTTCCTGGGGAACGAGTGCAGTGAGGAGTATCAGGCTGGAGGGCTTGTGACATCTGAACCTCATACCCCGGAGGGTGAAGAAGGCCTGGAAAAAATAGAAGAAAGAGATGAGAAAGTGGAAGAGCCCAGGCAGCAAACTAAGTCATCAGCAGTTGTGCCCCTTGAAAAACCAAGAAGGTTTACTCTGGATAGACTTAAGCAACTGGGAGTAGATGTTTCCATTAAACCTCGGCTGGGTGCTGATGAAGACTCCTTTGTGATACTTGAAGAACCTGAAACAAACAGAGGTAACCCTTTAAGTTGTGGGGTGATTTATCCTGGAAGCTTTTGATTATTTGCCACTGTGGAGGACAGGGAACACAGGAGAAACCAATAACCACACACGATCTTCTACAGATGCACCAGATATGGGCAGATTCCCATTTAGATAAACTTGTCAGGGTATCAGTGATCTAAGGCTTGTTTAAAATGGAAGCCTGTTGATAGTTAATATATAAAAGGAGTACATTGCTATTGTGTTATAGTACTTAGGAATTTATCTCTGCTATTCCAACCTGAAATTCTAAGTTTTTCTATGCTCCTGTGTCAAATCTTTTTTTTGGGGGGGACAGAGTCTTGCTCTGTCTTGAGGCTGGAGTACAGTAGTGTGATTATAGCTCACTGTAACCTCAAACTCCTGGGCTCCAGCAATCCTCCTGGCTCAGCCTTCCAGTACCTGGGACTACAGGTGCACCCTATCATACCCGGCTAATTTTTGTTTGTTTGTTTGTTTTGGTAGAGATAGGTCTCACCTTGGTGCCCAGGCTGGTCTCCAACTCCTGGCCTCAAGCGATCCTCCTGCCTTGGCCTCCCAAAGTGCTGGGATTATAGGCATGAGTAAAAGAAAACAGCTAAAGAAAAACCTTTTGGCTTGCTTACATTGTCTGCAAAACTGAATTTCATTTTTTTTTTCACTCATTCAACTTAAAGTGTCTACTGCATGTAAGATGCAGTGGGACATACCAAGATAAATCTGACATTTATGCCACACTTAAACGCTCACACTCTAGTAGGGGAGATAAGTATGCAGATAACAGTAATACAAGGGAGAAATTGGTAATTGACATCTTTGATAATGAACATACCATTGATAATTGAAAAAAATTAAATAACATGAAGAAAAGGGACAAGTATTCTTTTCTGAAAACACATTTAGAATAAAGTGCTGTGGGGGTTCAGAGCAGGGAGAAGTTTCTTCCAATGGGTGGTTAAAGGAAGGCTTGAAGAGCAGATGGATGTACTTACTTGTTCACTACCTTCCCTTTGCACTGAGTTAGGATCTCCTGTCTTGTTCCCTACTCTATGCCTAGTGCTTCCTCAGTGGATGACACATTTGAGGCATTTGTATTTATTGAGTGAATGAATGATCCTTCAACACTGAATTTAAGTATTACCATATTAAATAAACTTCCTGACTCTTAGGTAGAGTTGGGTGCTCCCTCCTCTGCCTTGAGGCAGTATGGCATTGGTGGTTAAGAGCTTAGACTGTAGCAAGACCAGGATTTGAATTTGGGGCGACACTACTAATTGTTTAAACTTGGGTATGCTTATTTGACCTCTTCATGCATCTTTAAAAAAAAAAGCCTTCTGTGGTAGCGCACATCTGTAGTCCCAGCTACTTGGGAGGCTGAGGTGTGGGGATCGTTTGAGGCCAGCCTGCATAACATAGTGAAACCCTGTCTCTTTAAAAAAACAAACAAACAAACAAACTTTGAAACAAGCACTATATGGCTCATGAACTATAGTGAAGATTTGTTAAAATAATGTATACAAATGGATAGCATAAAGAGGCACTCAAATAGTGGTTGCTGCTTCTGTTATTAGTGCAATTGTTCACATCAAAACTCTCCTTTATTAAACAGCTTATTGTTGGCAGGTGCTATGTTGGAGGCTGATCTGGTGTGTAAAATATGTTTAGTGAATCTGTTGATTGAATGGATTGACTTTATGGGGGCGGAGGACATTTTTGGAAGGACAGAAAGAGCTCTGCATGGAGCATATTGGGAACATATGAAAGTCAGTTTGACCAGGGCTGGAAGTGAGGATGGAGGGTCATGTAATAGAACTACTATCTCCATTGGCAAAGAAGCATGAGAATGAGATGTTGCCCAAAACACTGAGGGAAAGTTGTGTTATGTAGGACTAAAAGTTGTCTAAATAGTCCTGGACTGAGAGGAAAAGGAAGAAACATTTTGAGTACCCACTATATTAGACACTAGTAGATTCTTTATTAGTTATCTTTCTTAATTCTCATAGCCCCAGATATTTTTGCAAATAAGATACTGAGGTTCAAAGAGGAGTTATTTTTCCAACATATTTGGCTATAAAGGGACCTAGCACAGTGCGTGGCACATGGTGGGCACTTATTTATTTATTTATTTTTAACTCAGAACATGTTTTTTTTTTTTTTTTTTTTTTGAGACAGAGTCTCGCTTTGTTGCCCAGGCTAGAGTGAGTGCCATGGCGTCAGCCTAGCTCACAGCAACCTCAAACTCCTGGGCTCAAGCAATCCTCCTGCCTCAGCCTCCCGAGTAGCTGGGACTACAGGCACATGCCACCATGCCCGGCTAATTTTATATATATATATATTAGTTGGCCAATTAATTTCTTTCTATTTTTATAGTAGAGACAGGGTCTCGCTCAGGCTGGTTTTAAACTCCTGACCTTGAGCAATCCGCCGGCCTCGGCCTCCCAGAGTGCTAGGATTACAAGTGTGAGCCACCACGCCTGGCCAGAACATGTTTTTCTTTAGAAATAATTGACGTAGGCCAGGTGTAGTGGCTCACACCTGTAATCCTATCACTTTGGGAGGCTGAGGTGGGAAGATTGAGACCAGAAGTGTGAGACATCCTAGTGAGACCTCATCTCTACAACAAATAAAAAAGAAAAAATTTAGCTGGGTGTTGTGGCACATGCCTGTAGTCCCTGCTACTTGGGAGGCTGAGGCAGGAGGATTGCTTAAGCCCAAAAGTTTGGGGCTACAGTGAGCTATGATTGTGCTACTACACTCCAGCTTGGGTGACAAGACAAGACCCTATCTCAAAAAACAAAACAAAAAAGGACTTAAAAGTTGCTTCCAGACCAACCTATTCCATGATATACTTGAAGTGAGAATCAATCAACATTCATTCATTCATGTAAGACAGTCCTTGCTCTCAAGGAAATTAAAGTGTAGTAGGACTGATAGGCAAACAGACTGTTAACAATAGTGTGTGCTAAGTGCTGTGATTAAGGTATGCACTTATGGAGGGTGCATTTAGAATTAGAGAAAGGATAACTTGGACTGGGGAGTCAGGGGAGCTTAATAGGAGATACAAGGCAGAGAGGTGAGTGAGGCCTTTCTTGGTTGAGGTGACAGACCTGCAGATGACACAGAGATGGGTGTTCTGGCTGGCCAAAGTAAAGACTGCAAAGGGATTGGTGAGCAGAGCCCAGATTATTCACGGCTTTTATGCTATGCTGAGAGTTTGGACTTTAGCCTTTTGTTAGCAGAGGACCACTGAAGCTGATTTTTTCTATATGTATTAGTTGGCCAATTAATTTCTTTCTATTTATAGTAGAGATGGGGTCTTGCTCTTGCTCAGGCTGGTTTCAAACTCCTGACCTCAAGCAATCTGCCCACCTCGGCCTCCCAGAGTGCTAGGATTACAGGTGTGAGCCACCGCGCCCAGCCACTGAAGGGTTTTTAGCGAGTGAAATGACCCAATCAGATATTCATTTTAGGAAGTTCAATCTGGTGACTGGTGTGGTGGATGCATTGGAAGGGATTAAGAGTAAAAGGAGTGGGAACAGCTCAGCTTCTTTACCTCATGTGGAGTAAGGTTTCTATGAGAAAATGCATGTAGATTTAAACTTTATGGCGTTAGAAATGTATTACTCCTATTGCTTGCAATACCAGGGAATAACCTCTGCCCCTAATTCCTCTACTTTCCCCACTAAGAGCAATGGGAATGAGCTCCAAGCTACTGGTAGAGACTGGAAGTGAGGCAGAGACTTTTTGCTTAGAGAGGAGATGAGAGGTGCTAGGAAAAGACTGATGGAGGGAGAAGAACAGGGATTTTAGGATGAAGAGGGTGATGATTGTGTCATGTAATAAAGGGTAGAGAAAGTGGATGCTCTACTTGGTTGGGGGATGAAGAGCTTTGAGGACGCTAGCTTTCTCCAGTTATTAATGAAGGCATCTCCTGCCTCACTATTATTTTAGGTCCGGAGTAATCTTCCTACTCAACCATTTCTTTTATTCTATTGGCACCAATAATGACCTGGCTATTTATGTCTAGAGAAAGGATACCTTACTTGGACTGGGGTATCAGGGAAGCTTCTAAAAGGAACTGAGTCTAGGAAGCTTAGTAGGAGATACCAAGGTAGAGAGGTGAGCGTTTGCTTTCAACATTACTGAAGGACTACAAAATAGGAGGTAGACATACAGCTTCTCTCTCTGCTCTTTTGTTTGTGATGTAAACATACCATCCTTTGGAGTTAGTTTTTGCTGTTAATAATGTTAGTGACTCAGGATAAAAATATTTCCTTCCAGTTTTTCTTTTTTTCTAGTAAGACCCTCTAGGGGAAGAAAAACATCTAGATGCTAGTCACAAAACTACTGAAGTATGATTGTGTGCATTTTAGAAAATTAACCAAACTTGAAGTATCTTGGACATTTTATCATGGAAGAGAAAGCCATGTGAAAATACCATGTCCCTCAACTCCAAAGGCATTTTCTCCTTTTCCTATCCTTATCCTTTTTATAACTGCCAACTCTCTCACCACAGATCCCGCTATGGTATAAAGTGTTAAGCAGAAGTGAGTAGGAGATGGTGCCAGGTAGCAGCTGGCTGAGGGAGAAAGAGGAAGGAAATTCTAAGCTATAGCAATGGAGAAGAGGAGAAAGGCTCTATTGCCACTGGTCTGATGAACTTACTTCTCCCAGTATATATTCCTATTTGTATGCAAGTTGGATGTGTGGTATTCTGTAAGAGGGATTTCCTTTCTCATTGTACCAATTGTGCTAGCATAACAGTTTCACCAAAAGACTTTCTAGTCCTGCTGCTCAATTATATCACTGACTTGTCATTTTCTTTTTTTTTAATTGACCTTGTCCATATTTAGTAAGATTGCCAATAGTGAAATGTTCAAAATAGAGAATTTTAAAAAAGGGAGGCTGAAACCCATGAAAAAATAAGCCCTTGAATAGTTGATAATTATATTAATAGTATTTTTTCTTACCAGTTTATTACTTTTTTTTTTTTTTTTTTTGAGACAGAGTCTCGCTTTGTTGCCCAGGCTATAGTGAGTGCCGTGGCGTCAGCCTAGCTCACAGCAACCTCAAACTCCTGGGCTCAAGTGATTCTTCTGCCTCAGCCTCCCGAGTAGCTGAGACTACAGGTATGAACCACCATGTCCAGCTAATTTTTTTGGTATATATATTTTTAGTTGGTCAATTAATTTCTTTCTATTTTTGGTAGAGACGGGGTCTCGCTCAGGCTGGTTTCGAACTCTTGACCTTGAACGATCCACCCGCCTCGGCCTCCTGGAGTGCTAGGATTACAGGCGTGAGCCACTATGCCCGGCCAGTTTATTACTTTTTTTTAAAAAAAAGAATTGCACATGTTTAGAAACTTAAGGTGTAAGTTTCTACTTTAAAAGTCTGATTTTTGAAACATTAAGGAAGAACAGTTGCAGCAGTCCTTTAGTTTGGGTTAAGTTGTATGAATTTGACGCAGAAGTTCATAGCAAACGGGTTTTTGATTCTGTATATGTGTGTGTGTGTGTGAACATTGTTGAGCCAAAAAAGTTAGCATATAATTCTCAAAGCAAAGAGTTTGAACACGGCAAGCTGACACAGTGGTTGGCGTTTGGGTTTAGAACTGGAAGCCTTGAAGCAGCGTTTCTGGAAGCATGCTAATCCAGCAGCCAAACCCAGAGCTGGTCAGACGGTAAATGTGAACGTCATAGTGAAAAACGTGGGCACTGACGGAAAGGAAGAGCTAAAGGCAGATGTGGTGCCTGTGACTTTGGCAGCAGAGAAGCTGGATGGAGCAAGCCACACAAAACCAGGTACATGAGGTTGTTTTTGTTTTTGCTTTCACTTTGTACTCTAACAGATCTTATGGCTGTTGAAGACGTTGTAGCGAAAAGCTATAGAATCTTTTTCCTTGGAGACTTGGGAGATTAGACAACAGTATCTCTGGCATGATTAACATGTTGCACACCTAGAAGTGTGGGATGGGCAAGCTGGCCTTCTTTCTTTCTTTTTTTTTTGTTTTTGAGACAGAGTCTCACTCTGTTGCCTGGGCTAGAGTGAGTGCCATGGCATCAGCCTAGTTCACAGCAACCTCAAACTCCTGGGCTCAGGCGATCCTCCTGCCTCAGCCTCCCGAGTAGCTGGGACTACAGGCATGTGCCACTATGCCCGGCTAATTTTTTTTCTATATAATTAGTTGGCCAGTATAATTTCTTTCTATTTATAGTAGAGACAGGGTCTTTCTCTTGCTCAGGCTGGTTTTGAACTCCTGACCTCAAGCAATCCGCCCGCCTCGGCCTCCCAGAGTGCTAGGATTACAGGTGTGAGCCACCACGCCCAGCCTGGCTTTATTTCTTAAACTATCATTTGTTTAATTATAAAAAATAGTAAATAGAAAAGGCCAGGCGCGGTGGCTCACGCCTGTAATCCTAGCTCTCTGGGAGGCCGAGGCGGGCGGATTGCTCAAGGTCAGGAGTTCGAAACCAGCCTGAGCAAGAGCGAGACCCCATCTCTACTATAAATAGAAAGAAATTAATTGGCATATATACATACATATATATATATATATATATATATATATATATATATATATATATAAAATTAGCCGGGCAAGGTGGCGCATGCCTGTAGTCCCAGCTACTTGGGAGGCTGAAGCAGAAGGATTACTTGAGCCCAGGAGTTTGAGGTTGCTGTGAGCTAGGCTGACGTCACGGCACTCACTATAGCCTGGGCAACAAGCAAGACTCTGTCTCACAAAAAAAAAAAAAAAAAATAGTAAATAGCCATTATAAAAAATACATAGAAAAAATAAAAAACTTAATCTTCTATCAGAGACAACTTCTGTAACCATATTGTGTATCTATCCTTTTAAACTCTGTTCTTTGCATATATTTATGTGTATTTTTTTTAAACCAGTAATGTGATCATGCCATGCATTCTGCTTTGTAATCTGCTTCTTTGTTTTAACAATGTGTTAGGAACAAGTCTCTTGTTCCTATCCTCTCCTTGAAAATACAAGTAATGTATCACATGGAAAAAAAATTTTAAACAGTGAAAAGTACCACATGAAAAATTAGTCTTCCCAAAGGTAATTGTTAAAAATTTCTTCTTTATCCTTGTAGAAAAATTTTTATCCCTATACTTTTTGTGCATGTGTGTGACATTGACCATTTATTTCCTGTCAGGCACTGCTCTAGGTGCATTTCATACTTTATATCATTTAATCCTCATAACCCTATGATTTGAGGTAAATAACATTAGTGTCTTTATCTATCTTATGTACGAGGAGACTGATACATAGAGCACTTAAACCACTTGCTCAAGTTTACATAGCTAGTAAGTGGTATGACCAGCATCCTAATCCAGACTACCTAACTCCAGAGCTTAGATCTACATTATATTGCTTTTGACACTTTTTAAAAACAGCTGCGAAATATTCCATTGAATGAATGCAACATGATTTGTTAAACCATACACCTGTGGATGGACATCTTGTTTGTTCCAGTTTTTGACTGTTGCATAAAATGTTACATTCTACTACCAGATATATGTTGGTATATCTAGATGCAAAATTCCTTACAGTGGAATCATTGCATCAAATTTTGATATATATCATCCAATTGTCTTTTGAAGTGGTTGCACCAATTTACCTTCTGAATCACAGTGTATAAGAGTTCCTGTTTCCTCTTAGTAATGGATATTATCAAACCTTCTAATTTTTGCCAAATTAATATGTCAAAGTGATATCTCATTATTTTGATTTGTATCTCTTTAATGAGAACCGAGTCTAAGCATTATGTTTATTTGTTTTTTTTTTTTTGAGACAGAGTCTCACTTTGCTGCCCAGGCTAGAGTGAGTGCCATGGCGTCAGCCTAGCTCACAGCAACCTCAATCTCCTGGGCTCAAGTGATCCTCCTGCCTCAGCCTCCCGAGTAACTGGGACTACAGGCATGCACCACTGTGCCCGGCTAATTTTTTCTCTATATATATTAGTTGGCCAATTAGTTTCTTTCTATTTATAGTAGAGACAGGGTCTCGCTCTTGCTCAGGCTGGTTTTCAACTCCTGACCTCGAGCAATCCGCCCACCGTGGCCTCCTAGAGTACTAGGATTACAGGTGTGAGCCACCTCGCCCGGCTGTAAGCATTATTTTTAATTTATTAGCAATATATGTTTATTTTCCTGTGAACTGCCAGTTCATATCTTTTGCCCATTTTACTCTTGAGTTGTTTCACTTTTTTTTTTTTGAGACAGTGTGACAGAGTCTCACTTTTTTTTTTTTTTTTTTGAGACAGAGTCTCACTTTGTTGCCCAGGCTAGAGTGAGTGCCATGGCGTCAGCCTAGCTCACAGCAACCTCAAACTCCTGGGCTCAAGCAATCCTACTGCCTCAGCCTCCCGAGCAGCTGGGACTACAGGCATGTGCCACCATGCCTGGCTAATTTTTTGTATATATATATTTTAGTTGGTCAATTAATTTCTTTCTATTTTTAGTAGAGACAGGGTCTTGCTCAGGCTGCTTTTGAACTCCTAACCTCGAGCTATCCACCCGCCTCAGCCTCCCAGAGTGCTAGGATTACAGGCGAGAGCCATCACGCCCGGCCCTTTTTTTCTTAATATTGGTAAATTTGTCAATATTTTCCTTCATGGCTTCTGAGTTAGAGACTTTTGTGGTTTTTTTCTTTTTTTTTTTTTTTTGAGACAGAGTCTCACTCCGTTGCCCTGGCTAGAGTGCCGTAGCGTCAGCCTAGCTCACAGCAACTTCAAACTCCTGGGCTCCAGCGATCCTACTGCCTCAGCCTCTCAAGTAGCTGAGACTACAGGCATGTGCCACCTGGCCAGCTAATTTTTCTATATATTTTTAGTTGACCAATTAATTTCTTTCTATTTTTAGTAGAGACAGGATCTCACTCTTGCACAGGCTGATTTCGAACTCCTGACCTTGAGCGATCCTCCCACCTTGGCCTCCCAGAATTCTAGAATTACAGAATTCTAGGATTAGAGAGTTCTGGGATTACAGAGTTCTAGGATTATAGCTACCACACCTAGCCAGAGCCAGAGACTTTTGAAGCCCACTCCCTACCCCCCTTTTCCCCCTTTTGAACTGTTATTTTATAATCCCCGAGTAGTATATTAACCCAGAGTGCAAAAGTTCTCCTTTATACTTCAATGCATAATAATCTTTCTATGTTAAAGTAACAAAAAAAAAACCCTAGAGTATTAAGGCTTCTGATTTTCCTTTGGGATGTGACTATAATACTTCAGGAGTTGCCTTAAGTGCATACTTAATTATTATTATTTTTTACACTAGTCTTATCTCATTTTGGAGGGTATGAATTTAAGGGGTACACATAATTATCATAGTTGGTAATTATGTTTAAAGCATTTCTACATATTTCTGTTCAGGTGAAAAGCTTCAGGTGCTAAAAGCCAAACTTCAAGAAGCAATGAAACTCCGAAGGTTTGAGGAACGCCAAAAGCGCCAAGCATTATTTAAATTAGATAATGAAGATGGGTTTGAGGAAGAGGAGGAGGAAGAAGAAATGACTGAGGAATCTGAGGAAGATGGAGAAGAGGAGGTAGAGAAAGAAGAGGAGGAAGAGGAAGAACTAGAAGAAGAGGAGGTGAAAGAAGAGGGAGAAGACGAAGGCAATCCGGAGGTTTCTGGCAATTATGCAATTTTGTTATGCATGATGAATAAGAGAAAGAGAAAATCAGATTTGAATAAGAATATAATAAGCATGTTCAGTTGTATAAGAGTTTTTAGGGGCATGGATGAAGGTAGCTACCTCATATGTACCTAAATCTTAGTGCATTCTGCTCTGACAGTACCATTAAACACCTGCAGTTCACAGAGCCCATAGCCTTGGCTTCTACCTGTTAGTCTATATATTTTAATATAATGCTAATATTGAAAATGGTTTTGTATAAATAGGAAGTTTTTTCTTTATTGTTTATTTCAATTAAAAAGCAATCTTAATCTTAGCCAGATTGAGGTCTGTAATAAATTCTCAGGGAGGTAGAGGCCTTCCTGAGTTAATCTCAGTCTTTCTTTTATTTGAAACAAAGTCTCACTCTTGTTCCCCTGGCTAAAGTACAGTGGCATCATAATAACTCTTTGCAACCTCAAACTCTGGGGCTGAAGCTATCTTCCTGCTTCAGCCTGCCAAGTAGCTGGGACTACAGATGTGCGCCACCGTGCCTGGCTAATTTTTTCTGTTTTAGTAGAGATGGGGTCTTGCTCTTGCTCAGGTTGTTCTTCAACTCCTGACCTCGAGCAATCCTCCTACCTCGGCCTCCCAGAGGCTAGGATGACAGGTGTGAGCCACCACACCGGGCCAATTTCATTCTTTCTTAAAGAGGGTGTTTGTTGAAGGGCCTCTGGCCCTTGTTCCACATAATATTGTTTTCTGCCTAGGGAAGACAGGTGATGATATGATTGTTAGGTATTAAAAAGCTTTCCTTTTTGTTGCTAGAGTCACTTGAAAGAGTTGATTAATATTTAACTTTGAGTAAAAGAGAAAAAGCAATGGCTAAGCTGGACAGCCTGTCCCAGTCTGGTTGGTTTGAGGTCAGTAGTCAGCCTACAATCTTAGACTAATATTATTAGACTAATCATTTAACCTTTTATTGCCTCAATAAAATCACAGTCCAATCTTCCTTCGTAGCCTTATAGCAACCTGGGGAAGGTAAAAGGTAAAAAAATAAGTATAAAAGAGCTTTAGAAGTATCAGGGGAAATTATGTTGATGATAATGGTCATATGGAGCTTTCTTCAAGTTTACCTTTTCAGATTTAAGCTGTGATCTATAATCAAGCAGCCATATTTCAGGCTAACTGTATTTACTTTCAAATTTTTGACTTATATTATTTTGTTTTTTGGTGGCATGATTGGTAAAGATTGCAGAACTCCTTCTTAGTAGTGAAGAAACAGAAACCAAAGATGAAAAAGAAATGGATAAAGAAAATAATGATGGCAGTAGTAAAATTGGCAAGTCAGTTGGCTTTCTGTCTGTTCCGAAGCCTCTCTCATCAGATTCTACCCTACTTCTATTTAAGGACAACTCTTCCAAGATGGGGTAAATAATTTTCTCTAAGGAAATAAAAAATTCCTTTGGACTTGCCCCCTTAGTAAAAAATAGGAACAGATACTGAAACAATTTACCTTCTTATTTTGTAGTTACTTTCCTACTGAAGAAAAATCAGAAACAGATGAAAACTCAGGCAAACAGCCTAGCAAACTGGGTAAGTAGTGACTCTTGTGCCGAACTAGACATTTCTCAGTCCTCCAGCTTTAATATTTAAGGACTACAATTCCATAAAATTCCATTTTTTTAAATCTGGCTACTTTTCCCAGTCTTACATGTGGTAATAGAAGGGGTTTATGAATTAGAATATTTTTCTTGGTCCATTTTATTAAAACTTACATATTTCTTTATAATAGACCATGGGCTTATATTATAGTAGTATATGTATGTTGGTGAATACATGTTAATTGAATAAACCATGAAATATTTCTGTCTGTGGATTAAAGCAAGATGTGTTAGATAATGAAGAAAGTGATCAAAGGCATTAGGCAGAGTAAGAGAAAGAGAAGAACCTTCAAGTGTCACTTAGCTCAGAGTAATAAGCCCTGATTAGGTAATGCTATCCTAGTACTGTAGTTTACTTTTAACTTTATGTTTTGGAACATGCATTATAACTTGAGGGGTTTACCTATGAATTGTATCTGTCAGTTTGCTTTTTTTTTGTTTGTTTTGGTTTGGTTTGGTTTTTTGTCTTTTCTCCAAAATCAAAGAGCATTTATCTGTCAGTTTGAACCTCAACTCTTTTTCCTAAACAAATCCACCAAATCCACCTTATTTCTGTAATCATACACTTAAAAGGTATTTCTCGGCCGGGCGCGGTGGCTCACGCCTGTAATCCTAGCTCTTGGGAGGCCGAGGCGGGCGGATTGCTCAAGGTCAGGAGTTCAAAACCAGCCTGAGCAAGAGCGAGACCCCGTCTCTACTATAAATAGAAAGAAATTAATTGGCCAACTGATATATATATAAAAAATTAGCCGGGCATGGTGGCGTGTGCCTGTAGTCCCAGCTACTCGGTAGGAGGCTGAGGCAGAAGGATCGCTCGAGCCCAGGAGTTTGAGGTTGCTGTGAGCTAGGCTGACGCCACAGCACTCACTCTAGCCTGGACAACAAAGCGAGACTCTGTCTCAAAAAAAAAAAAAAAAAGGTATTTCTCTTTTTTAGATGAAGATGATTCATGTTCATTGCTAACAAAGGAGAGCAGCCACAATAGCAGCTTTGAGCTGATTGGCTCCACGATTCCATCCTATCAGCCTTGCAACAGACAAACAGGCCGTGGGACCAGTTTTTTCCCTACAGCAGGAGGATTCAGATCTCCTTCCCCGGGGCTATTTCGAGCCAGTTTGGTCAGCTCAGCTTCTAAGGTAAGATGGTAATAGTTTTCTAATCTCCTCCTCTCTTTGCTTCCCACATTGCTAAATAAAGTGTGTCCCAGCCAACCGACTCCCACCACATTGGTACTGAGCTTATATGTGTTCAGTTTTAAAAATCCACCCCCTTTGTGTATTAAAAACAAGCTTCATCCACTGTTCTTTCTTGGAGGTATTTTTCTTTATGCTTTTCTTGGCTATGCATTGTCCTCCTCAACTGCAATTGCCTGAGAGTACATTAAATGTTGCAAATAGCAACTTCTGTTGTTGTCATGACAGTGAATGACATTTGTAAAATGTTTTGTTATTGTTTGTTTTTGTTTTGGTGCCAGAGTTCAGGGAAACTGTCTGAGCCTTCACTTCCCATAGAGGATTCCCAGGATCTGTATAACGCCTCCCCAGAACCTAAGACACTTTTCCTAGGAGCAGGAGACTTCCAGTTCTGTTTAGAAGATGACACTCAGAGCCAACTGTTGGATGCAGATGGGTAGGTAGTTTTGTGTTTCTGTGGGTGGGAATGGTGCTGGGTACTGCTTAATTTTGTTTAAAAATAAAGTGAGCTTCTGTCACTCCATCTGTGCTTTCTCTTCTGAGAAAGAGAAGGTGTACAGACCATTAGTATTACATTCTACAAGTTTGAACAAAGTCTGTCTAGAAAATAAAACATAAATAACTCTTGCTGATATTCTGATCCTTCTATCTCTTTCTTATTTGAAACGCACAGATCTTGTATTGCATGGTCATCAAATTTCCTTCTATCTGGCCAGGCACAGTGGCTCATGCCTATAATCCTTTGGGAGGCAGAGGTGGGAGGATCTCTTGAGGCCAGGAGTTTGAGACTAGCCTGGGCAACATAATGAGACCCTGTTTCTACAAAAAACAGAAAAAATTTAGCCGGGCATGGTGGCTTGTGCCAGTAGTCCTAGCTACTCAGGAGGCTAAGATGGGAGGATCATTAGAGCCCAGAAGTTCAGGCTGCAGTAAGCTGTGATCATCCCACTATACTCTAGCCTGGGTGACAGAACAAGACTCTGTCTCAATAGGGGAAAAACCTTAACAAATTTCCCTATATCCATCCTACTATGTTTTGATTGTTGGATTAGACTGAGAATTCACAAACCAGTGGCACATTACAGGGCATAATGCCAAGCCCTACTCTAGCATCCTCTGAAGTTAAAAATTATCCTTTACACTTTACCTTTTGACTAGCATTTTATTCCTTTACAAAATTTCCCCCTCCCTTTTTATATTAGCACGAGCCTTAAGTTTGAACCTTTTGCTTTCTGGTTTGAGATAAAGCTTCTGACTGATATTAGAAATGAATTCAGTTTTTTACTCACTACTTTGCTACCTCTGGAGAATTTCTTATATTGTTCATTGTGCTCTTAGGTTCTTAAATGTTAGAAACCACAGGGATCAATACCAAGCTTTGAAGCCTCGATTGCCGTTGGCCAGTATGGATGAGAATGCCATGGATGCCAACATGGATGAGCTATTGGATTTGTGTACTGGAAAGTTTACGTCTCAGGCTGAAAAACGTCTACCCAGGAAGAATGACAAGAAAGAGAACATGGAGGAACTTCTGAATCTTTGTTCAGGAAAATTCACTTCTCAGGGTAAATATCCAACAAAGAGCATAGGGCTTACCACACCCAAATATCAGTATCCTTGAAAAGAAGCCCTGTAAGTCAGTGTCTTTGAAAAGAAGCCCCTTATCCTCAGGTGAAAAGTTCATGGCAAACAGGCTGTGGTGGAATTTTGCATATGAATTGAATTCACTGTTTAGCTTTTACTAAGAGCTTTTACTTTCTTTGAGTGGCAAAGTGTTAACTTAAGACTGCTTTACCTTTAGCCATATGATTAATCTATGTACAAAGCTTAGAACAGTGTTTGGTATATAGTTAATTTCAATAATAAATAATTTCAATAATGTTAACTTATTCCCCCCCCACACACACACACCTGCTAGAATGTAAGTTCAGTGAGAGCTGGGATCTGTTTTGTTCACTACTATATCCCTGGTGTTTGGCACACAGTAAGCACCAAGTAAGGATTTGTTGAATAAATCGATGGTGAGCTCTTTTTGACAAACTTATCTTAGAACTGTATTGAGGTGGCATGTCTTTACATGGCTGGGAAAAGAGGATAAAGCTGTCATTCCTTGGTGACAGATCTTTTCTTTGTTGTGATGTAGATGCCTTCACCCCGGCTCTATCAGAGTTAAATAAGCAGGAGAAGGAGAGCAGCCTGGATGATCCAATGGAAGAAGCACTTGCTCTTTGTTCAGGCTCTTTCCCAACAGACAGGTGAGTCTCAGAGATTGGTGGAAACGTAGGAAGACCCAGCCTTTTAATAAAATCGTGGAATCATGTTCTCTGGGCTTAGCGATAACTGATCATGTAGAGGGCTGCATGTCTTGTCTGAGATTCTTGTGGTGGATTTGAGTCTCATATTTGCACAGTAATAGTTTTGAGGAGAACAGGATAAAAAAAGGCAAGAATAAACACATGCAAGATGCTTAACTTCAGTAATAGGGAAATGCAAATCAAAACAACACCCATTAGGATGACTATTATCAAAAAAATAAAACAAATGTTACAATGTGGAGGAATTGGAAACCTTGTGTATTGTTGGTGATAATGTAAAATGGTGCCACCACTAGGGAAGATGATATGATGATTCCTCAAAAATTAAATTAAATTAATTGCCATATGATCCAGCAATTCCACTTTTTAGTATATATACCAAAGAGTAAAAGCAGGGACTTGAACAGATATTTGTACATCCATGTTCAAAGCAGCATTATTCACAATACTCAAAACGTGGAAGCAACCAACCCAAGTGTTCATTGACAGATGAATGAATAAACAAAATGTAGTATATACATACAGTGGAATATTTAGCCTTAAAAGGGATATTCTGACACATGCTACAACATGGATGAAACTTGAGGACATTACACTAAGAGAAATAAGCCAGTCACAAAAAAACAAATAGTGTATGAATCCACTTATATGAGGTACTTAGAGTAGTCAAACTCATAGAGATAGAAAGTAAAATGGTGGTTGCCTGGGAGTGGGGATAGGGGAGGATGCAGATTGTTTAATGGGTATAGAGTTTCAATTTTGCAAGATGAAAAGAGTTTTGGAGATTGCTCGTACAACAATGTAAATGTACTTAACACTACTGAACTGTGTACCTACAGATGGTTAAAATGGTAAATTTTATGTTATGTGTATTTTACCACAATTGAAATTTTTTTAAGGGTAAGATATCTTGGCCGGGTGTGCGGTGGCTCACACTTGTAATCCTAGCACTCTGGGAGACCAAGGCGGACGGATTGCTTGAGGTCAGGAGTTTGAAACCAGCCTGAGCAAGAGCAAGACCCCGTCTCTACTATAAATAGAAAGAAATTAATTGGCCAACTAATATATATAGAAAAAATTAGCTGGGCCTGGTGGCACATGCCTGTAGTCCCAGCTACTTGGGAGGCTGAGGCAGTAGGATCACTTGAGCCCAGGAGTTTGAGGTTGCTGTGAGCTAGGCTGATGCCATGGCACTCACTCTAGCCTGGGCAACAAAGTAAGACTCTGTCTCAAAAAAAAAAAGATATCTTATTTCCTGTTTCTTGAAGAAATTGGTGCTAATAAAATATTTTAAATATTTTTGGTGCTAATAAAATATTTTGGTGCTAAATAAAATAAAGTGGTGCTAATAAAATATTTTAAATTCTTGCTGGGCATAGTGGCTCACCCTTGTAATCCTAGCACTTTAAAAGGTAGAGGCAGGAGGATTGATTGAGGCCAAGAGTTCCAGACCAGCCTTAGCAAGAGCAAGACCCTATCTCTACTAAAAATAGAAAACTTAGCCGGGCGTGGTGGTATATGCCTGTAGTCCCAGCTACTCAGGAGACTGAGGCCAGATCACTTGAGCCCAGGAGTTTGAGGTTGCAGTGAGCTATGATGACACCACTGCACTCTAGCCTAGAGGACAAAGCAAGACCCTGTCTCAAAAAAAACAAAACAAAACTCTTAACTTGGCTGACTACTTGTAGTTTGCAACAACTTATTTATTGATTCACTGATTTGCCTTTTAGGGAAGAAGGTGAAGAGGAGGAATTTGGAGACTTTCGGCTTGTTCCAAATGATAATGAGTTTGATAGTGATGAGGTGAGTATGAAGGGAAAAAAGTAATAACTGCATTGTTGCCTTCAGGTTGTTTTTTATTCCCCCTGAGTTTTTGAGAATTCCAAGTTTGGCATCTTATCAGTAGCAATTTCCTAGAATGAGGTGTTTGGGCAGAAGTTTATAAATCCTGTTTTAGTTGTAGACACATTTTATTCTGCTTAACTCTGGATATGATACTATAATTTTGCAGGATGAACACAGTGACTCTGGGAATGAAGATCTAGGACTGGAAGACCATGAAGAAGATGATGAAGAAGAACTCCTAAAGCAATCTGAGAGGTTGAAAAGGCAAATGTAGGTGTTACGTCCATTCTTTCAACTGCTGGAAAGTTCCAGTAACAGTTGAGTTGTAGCTTATCACCTTTTTTACCTAAATGTGATGGCTCTATTTTTGCTTTTTGTGGTTAACACAGAACAAACAAAATCCCTCTTCCACATGACATCTCTTGAATATTCAGAGATGCTCATGTCTTCCTTAAATGACTTCTGTACTAAACACATGTAGTTCCCTCCACAACTAGTGACATTTCTAGTGACATTGCTTCCAGTCTTCTCATGTCTTGGATATTCTCTTTATCCTCAGATAGGGTCTGACTACTCCCTTGTACCGGATGCATACTACTTATAATGTAACCAAAGATCATAAGAACTAAGTCACTCTAGACCCTGAGGATCTAGTAGGAAACTAAGATTCCCTGGGTCTTTTTTCCAGGGAATTGCTGTCATTCCAGGTTTTCCTCATCCTTGTCTTGGGCAAATGACCCACTTTATTTTTTTAATATTTTTTGTTCTGATCATGAAAATAAAACATTTATTTTAGAATATTTAAAAGAATGCTAAAAGATATAAATAAAAGCTGTCCATGTCTACCATCCAGGATACATGTGAAAGTGTTGATGGTGGTTATTTCCCTTTAACCTTTTCTATGCATATATTTTATAAAGTTTTGATTTATACAATCTCTTTTGTATATATAATTTTGCATCTTGCTTTTTTCCTACTTAGCATATCCATAAACATTTTCTTATGTTAAAGTTTCATAAAGACAATTCTAATAGGTATTCAATATTATATTGCATGTGAATGATTTGGAATCTACATATAGGACATCATATTGATCCCTATGAGATTTATATTGTTGCTTTTATCCCATCATTCCATTGTACAGGTGTCCCAAAAGTCTCCATACAAAGGAAACATTTTGTTATGAATATTTTGTAAATAAAGGTACATTTAATTAGAATTTCCCATTTTCCCTATGTATGGCGACTTTTGGGACACCCTGTATTAGGATCCACTTTCGGTTCTAATTTGTTACCTGTCAAATTAACTCTCATACAGCTTTAGATCATCCATAGATTTTTCTAAGGTAGTGGCCTCCCAAAGTGTTAGGGTTATAGGCACGAGCTACCTCATCCAGCCAAGTGATCAACTTTTAAATAAAGATGCTTCTCAACTTACAACAGGACTGCATCCCAATCAAGCCATCATAAGTTGAAAATACACATTCAACTTATCTGGATATAAGCCCATCATAAATTGAAGAACATACTCAATGTGTATTGCTTTCACACCATTGTAAAGTTGAAAAATCATTAAGTCCAACCACTATAATAGGGGACTGCCATCTGTTCCAAAAAACTTACTTTAAATATTATCATAATGTATTCTAAATTTAAGCATATTATTGTTATTAGAGGTGGCCCTGTGTTCTACTTTTCTCGTTGCCTCCATATTCTCTATGTATATTCATTGTTGCATTTTCTAATCTTCAAAATTGCTTTGTAGGAGATTGAAGAAATACTTGGAGGATGAGGCAGAGGTGTCAGGAAGTGATGTGGGAAGTGAAGATGAGTACGATGGGGAAGAGATTGATGAATATGAAGAGGACGTAATTGATGAAGTACTTCCTTCCGATGAGGAATTACAGAGTCAAATCAAGAAAATACATATGTCAGTATCCCAACAGGCCCTTCTATGTAATAGGGTACATCTTAAGGCAGGCCCTATAACAAGTCAGAATGGTCCTGGTTTTAAACACCTTATTTATCCTGTTGTAGGAAAACCATGTTGGATGACGATAAGCGACAGTTACGTTTATACCAAGAGCGGTACCTTGCTGATGGGGATCTGCACAGCGATGGTCCTGGGCGAATGAGGAAATTCCGATGGAAAAACATAGGTATCCTGGCTGTTGCCTTTAGAAGCAAACAGAGTGTACATGTTTCTCTAGTTTGAGGTGGCAAATGTAATTCAGAACTGTAACAGGCTATGTGGAGGACCTAACTGTAACCATTGTTTTCTTTTAGTGGATGGGAAAAGTTTATATTAATATATAGTAAATGATAAGTGTTTATTCTGTGTCTGTCCAAGCACACACTCCTGTGAGGACTGCAGAATGCTGATAGCCTTAACTCTTTGCTTTAGATGACGCTTCCCAGATGGATTTGTTCCACAGAGATTCTGATGATGATCAGATCGAAGAACAGCTTGATGAGACAGAAGCCAGATGGAGGAAGGAACGAATTGAACGAGAGCAGTGGCTTCGGGACCAGGTAGGAAGTCTGCAAGAAAAGAGAAAGAGAGGACCCAGTCACTTGGCTTGTCATGACAGTTTCAAAATCTTAGGCAACATATTGGTGTCACTTTTAATCCTTGAGTTTTCTTTTGTACTTTGAGAAGATTAGCATGGGCAATTCTCTTTATGTTTGTTTTTCCAAAATCAATTTTTGGGTACTTGTCCAAAGGAGGAAAGGTTGCAAAAAGGAAAAGAAATGATATCCCAGGTACCCTAGTTTCACCACCTAGGCTAATGCTAACTATTCAGGAAGGCTATAGACTTTTCTGTTAATGCTGTGTGGTTTTTATTTTCAGGCACAGCAGGGGAAAATTACAGCTGAAGAAGAAGAAATTGGGGAAGACAGTCAGTTTATGATGCTAGCCAAAAAAGTTACAGCCAAAGCACTGCAGAAGAATGGTAAGCTCTTGTTTCTTCTCAGGGGCTAACCCCCTGGATCGTCAGTGCTAGAGCCTTGGAGGTGACTCTAACCTTCAGGGACTGTTGTAGCTTGGTCAGAAGCTTATGTCTAATACTGTCTTAAAAAGGCCTCACAGAGATAGGGAGAGACAGTATACTTGGATCTTAGATTATTGGGCAGTAGAGGTTGTACTTGTGAGTATATGTAGCTGGTTTTGCTTTATGTTCTAAGGCTCAGAGTAGTGAATTCTGGCTTCTCTGTTTAGTTGCCCAGGATCATATACCTAAGTGTTAGAGCTGTGATTTGAACCTAGGAATATTTAAATCCAGAAATTAAGCTCTAAAACACTATTCCATGCACTTACTACTTTTGTTTTTTCTTAAACCATTACTGTTAATGATTAATTAATAAGTTCAACTTAGTTGTCTGTTTTCTCAGAGCCACTTGCTGTAGTTCCAAAGTTACCATTAAAAAATAATCAGAGTTCCTATGGCTTTAGCTTATTGGTTTAGTTATACAAGGTTTCTTAGTTTTTTTAGATTTCAAAGTATTTCTAACTGGCCTTACCAGTAACAGGCCTCCTATCTTTTCTTTCCAGCCAGTCGCCCTGTGGTTACTCAGGAATCAGAGTCTTTACTCAGAAACCCTTTTGAAGCCATTAGACCGGGAAGTGCTCATCAGGTTGGTTGGGGACCTAGTTAATATGATGTTATGGTCTGCGGGTTATAAAGGCCCAGGTCAAGCTAAGGGAATAGTTGCTGTCATTAGAGGAGAGAGGTGGCTACAGGAAATGGAAATAAGGAGGCTGCTATTTCCTTTCTACTTGAGGAGGATAGGAATATGGCCCCTCAATACCTAGGGGGGAGGCAGAGAGGGAAGGTTTTTTCATTCTTTTCATGGCACTTGGGATTTGATACCAGATGACTCTTTTCCTCAGCTCAAGACAGGCTCACTGCTAAACCAACCCAAAGCTGTGCTTCAGAAACTGGCTGCCCTTTCTGACCTCAACCCCTCTGCTCCCCGAAATTCAAGAAATTTTGTCTTTCATACACTTTCTCCTGTTAAGACTGAGGTGGCAAAGGAATCATCTAAACCTCAGGTAGGAAATGTAAGAACTAATTTGATGGCTTCCCAAACCAGAATTTATTTATTTATTTTAATTTAAAAACAAAAATTTTGGCTTAACAGCTTGTGCTGCAATGTTGAAATCCTGCACTCCCCAGTAAGGTAAAAGGGAATTGCTATACCCAGTAATTAGCTTTTAAACTTGCCTGGAAAGTCTGTTTTTTTTTTTGTCTGTTGTTAATCATCCATGATTTGACTCTGAGTTGCTTAAGAGTTAATTGGGCTGAGTGTGGTGACTCAGGCCTGAAATCCCAGCACTGTGGGAGTTTGAGACCGGCCGGGGCAACATAGTGAAATCCTGTCTCTTTAAAAAATTTAAAAATTAGCCCTGCATGGTGGTTGTAGTGCATGCCTATAGTCCCAGCTAAGCTGGAGGCTGAGGCTGCCTGGAGGCAGGAGGATCATTTGAGCCCAGGAATTTGAGGTTGCAGTGAGTTGTGATTGGGCCACTATACTCCAGCCTGGGTGACCAGGGTGGGGATGAGGGCTCTGTTTCTTTTTAAAAACAAACAAACAAAAAAGGCCTTATTGAAGGTAAGTACTTATATGTGGGTCTTGAGCTGGCCCTGACTTCCTCTCTGTTCTCTAGGTAAAAAGAAGGGGTCCATCTTTAATGACATCCTCTTCACCTAAGCGCCCCAAAACAGATGAAAGCACTTCAAGATTGAAACAAAGCATCTTCAAATTCTTGGAAAGCTAACACCATCAAGGCTGCCAGCATCTAAGTTGAGACTGTTTTGAGAAATTTCTGGCATTGGAAGATGGAACTGACATGTTGATGGTCCCTCCTTCTTTCATAATCAATGCATTAAGACTGTGGATTCCAGTTCTTTCTACTGCACAGCTCTGGACATCTTTCCTTTCCTAGTATTATTTCCTGGGTTGGTCACTAATCATAATTCTGCAGTGTTTACAACACCGACTCATGGAATACTTGGGTGGAGTTTCACTTCCTCCATTAAACATTTGACATCTTATGCTAGCATTCCTGGATTGATATCTCCTTGTGACAAAGGTGGTTGGAGAAAGACGAGGGAAAAGTATTACGTTATAGAAGATTACAGAAAACAGTTAAAGTCAGTACCATAATGACTCCTTCATACCCATAAGATCCATACCTTGGTGACCAGGACCCAGTGAAGGAGAGACTTCTTATATGGAGGACCTAGGAACCAACAGATGGGCTGTTATATTAGTCTTGCTCTCCATTTTCCTGTATGCTTCCTTCCAAGGCAGTCTCAAATTCCTAATTAAATTTTGTTGCTTAATAAGGACTTAAACTGGTACACAAGTCAGAAAGACCTTGGCCCTAATTTTCTGGAGCATGGAGAGGAAGATAAATGGTCACACCCAGTGTTTGTCCATGTTAGTTTGTTGAGTAGAGAGACCTTTCCTGGGACTAAATTCTCAATTCGAAACACTGTTGCTCAAGGACCTCCCTTCTCAGTCTGGCAAGAAGAAACATAACCATTATTTATTGCATTTTCCTGGCGTGGGTACATTGTTCTGACTAGTTAAGGGACATTTTAGTATTTCATTACTAATTTTGAGAGAAAACCATCACAGATTTTAATAAAAATATGTTGAGAATTGCCATCATTCTCCATTTTCCCTGAACACCACAAGGCTTTCAGAATTTTGGACAAGTTCCTACCCCGCCCCGCCCCTGAACTGAGCATCAGTGCTGTTTTGGAAAAAACGCTGTTTGTGAATGTTGTGGGTTCAGTGTCAGGAGATGGACTTGGGGATTTGGATGGTATTATGCCAGTTTTGTATTGGGAAATGGGGAACACCAATTTTACTGATGAATTTAGATTATAGGTTTTCTACAGGTTTTTCTAATACTCTGCTGACTTTGACAGAACTCATGTTTGTATATTTGTAATATTGTAATGGGGAAAATGTATAAAAATGTTTTAATATGTATGTTGTTTTTCAATAAATCTCAATGCCTTGAAGGGAGGATTTGGAATCTAGCTTGAATGCCCATTCTTAGGTCAGTGCCTATCTAATGTTGAGGAGTATTTCATTTTCAGGGTATCTCCCTCCAAGGGAAATCCTCTGGGTCTAGAGGGACAGGCTGCTGCGGTTCTCCTTTCACTGGCATCTCAGCCCCAATGAATGGATCAAATTAACTTACCAAGTGGTTTGGGTTCAATGTTAAGTAAGGGGGAGGGTTTATGTAAATATACCTGTTGGTGCAGCTCCTTGATTGGTGCTTCCTCTTTAGCTGTCTTTGCATGGACTTCATTATAGCTGCGGGTCCAAGGTGAGAGTTATTGCCTCTCTCCTTGAGCTCTCTAAACAGTGCCCAAGGCTGGGCAGTTCTTGCTGGGCAAAAGAGCACTGGGAAGGAGAGCTAGATATTTCTTTCCTCTTGCTTCCCCATATGCCTTTTTTGGGGAGAGATAGAGAAGAGGATTAGAATTGACCACTGAGGACAAGAAAATTAGTGCCTGAGAAAGATAGGGAATAAATGGTTTCTGAGGCTCCAGGGAGAAAGCACTCTTTGGAGAAAGAAAAGTTAGTAGAGTCTTAAACTCTGGCACTTTTTCTCATGCCACTATAGCTGCCATAAGGCAAGCTAAGCCTTGACCTTGGTAATAGGTTTGAAAAGAGAGTTTTGACCTGACCTGCACGCCTTTTGCCCAAAGCACTGAGCCATCAGCATCAGCTATGTTTTAGTGACATCTGAGCCTGGAGGCCTGCTGCTATGGCTCCTAGTAGGACTTAGCTCCATTAGCTTGCAAATTACAGATTTGGAGGAATGAGAGCTTGTGAGTCTGGGATCTCATTAATTCAGTCCACAGTTGCATAAGCCCTACTAGGGTCTCCTCCATAAAGCATCAGCTTATAGTCACCAAAGCTCTGACAAGGTGCTCAGATCTCTGTGGGATCCCTTATCTTCTCACCTGATTGTCCATAAACTTCTCACTTTGAGAATTTTGTAATGGTCAGGCTGGAAGACTTTTTAGTGGAAATTTTTGGTTCTTATCTCCTAGAGTTATGTCTAATAACTCGGGGCTTCCTGTCCTGGGACTTGTATAACTAAAGGATAGGGCAGAGTATTTCTTGGAGGAATGTTGTCACCTGTCATGATACTATTTGATACCTGATCCTTGAGATAGTATTGCATCTTCTATCTTTATTTTCTACTCATGGCCTGGTACACAGTTTAGAATGTAGTGGTGCCCAGTAAAGTTGGAATAAATAATATCACCTTTCAGAGCCTCTTTTTGTATCTTTTTTTTTTTTTTTTTTTTTTTTTGAGATAGAGTCTCGCTTTGTTGCCCAGGCTAGAGTGAGTGCCGTGGCGTCAGCCTAGCTCACAGCAACCTCAAACTCCTGGGCTCAAGCAATCCTGCTGCCTCAGCCTCCCGAGTAGCTGGGACTACAGGCATGCGCCACCATGCCCGGCTAATTTTATATATATATTAGCTGGCCAATTAATTTCTTTCTATTTATAGTAGAGACGGGGTCTCGCTCTTGCTCAGGCTGGTTTCGAACTCCTGACCTCGAGCAATCCGCCCGCCTCAGCCTCCCAGAGTGCTAGGATTACAGGCGTGAGCCACCGCGCCCGGCTCTCTTTTTGTATCTTTAAAATGAAGATACTAATTCAAGTCTATCTTGGGGTTGCTGTGAGGTTAAGTTGGAAAATGTATGTCAGTGTATCATGTCAAGGGGGGAAGGGGGCATGGGCAATATAAGTAACCTTAACACTTGTACCCCCATAATACGCTAAAAGAAAAAAAGAAAATAGAATAGGTCTATCTGGCTGAATGAAATGAAAGAAATAAGAGAAGATGACAACTTAAATATTTCTTTGGTACTATTTATGGGTACAGTCTCTAAGGTGACCCCCATGAATCCTACCTCCTGGTATTCATGCTTTATGTAATCCATCTCCTTTAGTATGGATGGATCTATTACTTGATTCTAATCAACAGAATATGGCAAAGGTGATAAGAAGTCACTCCTGTGATTATATTACATTATGTGACTCTGTCTTCTAGCATACTTGCTCTAGAGACTCTCCTTTCTGGCTTGATGAAGTAGCCATGTTGGAAAAGCCCACCAGACAACTGTAGGTGGCCTCTAGGAACTGTAGGTGGCCTTGAGATACTGAGAGTGGCCTCCAGCTGACAGCCAGCAAGAAGTCCTACAACTGCAAAGAAATGAATTCTGCTAACAACCTGAGTTAGGAAGAAGATTCTTCCCCAGTCAAGCCTCCAATTGAGAATACAGCCCAGACAACATCTTGACTACAGACAGACCAAGCTGGATCCAAAGAAACTGTGAGAGAATAATTGTATGTTGTTTTAAGCTACCACGTGTGTGGTCATTTGTTACACAGTAAAGAAAACTAATACAATGCTGTAGTCATGAAAAAAAAAAGTGTATCATGTCAAGTACTACTCTGCAAACATAAGAAATTGCCAGTATCACAATTGCATCATATTTTATGGGCCACTTATTAAAGGCCATTGTCTCACAAACATTTCAAACTTAACATTTTTAAAAATTCTATCTTTCCCTAAAAACCTGCTCTTCCTCCTGTATTCTTCCCATTTTAGTAAATGGTACCTCCACCCACCCAGTCACTCCTGTTGGAAACCTGAAGGGCATTCTTAACACCTCCTTCCTTAATCCCTTAACCAGACAATCTCCAAGTACTGTTATTTCTAGTGCCAAACTGCATCTTGAATCAGCTCACTTCTTGTAGCTCTATGGCTGATGCCCTGCTCCAAAGTTCTGTAATTTCTTTCTCAGGTACTCTAGTAGCCTCCTTGTAGATCTCCCCGCTTTTGTTTTTGTTTCCCTTGCATCCAGTCTGCACAGCAGCCAGAGGGTGACCTTTGTATAAATATAATTTGGAGGATGCCACTCCCCTATTTAAAACCTTTTAATGTCTTCCTTTGCTCTCAGAATAAAGTTCAAACTCCTTACAGCCTAGAAGGCACTGTGTGATATAGCTCTGCCCCCAACATCCTGTCCACTCTTTTCTCACTAACTCAGCCTTAGGACCTTCTAAAGTGTCCCTCCCTTTTCCTGGAATACCCTCCCCATAACCTCCTTTTTTCCCTGACTAACATATAATTCTCAAGATGTTAGCTTAAAGCTAACTTCCTCAGAGATGCCTTTTTTGACCATTGCCACCCCTTTCTTAATTAGGTCACCTGTGTTAAAGTTGCCTATTCTTTTGAGTCTTTTATCGTGGTGTGCTACCTTAATGTTTGTTGAAGTCTGCCTTCCCTACTAGACCGTGAGCTCTGTGAAAACAGAGACCATATCTGTTTTGTTAAAAAAAAAAAAAAAGTTTGCTTTGGGTAGTGTCATGCTTGGCACATAGAATTATTCAATAAATATTTTTTGAGCAGTAAGTGATGGAAGGCCTGGAAGAGCTGATGGTGAAAAGCTTGAAGCATACAAAGGAGATTTCTAGTGTAGGATAGGATAGAGGTGGTTCCTATGTGAGACCTTGGGTCCTTGCTCTTTGTGCAACTTATAAGTGGGATGACTTTGGGTAAGTTGTTTTTTCCTCAAGTGGAAAGTGAGGCTCATGTGAAAAGACCTGGTTTAGCTCACAGGGTATGGTTAGAATCAAAGGTACAAATGAACGTGAAATGATTGTGCATATTTAAGAGGCTGCACTAATGCAGGCTGACCCCCTGCTGAGGAAGGGGTGGCCCTGATACCTCCTCATGCTCTGGCTGAGTAGGAAGGAGGGGCCAAGCCTCAACAGAGCTCCACAGTCCCTTGACGGTGGCGAGCTGTGTGCTGGGACTTACCACAGCGGTGGGAATGACGGCCTGCGTGTGTGCCTGGATTCTCGCAGTGAACTGAAGAAACAGGCGTGGCTTTGTGGATGGCTGGTGTCACCTCAGATTTTTACCTTTTGAGGCCAAGGTGTCAGATCTCTCTGTCCCCAGCGGTTGTATTGTCTCAGTCTGTACTGTCCACATCCTTCCCATCCTCTTTCTGTCCTCTCTTCTCTCACCTTAAAGGTTTTTCATTTTCAGTTTATTGATCTCATTCTTCCCTGTGGTGGGATACATAATGGAAAAGGGGGGTTTGCAGTAGCCACAGCCCAAGGGTGACTAGAGGAAGCTGCGGGGCTGGACGCCTGGGTTCTTTCCCTTCATTTTAGAGAGAACCGCGGTCGGTGGTATTTTTCATGGCTGGTGGGCGAGAGGTAGGGGTGAGAGGTAGGGGCGGCTGGTGGGCGAGAGGTAGGGATGGCTCCCAGCTCCAGAGTGGAGAATCTCTGGGCCTAGACCAAGGGGTAAAAGTGCTGGGGCAGGGTTGGGAGGGAGTCATGGTTTGGGTTTTTCAGTCCCCATCTCTTTCTCAGAGACCGAGGGAAGGAAAAAAGCTAACTGCCCACCCTCTCTTTGTTTGTCTTGTCTAATTTAACTTACGTTATTTATCAAAAAGACAGGTTATTTGGAAAACCAGATGGACCCAGGCAAAAATCATCTGGGTTTTCCAAACGTGAAAAATTAGGTTCTGGGGGCCCAGGAGGGAAGGCATTGTGTGTGTGTGTGTGTGTGTGTCTGGTTGGGCAGGGGTGAGGAATATTGAGTGAATGTCTCTGTAGTCAGATCCAGAAATTATTCCATGACATTCAAGCACTCTCCCCCCGCCTGTTCCCTTCAAGTTCTTTATGATTAGAATCTAAATGAGAAAATTAAAACCTTCATGTTGGTCACTGCGTGTGCCGAAAATCTTCATTGACCAAGGATGGGAAGATGTCAGGGCTATGGAAAAACAGCAGCTGACAGCACTCTCTCTCCAGCCCTCTCCCCCTTCCACAGAGCCAGTAGGTTAGTGGCAGGTATAGCGTATTGAGAGTTTTTGGAGCAGTAACCTCTATCTCTTGTCTCTTCAAAGTTATTGTCCCAAAATGGTCACAGCAGATATGGAAATTTTAGACATTAGGGAAGAACTTACCCTCTCATAACTTCCTGATGATCCAATGACTAAAGGACACTGGGGAGGCAGGGTATGGTGGCTCACGCCTATAATTCTAGCCCTTTGGGAGGATGAAGCAGGAAGGTTACTTGAGGTCAGGAGTTCAAGACCAGCCTGAGCAAGAGTGAGATCCCCATTTCTACTAAAAATAGAAAAAATGAGCTGGGTATGGTGGTGCTCACCTATAGTCCCAGCTACTCAGGAGGGTGAGGCAGGAGGATCATTTGAGCCCAGGAGTTTGAGGCTGCAGTGAGCCACAATGATGCCACTGTACTCTAGCCCAGGCCACAGAGCCAGACCCTGTCTCAAAAAAGAAGAAAAGAGAAACACTATGGATTAAGAATTGTCTCTCCATTGACTACCTAGGGAAGGAGCTTGCCCACCTTCCTTCTGGGTAACAGTAGCTTGCTATGTAGCTGCAGCCAGGCATTTTTAAAGCCTATAGTTTTGTCACCTCTGGGCAGCAACATTACTAGGAAGGAATTGAAGTAGGACACTCTGAGGCACAACTTAAGTCTGTGACAGAGAAAATGTTCTGGCTGGAAGCAGAGAGCAAACCATCCCATTCATACACACATGCACACAAAACAGAGACAAGACCCTTTCTGGCCTGAAAAATCTTTGGCAGCAGCAATAGCACTTGTCCCATTGTGAGTATCGTTTTTTCAAAGTGTCATTGGACTGCTAAAGCTACTTAATAACTTGATCTCATCTGAATAATCTGAGTTAATACTAGCTTCACAGTTGTGAGGATTAAATAAGAAAACATTTGTAAAGTGTCTGCCCCAAGGGCTGGCACACAGTAAATCTCAATGAATGCTTGTTGAATGAACGAATCCATGAATCCCAGCATTAAGGCTCCCAGACCGTTTCCAAGGATCAGTGTATAACAGCCCCAGTAAGTGATACTCGTGAACTGTCCCAACTGAGCCTGGAGACTGAGACATGATCTAAACCTGCTGTTCATTTAACACACATGTGGGTGTGGTGTGGGGGATGGACTCTTCCATGAAGGGATTGTTGGCCCTGCTGTTGGAAGCACTGTCTGCAGACAGCCTTCCAGCGTGGGAATTGCCTCAGCTGTGGAGAGCACCTTGCCCAAGGTCAAGGCTCTTTCCAGCACAGCCCACATCCAGGGACAGCAGGTGCATAAAGGCCTGGCTGTCTCAGCTTGTTTCAGGACAACTCTAAAAGACTGTTCTATCTTCAAAGATCCCAGTGGGGTGGGCTGAGGCTGTCACAGGTCTGTACTGAAGCTCAGCTGCTTCGTCCACCCACCCCTGCTCTTTCCCATCCTACCATTCATGCTAAGGGAACTTCTTAATAAACATCCTGCACACTAAACTGTCTCAGAGTCAGCTTCCTAGGGGATTTAACCTGTGAGTGTGCTCGTCCTGGTGGCCAAGGCTTTAGGACAGGAAAGGACAGACTCCTTCACAATTTGTTGCCAGAGTGGGCGGTGTGGATGCCATCTCTTCACGCCCACCAGAGGGCAGCAGCATCCTAGCATCCTGCCCTCCTGGGGCTCCCAGGGAGTGGGTCCCCCTCTCGCTGCCCACCACCAGTATTAGGCAGGGTCTCCTCCTTTAGTGTGTCCACCCTCCTGAGGAAGGGAAACTTTCTGAACCTGTATAGGCCTTAGTTTTGTCAGTCTCAAATTTCCAAACTGCCAGCACTGACGGCCAATGGGTCTTCCCACTGCGCCCCCCTCCCCAGCAGGGCAACCTCCTGGCCTGGGATCCCCCACCTCTCACACTTACCACCAACAATAGATTTGTTTTCTGTGTGACAAGGTAATTACGAGCTTGGGGCCAGGGGGCCCAGAGGCCAGTCTGAGGATAGTCACTTCATTCTGGCCCTCCCTGTTCTGCGAACATTATTGATTTTGAGTTTTATTTATGATGATTTTGTGTGTGTGCTGTGGCGCTCGTGGCATGAGGTATGGACTCAAGAGGGCAAGCACAGATTTATCCTTGTCACAGTTTAGCTTCTTGACATCCCCCGCCCACCCTGCAGGCTTTAGCATCTTTGCTTACTTGTCTTCATTCTGTCCCCTAATCCCCAAAGTTTTCCCAAAGATTTTTCTGGGAACTGGAGCCAGATGTGGCTACAGAAAGGACTGGGGGTAGGAGGGAGGACAGCGGTTCCTCTTGTTAGCAGCCGTTAACCACTTATCCGGCAAACCTTCATCGCATTATTAGCTGTCCGATATTTCTAGACTAAGGTCCCCAGCTGCCCTCTGCTCTCTCGGCCCTGCCTCTGGGGGCAGTCATGGGGCAGGCCACCCGCCTTTTTGTCTGCATCAGTTTCTCCCGCTGTGAAATGGGTGTAAGGAAAAACCTGACCAGGGAGCTTTCAGAGAGAGCGAGACTGAGACTGGGTGCAACCAATTCAAAGAACGACGCCTGCTTGAACTGCAGGCTGCTCCCTTACAGGGAAGAGCCAGGGCAAGCTTCAGGCGACACCTTATGAGTGGGAGGGGACCCTCGAACTGCAGCGATCGATCGCCCTGGGAATCAGCTGAGGCTGCGGGCGATTTGTGGGGCCACGTTCCCCCAGCCCATTTGCTCTCTGCGTGCCAGGGGAATGAATAAATCATTGTTCAGGGGCGGGATGCAGCTGCCGAGCTCCTCCCCTCGGCACATGCCCCGACTCCAGCTCCCCCATTGAGGGCTGCTGGAGCAGAGCGGTTTATACACCCAGCTCCCCAAATCCTATTGAGTCCGCCCCCTCCGCACGAGCCACCGGCTCCAGGCCCATTCAGCCGGGCCCTTTGTGCTGGGGGTTAAGTGGTTACATGTGGGGGGCACCCAGAAAGGAACTGTCAGGCCCTGAAAGGCTGTGCTGATTCGTGCCCTCCTACTGATGAATGGGCCGGTGGAGCAGAGGTGGGCGGCCCAGGGTGGGGTTGGGGAGAGGGCATGGGGATTATGCAGCCCATGGAGGCAGCTGCTAGGAAGGGGGTGGAACCGGCACCCCTCCTCTCACCCCGCCTTCACTTCAGCTTCTCCATCTAGCTTCCTCCCTCTGTGGATGCTCAACAGCCTTGGGACCTTGGATTTGGCTTTCTGGTCTCCTGGTGGAAGAGGGTTTGGAGAGGCCATTTACCATTTGGATGTACTGGAGTGTCTACACCATCTTTCATTCTTCCAGCAGCCCCAAAACGCACCTCTGTCTCTTTTTCCCCTTGCAGGGTGGGGAATTCATTTCCTAGGTTCATCCGGTACAGTGTGTTTGAAACTGTGCCCCACTGAGATTCGAAAGCTTCCTGGGAGCCCTCTCAGGAGCCATTGATAGTGGAAGGTTCAGGAGAAGAGAGAAGATCTTAAACTGGGTGTACTGAAAGATTTTGTTGAAGAAACAAGGATTCCAAGGCTTTAAAAAAAAAGGCTTTAAAATTTCTGATTGGATGTGCCTCTCCCTCATTTTACAGCTGAGCAAGCAGCCAAAATGGAGGGTGAGGAATGGCTGTGTTTTACTTAAGGTGATCACACAGTAGTTTGTTGCCAGCCTAGAAAGGCACTTTACCTTTAAGAGACAGGAGAAATGGATGAACAAAACAACTAGGTCACCAGCTTCCTAGGTCTTCCTTTCCCAAGATGAGTCAATTCTGGGGAATAATTTTCCTTCTAGTTTGCCCTAAGGGCTCTCTGGGATGTCAGGGGTCCGCTGGGGCTGTGCCTGGTCTTGGGAGCCCAAGTAACAATGTTCACCACTATAATGTTATTGAACACTTTTCAAGGCATATTATCTTTATTTAGCCCCAAAAGGCTAAAACGATTTGATTTGCCTAAGTTTCCAAAGCCATGGGGGTAAGTTAACAGGTGATGTGAGCTCAAGAAAAGAGAAGAAAGCAAGTTAGCCATGTAGTTTGTATGTCATCCAGGACTGTGCTTTGCTCTGATGTAGAACCTTTGAGGGCTTCCTCAGTTACTCCCCTGCTGGCCACAGGGTGAAACCCAAGCTCCTTGGCATGGTGGTCAATACCTTTCACAACTGGGCCAACTTTTTCCTCCTGCCTCATCTTACCTCCATTTACCCACAAGCTCCAGCCACACTGGCCCACTCTGTGTTTCCTGAACTCACTATGAATATTCACTCTACTATGCCTTCCCCTGCTTTCTCTTGGTGAGCAAGGCCTGGCTCAAATATCACCTCTCTGATGCTTTTCCTTATCCTCTTTTGCGCTCATTACTGTTGCCTCCTGGCTCTGTTGCAGGGCACATCACATTGTGTACCTCACTCTTTTCTGTTTGTTTCCCTTTCTAAGCAGGGAGCCTCCCAAGACCATGGCCAGTTCTGATTTTGGTCTTGGTTCCCATCACAATAGCCGGCACAAGGCAAGCACTGTGTTTACAACTGTGTGCTGCATGTGAATGAGTGGATGAAAAGGGGCAAGGTCTTTGAGGCTGAAACATCTTCGTCCTACCCACCCCTTTCTTCCTGTTAATATTGGCATTGAGAAAGTATCTACGTGGGAAGAGACCTTATGCCTATCCTATTTCTTGGAGTAGAAATTCCTTTTATCTTCCCTTGTCTCCTTGCCTCTGATTTCTGTGTTCCTGCTGATCAAGTCCCTGGCATATATGTGGGTGGGTGGACACAGCCACAGATACCCTTTCACTTGGGGCGATTGACTCCCTGGAGTCCTGACTGGAAAAGCTTCTGGGTGAGTGAATAACAGACATCTCTACGGCTGTGTTTCTGTCTTCATGCGGGCATGGACACCTCTGCCTTCCTGGGGCTTTTTGTTCTCCAGGCTCCTAGCTCTGAAAATTACAGAGTGGTCAGGACCACTGTCTGAGCACTGGCTGTATTAATTATACCGGCACTACAGTATTCCCCACAACATTGCCCTTGGCTAAGAAAAGAGGCTACAGTCTGATGCCTTTGGAATTCACTTGACTTATCAGGTATTAGGTTATTTAGAAGCAACTAATTTTATAGGACAATGGAATTGATGACTCAGCTATGCCAGGCTGGGGTGCTGCCCTGCAGAGCATAATATAGGCTTTAAATCAATGTATATAATTCTTTGTCTTTTGTAGCCAGAATACCTAGGAGGAGGTAGTGGTGGGTGTGGCATCTTATGTGATTGCACCTGAGGACTCTCTAAGAGTTTGCTTCCTGTCTTTGAGGTTCTAGGTGCTTCAGGTGAGAAGGTTTTAGTATCTTGGGAGGAATGTTTCTAACCAGAAAACACAAAGATGATTCCATTGGATTTCAGGCATTTCAGCCCCCTCATAGCAATAGAGGAATAGAAGAAAGAGGGACAAGAGGAAATGGAGTTAATACTACTTACTGAGCGGTGAGAGGTACGTAGTAGAACCCAGGGGAGCCCTGGGTCACCACCTTGTGCTATTGTGTTAATCAGGATTCTTTTTTTTTTTTTTTTTTGAGACAGAGTCTCACTTTGTTGCCCAGGCTAGAGTGAGTGCCATGGCATCAGCCTAGCTCACAGCAACCTCAATCTCCTGGGCTCAAGCAATCCTGCTGCCTCAGCCTCCCGTGTAGCTGGGACTACAGGCATGTGCCACCATGCCTGGCTAATTTTTTCTATATATATATTACTTGGCCAATTAATTTCTTTCTATTTTTATAGTAGAGACGGGGGTCTTGCTCTTGCTCAGGCTGGTTTTGAACTCCTGACCTCGGGCAATCCTCCCGCCTTGGCCTCCCAGAGTGCTAGGATTATAGGCGTGAGCCACCGCACCTGGCCAATCAGGATTCTTTTGATTATTAGTGGAAGAAATTCTTCTCAGGTTAGGCCTGGCAAAATAAGGGCCTCGTTGGAAGGCATACAAAACTATAAAGCCTCGGGAAACAGGGACTGGAACATTATCAGGACTTCTGTCTTTCATCTCAGCTGCTGTGTGTCAGCATCATTTTCTCCTACTCCATACGGACTTCCTTTGCTTGGCGGGGAATATGATTGTTGCTGCCCTAGGCTCACAGCTTCCTGCTTTGTCTTCCTTTAATTGCATTTCAGAAAGTCCCAGAGAAGGACTCTGACTGGCTCACCTAGAGTGGGGTTCCTATCCCAGGCTCTCATTTCACCCCTGTAGTTAGAGCTGGGAGAGACCCCAAAGGAGAGGCAGGGGAGGGCTGCTGTGGGCAGACCAAACAATTAGGTGACTTTATGGCTCTACGGTATGGCGAGAACTGCATAACCCTAGACCACCAATGCTCAGAGCCTTTAGGAGTGAGGATTTGGGTCACCTTCTAAGAGGAAAAACCCTGGCTGCAGGGGAACTTGCAGGGGATACAGGAAGGGGGAAGATTAGTTAGGTCACAGAACCTGATGTGGAAATGGGGCTGAGGTCTCCACCTGTATTTTCTTAACTAGAAGAGGATGCAAAGTTGGAGTTATTTCTGCCTTTTCCTTTTTATATCTTTTTCCCTCTTAAAATAGGAGTTGTCATAATCATAAAATTTTCTTTTCTATTTCCCTTATTTTTGTATATAGGATTTGTGATTTTATTTGCTGTTTAGTCTCCAGGTTGCAGAATGGTGAGTTGGACTCAAGTTGGGACAGGGAAGAGGATGCCTCACATCATCAGAGTGAGCAATTACTGTGCTCCGTTTTCTTTGATTGCAGACTGGGTCCCCAGCCTTTACTCATGTCCCCAAAGAGGCAGGGAGCGAGGAGTCGGGGCTCAGTAAAGTAGAACTCTGAGAAGAATCCACTGGAGTTTGGACGTCCAAACCCTCTCTTACCACGTTGCTCCTCCTCACCCCGGCGAAGGCACAGGCGCCCCGTGCGCAGGCGCGGGTGGGGTCCTCTGTCCCGCGAGGACAGCACCACTGTCCCGGGTGCTGGACGTTGGCCCCGAGTCCTGCCCCAGGCCGCGTTTTCTTTCTTGTCTTACAACGTAGTTTTCATTATGTGACTTTAATTAAGTAAACACAAAATAGATATATAATTCCGAATTGTGATAAATGTTATGATGGAAAGGAACTAAAGTGCCCTAGCCCTAAATATAAAAGGGGGAACTAATGTGGTCTAGGGTGTCAGAGAGGGTGTCTCAGAGATCTGAAATACGAGCATCAGAGCATCGAGAGGGCAAGAGGATTTAGGCGGAGGGGAAGGAGGAAGGGAGCGCGAGGCCCAGCTGCAGAGAGGAGCGGGATGAGGCTGGAGAGGCTGCAGCCTTAGGGCTGTCCCTGTGATGGGGACCGCATAGAGGCGCTTAAAGCCCAAAGGTGGTGCCCGACCAGACTTTCATCTCGGCCTGTCACTGTGTGTGCGGGGAGGTGGGCCGATCCGAGGGCCCCGCGCACGCTGGAGAGAGAAGGCGGGAGGCGGCAGCGGGCCTGGAAGGCCGGCGTCACGGCAGCCAGAGGCCGCGGCGGGGACGGGGAGGCGGTCCCGGCGCGGCCCGGCGGAAAACCCGAACCGGCCCACGTGGGCCGCCCGCGCCGCCCCGCCCCGCCGCGCAGCCGCCGCCGGACTCCGCAGTCCGGGCCTGGGGCTGGGCGCCGCCCGGGAGCCCTGCACCACGCCGGCCCGGGACGCCCAGGCCGGGGACCCCACCCCCGGCCCGCAGTGGCGGTTCCCGAACCCGGACTGGCGGAAGCGGAGCCAGCCGCGCCGGAGCGGGCGCCTCTAGGCCGTGAGTCTGGGCCGAGGGGAGGGCTTGGGGCCCAGCCGCGGGAGGGGGGTCACAGCCCCCGCTAGCTGCCTCCTTAGCGAAGATTAGGGGAGGACGCCCTCTGCCCTCTGTCTCCTGGGGGTGGTCTCCCTGCCCTGCACAGCCAGGAAAGGAGGCCATCTCCCCCAGTCTTACACAGCTACCCCGCCCGCATCTTGGGGTGTCTGGGTTCCCATTTCAGCAGCTCTGAGAACCCTTGAGCCCTATGCCACCCCCCCCCCGCCCCATCCCAGCCTTCTTCGTGGCCCCGCCCCAGTTTAGGAAAAAGGAAAAATTGGGGCAAGGGGAGATCTCCAAGCACCTTCCCACAAGCCTTGCTGAGAGGGATGGGGGTACGCAGGTCACAAAGCTGTTCCCACACCACACCCTCCAGGACTTCTGCCCGCTGCTGGGGGTGGGGAGGGTCCTAGTGCCCGCTCCACTTACAGTATCCCCCACGCTTCATGGTCCCCAATTTTTCTAATCCTAGTAGTAATGTGTGGTTAGTAGAAACCTCTTGTCAATCCAAACCCTACTTTTGGTAGAAGCTGGTTATTGGGGAAAGAAGAGTGGTGTGGCATGCCTTCCCTGCAGGGCTTCAGGTTGGAGCAAGCTGGGGCCTGGGACACAAGATAGTAGACACGTTCCAGGGGGCCTGGAGGGAAGGGGGCAAGCTCAGGAGTGACGCTTGTCAGTCCGGGAAGGGGGCTCCCTTGGGCAGGAGGTGAACTGAACCCAGCTCTTCCAGCCCTGAGCAGTGAGCAGTAGCTTCCTGCTACCCTGGCTCCATCTTCCTGAGCAGGGAAGTCCACTGCAGTCCCGGTCACGTTCACTCAGCAAGTGCCTGCATGTGCTGCAGCTAGGCTCTGTGCTGGCTCCTGGGGATGTGACAGAGGACATATGCGGGACTTCCAAGTCTGGTCAGGGAGCCAGATTATAAACTTCTGTTACAACACTGTTAAACAACAAATGCCAGTTCAGTAGAAATTTACTGACCATCAGCTATGTATGCCAGGGACAGGACACAGGCTTGGATAAGCCAGTGAGTACTCAGCGCTCTGGGGGCCCAGAGGAAGGCATCGTTAACTGCGTCTGTGTATTTGTGGGGAGAGTATCAGGGAGGCTTCAGAGAGGTGGGGATGTTAGAGCTGGGTTCTGAAGTCCAAAAAGAAACTTGCAGGGTGGAGAAGGGAGGCGCTTGGAGGGGAGGGGAGAGGAGAGGGTGGATATTACAGGCCAAAGGAAAAGTGTGAGGAGGGTGAAACACAGTGGCGTGTTTTCAGATCTCTGAGCGGGTTGGTGTGATGGGGGGCAGAGAGGCGAGAGGAAAGCGTGGAGGGGTGAGCAGGGGCCAGATCAAGCAGGGCCTTGTAGGCCATGTAGAGGTTTAGCAGGAGTTTGGGGAGGGCACTCGGAGCTGTGACCAGTGCGGTGTACATCTTTAACTGGAGGCAGAGAGATCAGCAAAAAGGCTGGGGCGGTAATCCAGGTCAGAGATGGCCTGACCCAAGTGTAAGTGAAGGCGAAGAATTGCCAGAATTTGGTGACCAATTAGATGGGGGAAGGAGGAAGAGTGAGGATTCCAGGATGCTCTCTGGCTCTGGCTGGAGTGACTGGAGGGCAGAGCCATTTTACTGAGGATGCTGGAGTTGAGCTGGTTTGGACGTGTAGACTTCAAGGAGCCTAGGGTTGGTTTCAGGGTTGGATAACCGTTGGAACTGGATTGGAGACAGATCTGAGAGTCACCAACATATGATGATTCTTGAAGCTACAGCAGAGAATGAGGTCATCTGGGGAGAAATGCACAGAATGAGAAGACAGCCTGCCTTTGAAGGCTGAGGAAGAACCTCTGCAGGAGGCTGAGAACCCATAGGCAGAGAGGGAGGAGGAAAACCATGAAGGGAAGTATTACCAGAGTCAAGGGAAAGGGACTGATGGGGAACGGCCAGGCTCTTGCTTGCTGCCTCGTCCCTGCAGCTAGGTGGCCGTGACTTCAGGCACCCTACCCTGTCCTGCTATGACTCATCCTTCTGCTTCCCCTTTGCAGACCAGATGTTCGCCATCCAGCCAGGGCTGGCTGAGGGGGGCCAGTTCCTGGCAGGCCCGCCCCCTGGAGTATGTCAGCCCGAGCTCCAAGCAGACAGCAACTCCAACTTCATGGCAAGTGCCAAGGATGCCAATGAGAATTGGCATGGGATGCCAGGCAAAGTGGAACCTATCCTGATAAGGAGTTCCTCTGAATCGTCCTCTGACAACCAGGCCTTCCAGGCCCCTGGACTGCCCGAGGAAGGGGTCCGCAGCCCCCCAGAGGGGGCAGAGATTCCTGGGGCTGAGCCTGAGAAGATGGGTGGTGCTGGCACTGTCTGCTCCCCTCTGGAAGACAACGGCTATGCCAGCAGCTCCCTGAGCATCGACAGCCCTGGCAGCAGTCCTGAGCCTGCCTGTGGGACCCCTCGAGGCCCTGGCCCCCCTGATCCCCTTCTGCCCTCGGTGGCCCAGGCTGTGCAGCAGCTGCAGGCGCAGGAGCGCTACAAAGAGCGGGAGAAGGAGAAGCACCACGTGCACTTGGTGATGTACCGTCGCCTGGCACTGCTCCAGTGGATCCGGGGCCTGCAGCACCAGTTGGTTGACCAGCAGGCACGGCTGCAAGAGAGCTTCGACACTATCCTAGACAACCGAAAGGAGCTTATCCGCTGTCTCCAGCAGAGGGCAGCACCATCCAGGCGGCAGGACCAGGGCTAGGCATGTGCCTCCACAAGTGTGCAAGGCTATGTGTGTATATTTGCAGGCATGTGTGTGGTTGTGCACAGTAAGTACATGATTGTTTGCTGGCATGAGTGCAGGTAAGCATAAGAGTGTGTATGTGCTAACATATAGGCAGGTATGTGTAGGCATATGTGATTAAGCATGTGTAAATGAGCTTAAGTGTGCTGTGTGTGCACATGTGTACACACAAGCTAACTTATAAGCAGACCTATGTGTGAGTGTGTAAGAGTGAACATACATGTGTGTATCATGTTTGTAAGAGTAAATTTGTGTGTATATATGTGTGTGGACGGGTACCCAGCTGTGTGTGTATATGTGCATGAGTGAGGATGTATATGCCAAGGATGTGTGTGCATTTGAGTAAGTTTGAGTGTGCGGGCTTGTGTTCAGTGTATGTGAGTGAGACCTTGTGCAGGCCTGTGTGTAGGGGTGTTTGTGTGCAGGTGCAAGCATGGGAAGTGCTTTAGGAGCATGTGCATTTGCAGGCAGACCATTGAACAGGTGTGTGCCAGTATATATCCAGTTGCACCTATGGGGCATCCACCCACACCCTATGTTACCCATGGCTTACCCCAGCCTTTTTTCTCCACTGTGTCCTGCTGCTTCCTGGAGAGAGGGCTAGCCTGCTGTCATTTATAGGAGGGTTGTAGCTGATCCATTTCTCCTGGGATTTCCCAAGCTGCTTCTCCTCTCCCTTCCCCTCACCTAACCCAGACCTTGCTATGCTAAGGCTATTGTCTCTGATGTTGGCTTTGCTGTAAGAGGTTTAGTGGCTGCCCTGGCCTGCCATGGCATTTTTGCCTGGCTGTAATTATGTCAGGGCAGTTGGTGGAGAATTGGTATCAGGGAGGGGAACTGGGGGTGGTGATAGAGATGATGGCGGGGGTGGGGGTAGATACAGAGAAGGAGATAGGGGACTGTCTCTCTTGAATTCTGCCTTTGGGCATACAGGAGATGAGTGTGGGGGAGATGACAGTGGCACAACCCTGTGAAGAACAGGAGGATGGGAATTCTCAAATGCCAGTTCCCAAACAAACCATACCTCTCCACTGGGTTGAAAACCATATTGATTTAAGCTTCTGAGGAAAAGAAACGTGTGTTTATTAGCTTCCAAGTAATAGACAGGCTGTTGGGGAAAATCTCACTTCCCTCTCTGTGCCTCTACCTTGCTGTGCCTCTCTGGCTCTAGCGACATTGGAGGTCAAATTGATTTAGTCCACCTCTCTGAAATCAGACTGTCAAGAGGAGCCAGAGCTCGGCTTTCCAGGGTAGGAAGGGGGCAGTGTTGTCAGCCCAGCTTCTAGAAGTTCTTAGGATGCTGGTCAAAGCCACTTCTTCCACTGCACTGCCTTGAAGCAGAGATTGCCAGGCTCCTGCACGGGCTGAGTTGGAAAGTGGGTGTGTCTCAGGGAGAACCAACGACTAAGATAGCCAAGCCCTCTGCCTTGCCCCTGGGAGCCAAAAGAATGCAAAGTCCTGTTGGGTGAACAGTGGCACGGAAGTCACCGATGCTGCCTTTGGCCCTCAGTGTCCCTATCTGCAAAATGTGGGGGCTCTTCCTGTCTATCGCTAAAAAGTTTCCTCCCTGACGGGTGGGTGGAAGGTAGAGGGAGCGGGGCTGAAGCATGGGCCCTGGAACTTGTGTCTGTACCTCTTGCATGTTGAGTGTGAACCTGGCCTCTGGGACGACCCAGGATGAATAAACTGGGGCAGAGAATTAAATTTCTTGAGTATGTGTTTCTCTTCTGCCTGTTGTCTGGTAGCCTCTTTTCCACACCCTCTGAGCTCCCCTTTTGAGCGGAGTCCTGGACTGGGAGCTGGAGTAGCTCTAGGGGAAGACACTGGGGAGGAGGAATTCAGACTCACAGGCCTGGCAATCCGATGGGGGGGGGGTGGCACCCAGTCCGTCGGGAAAGACTTGGCCTCTGCACTGATAGCCACATAAGGGATTGTCCTTGTCCTAAGTCACCTTTGGGCCTGAATAAATTGTGATATACATACCATACACACACTCTGTCTTATACTCAACTGTCCCCTGGAGTCACCTTTTCCTGGAGGGCTCCCTGACTGTGAAAAACTGAGCTGGGGTCCTTAGCTGGTTTTGATATAGATGTAGTTAAAATATTCACTTGTCTCTCGGTATTTGAGAGGATTGGTTCTAGGCCCCCTGCTGGATACCAAAGTACAATATATGTGATTCATGGTTGAATTTGAGGATGTCGAATCCATAGATACAGAGGGCCAACTGTATGTATGTGAATTAAGATATTTGTTGATGCCAATTTGGAGTGTATCTTCTATTTTATATTACTTTATATGATTTATTAATTTCTTTTTTTTTTTTTTTTTTTGAGACAGAGTCTTGTTCTACCCTGGGTAGAGTGCAGTAGCATCATCATAGGTCACTGCAACCTTAAACTCCTGGGCTTAAACGATCCTGCCTCAGCCTCCCAAGTAGCTGGGACTACAGGTGTGCACCATGGTGCCTAGCTAATTTTTCTATTTTTAGTAGAGACAAGTCTCGCTCTGGCTCAGGCTGGCCTTGAGCCCCTGAGCTCAAGCAGTCCTCCCGGCTCGGCCTCCCAGAGTGCTAGGATGATAGGTCAGCCACTGCGCCTGGCCTGATTTGTTAATTTCTCAAAAATTCATTACTTTTTCTTTTGTTTTCTGTACCAAGCAGGGCTCTCAAGTTTCTAAGTCTGAGACTTCCCAGATCCAGGGCTGCTGTTGGCCCTGGCCCTGGCTCGAGCCCCTACCCCTCCTATGTCCAATTGTCACTGTAGTTGTCCTGGCCTCTCCTCCCCCAAATTCATTATTTCTATAAAGGTATAGTAGGCTGGGCGTGGTGGCTCACGCCTATAATCCTAGCACTCTGGAAGTCTGAGGCGGGCGAATCGCTCAAGGTCAGGAGTTAAAGACCAGCCTGAGCAAGAGCGAGGCCGCGTCTCTACTAAAAAAAATAGAAATTAATTGACCAACTAAATATATATATATATATATATATATATTATATATATATATATAATTAGCTGGGCATGGTGGCACATGCCTGTAGTCCCAGCTACTCGGGAGGCTGAGGCAGGAGGATCTCTTGAGGCCAAGAGACTGAGGCTGCTGTGAGCTAGGCTGACACCACAGCACTCACTCTAGCCTGGGCAACAAAGTGAGACTCTGTCTCAAAAAAAAGGTATAGTAGTTAGCTACTGCTGCATAACAAAGTACTCTAAAATTTCATAGTTTAAAACAATACCTATTTATTATGTCACCATCTGTAGGTCAGGAATCTGAGCATAGCTTAGCTGGGTCCTGTGCATCACAGTCTCTTAAGCAAGGTGTCAGTCCTGGGTGTGTGGTCTTGGTTGGTGGCATTCAGTGCTTCCCAGGATGTTGGCTGGAGACCACCTTCAGTTCCTTGCCATGTGGGCATTTCCAACATGGCAGCTTGCGTCTTCAAAGTATGCAAACCAAGAAACAGTAGAGTGCTAGCAAGACAGAAGTCACAATTTTCTGCAACCTAATCCAAGTGTCTTGCCATTTTCTACAGTTAGAAGCAAGTTACTTAAGGGGAAGATATTACACAGGCTGTAAGTACCAGGAGGCCATCTTAGAGGCTGCCTACCGCCGAGGGTATAACTTGATTGCTTAAATAAAGGCATGTTTTATAGATTAATTTTTATACAAATAATTCTACTTATAAAAATGGAAACATTTCAGAGAAATCTCATGGCCCCTTTTGTCCCTTCCAATAAGGCAAACATATTTTAAGCCTTATAAAGTATACTTCTTGCCAGGCGTGGTGGCTGGCCCCCCTAGTCCCAGCTACTTGCGAGGCTGAGGCGGGAGGATTGCTTGAGGCTGGAAATTCGGGCTACAGTACACCATGATCTCGCTCATGGAAAGCCATTGCAGTCCAGCCTGGGCAACATAGTGAGAAACCTATCTCTAAAAATAACAAAGTATACTTCTCATTGAAACAGGCAGTGACCCAGGACATTAATAATTCTTATCATGTCTATACTTGACACTTAAATAGTGACAAAATTGAACCACTTTTAACAAATTCTGCTTATTAAGAGCTGTTTTGGCAAAGGGCTACAGCTAAATTTGAGAGGCAATTTCTAACAATGAGACAGTGTCAAGCCCTCAGAGCACCAGAGGGCGAATTTTCGGGAGTGTCTCTTTTCTAAATGTGCAAAGGCTCTTCTGAGCACAACTGCTGGTTAAGTTACAGACACTCTGGATTAGGACCTTGGCTCCATCGTTTTCCATTTGTGTGACCTTAGGCAAGACAGTTAACTTCTCTGAGCTTCAGTTTCTTTATCTTAAAATGGGGACAATAATAATAACTACCTCCTAGGGTTTTGGGAAGGATTAAGTGATTATGTGATATGTAAAAGACTTAGAACTGTCCCTGACACATAGAAAATAACATTAATGAGAGTTGTGATTATTATAATAAATAGTATTTTTGTGATGCACAATTAACTTTTTCATAGAAAAACAAAATTTTCCTTAAGGAATTTTTTTTTTTTTGAGACAGGTTCTTGCTCTGTTACCCAGGCTAGAGTGCAATGGTATCATCATAGCTCACAGCAACCTCAAACTCCTGGGCTCAAGAGGTCCTCCTGCCTCAGTCTCCCAAGAAGCTGGGACTACAGGCATGCACCACCATGCCCAGCTAATTTTTTAATTTTTTTGTAGAGATGGGAGGAGTGGTTTGATATTGTCTAGGCTGGTCTCAAACTCCTGGGCTCAAGTGACCCTCCCTCCTCAGCCTCCCAAAGTGCTAGGATTACAGGCATGAGCCACCAAGCCTGGCCCTGTAAGGAATTTGAATCTAAAATCTGAAAGTCATCTTTTTTTAAAAAAAAGGCTGTTAAAAAATAAAGCTGGCTAATATTCCTTTTCATAAAAGAGATCTCTGAGCTGAGAAAAATATGAAGGCCAGACCAAGGAAGCACTGTGGTGTACTGTATGTTTAAAGAAACTCTGCTAGTCACTGAGGGTCCAGGGAGAGACCTGGCCACTGGGTGGTGGCAGGTTTGGGAAGAAGACTGGCAAAAGCAGAGAGTCAGAGCCACAGCCAGGGTGTCAGAGTTGGGGCAGGGAAACAGGCAGGGCTCCACTGGCTGAGCCAACCCAGCCAAGAACTGTGGTTCCCCATCAGGTCCCCTGGCCACTAGTCCTAACCAGGGGAAGTGCCAAGGCTACTGCTGTACCTCCCATGGGCAGACCTGGTCTAGACTCTCTAAACTTAGTTTCTTCGGCTGTGGCACTTGTAAGGATTGAATGAGAAAATGGACCTGAAGACACTCTTTATGCATTAAGAAGATTTAGCGCCTCCTCAGCATAGGCCCTGAGGAGCCTGCCCCTGTCTTTCAGCAGCTCTGTTCGGCACAGGCAGATGAGACTTGCATCCAAAAGCCAAGTGCACAAGCCACTCCAAGCCTAGGAGAGGGGAAGTCAGGACTGGCCTTCTGTGCAGGTCTCAGCCAGAGACAGCTATACCTGGGAGGTTTTAAAGTCACTGGGGTGGGGATTCCTTAGTCCCTGGGACAGTGGGCAGAATAGGGAGGGTTCATGTACTTGGCAGGGGTTTGGCCAGTCAGCCGCCTCCACCCCCTTACTCCTCCCACCAGAATGAAATCACATGACTAGGAGCAAGGACGTCTAACCCAGGTTTTGGGAGCTACGTAAGTCTTGCTCAGTAGGAGACCAGGAGGGGCAGGGCAGAGCAGAGGTCTGAGCAAGCTGCAGGTATAGGACTGGAGCATGAAAGGGACTGGCAGGAGGGCAGTGTGAGGCTGGGTCCATTAAGAACATTCTCTCCAGGGACCCCAACTATGTCGGCCCATCAAGTATGATCAGAGGAGATGCGGTTAAAGGTTGGGTGCGGGAAATGAACTGGGAACTGAGGAAAAGTGTAAAGAATTGGGCAGATAAGCCTGCAGAATATGGTAGGTGGGCTTCCCAGCGGGGGTTAAAAGGTGGCCTTACTAATAACTTACCTAACAGAGGAGAACAAACTATCGAATAGTAAGAGGAATAAAGTCACAACACATAACTGCCCCTTTAAAGAGAAAACTCTCACTACCACCTTTGTTTTGTTTAATTAAAACATCTGTGGGCTAACTCTTTATCTCTAAGAGTTTCCTTTTCTCAGCCTTGAAGGGCCCTAAGGGACAGTATGGGTGTGAATTCTCTGCCTCAATTCCTCCCAGGACCAGATTCCAAGGATTCAGATAAGCCCCCTCACAGAGAAAAGAAAAAAAATAACACCTGCAATGGCTTCACCACTGCTTCTGTTATCAGTCTGCTGAAGCAGAGGGGGGGGAAAGCCATTTTTACCCTTTAAAACTACTTTCCCACTTCTCAGTGGCCAGCACTTTCCACCTTCCTTCTTGCTATGCCATTTTCCTTCTCTCTCCCTCTCTATTTCCACCTCTCTCTCTTTCTCTCTCTAGAAAGCAAATAAACTTTTACTTCAGTATATCCTAAATCAGGGGTCCTCAAACTTTTTAAACAGGGGACCAGTTCACTGTCCCTCAGACTGTCAGAGGGCTGTTGGAGAGTGCAGCGCACATTCCACACTTGTGCACTGTGGGCCCAGGACGAGTCAGCTGCTAAGCAGGACGGGCAGCGGCTGCAAAAACACCCAGCAGGCCAGATAAATGTCCTCGGTGGGCCGCATGTGGCCCACCAGCCGTAGTTTGAGGACCCCTGTTCTAAATTCTGTGTGCAAAATCTTTCTCCACCCGTGGGTGAATCTCCTACCCTTTAAAGGGTCTGGCATTTTAGAGCTCTAAGGGGATGGAATGCCCCCTGGTGGCAGCCTATGACCTATCTTCTTGCCTCTGTTTCCTTCCAGCCTCCTCCCAAACTCAGTGTTAGTGCCTCCTACTCACAGTATGAACAGGTGACAAGAACAGAAGGGGGTGAGGTATGTGAGCCCTGGTCAGGAAAGGGTTCCTGGAGGAAGAAGAGCCTAGAGAACCAGTAGAAGCTGAGGCAACAGAGGACAATGATTGCAAATGCGGGCTGCACTCAGATGTCTTGGCTCCTCCTAGTACTGGTTGTGCCTCACTTTTCTCAACTGTAAAATGAGGGTGACAGTAGTACTTCTCTTGTAGGGTTCTGCAAAAGTTATATGATTTTAACACATGTGAAGGGCTTAGACCCGAGCCTGGCACATAGGACGTTTTCCCAAATGCCAGCCGTTCAGGAGAGGACAAGAAGGCCATCAGAGGCAGGAGATGCAGCTGGGCAGTTGTGCTGAGTATTTAAAAGCATTGATAAAGGGCCTTGACTCCCAGACCCATGAGTTTCGTGGGTGCTGGTGGTGAGAAGAGGAGCATGAGACGATGTTCTGGGATCTGAGCCAGACCTAAGATGCACACAGGTGTACCATGCCCACGCCCACCGGGCACGGCAGACGCGCAGGCACCAGCCCCCACACGCATGCAAGCACGCACACCTGCACAAGGGCCACTCACAAATGCACACTCATTTGTGCGTGACACGTGCGTGTCATGGACACGCACGCACTTGCCTGCTCCCTCCCCGCCCCCCAGCCTTCTCAGAAACAGGACTGCACCCAGGCTGGGGAGGCTTCCACGTCCCGGCAGCCCCCTGTCCCCAGACTCCCCCAGCCCTGGCACCAGACTGCCCGAAATGTGCCTGCCTCTCCTCTCCAGGCCTGTAGGCTCCCGAAGCCTAACCTTGTCCTCACCCAGATCCCCTGGCGCCCTGCTCCTCCCCCAAGCCTCTAGGCCCAGAACCGGTCGATCCCCTAATCGCTCCATTCTCATTTGTCTCCAGTGGATTTGAGAAGAGATTCGTCTGGGGGAGATGCCGGGCGGGCGGGGCCGGCGGTGGCGCGGGAGAACGGGGGCGTCATCCTGCTGAGGTCTCAGGTGTCTGAGCCGAGCTGGGGAGAGGCTGGGTCCCCCGGGGCCCCCTCACTGGGGATGAAAGAGGGCTCGGCGGGGGGACGGGAGCCGCGCGAGGGGCTGGGCGCGGGAGGGGTGCGAGGGGAGCCCCAGCCCTCGGTGCCGTGCGGGGACGAGGCAGCGACCTCGTGGCGTTCAGCTGGTGCTCAGCGGTCCCGGGCGGGGCCCGTCCCCCGAAAGGCGCAGACAAAGGGCGGCCTCGCGGAGCCTGGCGGCGCCTCCAGTGGCCCGGGGGCCGCGCACAGAGCGGGGGCCGGGCACAGAGCGGGGGCCGGGTGGGGCCGAGCCCGCCCCACGCGCCGCCCCGCGCCGCGCCAGACTGCTGATCCGCACCATTCCGAGCGCCGCTTCCTGCGCCTAATCCCAACAAGCATGAAAACGGCTCGGGCCGGCCCGCCAGCAGGCCCTTTGTCCCGGGCCTCGCGGGACAGCTGCAGCCGGGTCCCCTCCCCCTTTTGTGTCTCCTCCCCGGCCGCCCCTCTGCGCCCTCCTCACCTCAGCTGCCTGGAAGGCCGCGAACCCGCCCGGGCTTTGCCTCGGGCACTTGGACGCACAAAGAGGGCAGCGCCCCTAATCTGGGGGAGGGGAGGATTAACCTCGGGGTCTGCCAGGAGGGGGTGGCGATGGAGAGAGGGCTGCAGGGCGGAGGGGTGCGGGGTGACGTGGGCCTGCAAGTGAGGACACAGACATGGGACTGGATTTGTGCACACATGAGTGGGTGCGAGTTAGTTTAGCGGGCTGGGGGGGACCCGGGTTGTTCCAAGTGCTTCTCGGCCTGCTCTAGCCAGTCTGCCCTACCCTCCAACATTCAGATCATTCAGAGACAGCCTTTGGGGTGAGGCACTCTCCCCAGACCTTGGTGCACCCCTGGGCCGTCCTGGGACCTCCTCTCTGCGCACTTCTCCTGGGATCTCTGCACTCCGGCTTCAGTTCTCACAGACGCTCGGGGCTCCCAAACCTGTGTCTCCAGCAGGGCCTTCCGCCTGCGCCTGCGTGTCCATCTGCCCCGCCAGCTCCACCCAGGTGACCCACAAGCACCTCAGACTTGCCATGGCAGAAGCCAAGCTCATTTTCTCCCCAGCCACAAACCTACTCAGGCCACTAAGTCGCCTGGTGTGGGTGCGCCTCAGGCCCTCCCACCTCACTCGGTGCCAGTCACTAAGTCCTCTCCGTCTGCCTACCAGCGCTTCTGTTCGTGTCCTCCTCTCCACGCCAGCGTCCGCCAGCTTGGTTCAGACCGCTGTCGTCTCGCATCTGGACAACTGGGACGGCTCCTGGTCCCAGGCTGCAGAGCTCTAGAGTGAGCTTCTGAAAGACAAGTATGTCCCCATCACTCCTCCGACTTAGAACCTTTGCAAGGCTCCCCAGTGGCTGAGTTGCTCAGGTTGGCTTGTAAGGCTTTCTCTGGTTCCTGCGTCCCCTCTGGCCTAATCTTCCTCAGGGTCTGGTGTTTCCCAAGTCCACAAAGAGCCTGTGTGGAGTGTTATTTTAAGTGTCATTTCACCATTATGTCATCATCTTCAAAGACACCAGGCGATTCACCAGCATTTTTAGAGCAGTGGTTTCATGAGCTCACGGCCTGAGATGTTTCTAGTAGAGATTTCTATGTCGATGCCTAGCTAAGAGGATATTTCGAAGAAGTCGGTTCTCAAGAGCCTGTGTGGAGTTTTTCCCTCTCAGGAAAAGGAATGAAACATTGCTGGCTGGCTAGCCTGTTCCTCACAGAACCATCTGCCAGAGCCCAGGGTCCAGGGGGCTACAGGGCAGTGGCTGATTCAGGGAAGCCAGACCCTCCGAAGGCGGTGTGTGCCGGCCGGACCCTGCCCACACTGTGCCTGCCACACACAGGACAGTGGCGCTCCTCCCGGGCTGGCAGCCTGCCCTCCTCGGGCTCCCTCGGACCATTGTGGTCTGGAGGCCACTCCGGGTCTGTAAAATCCCTGCTCAGGCCTCAAAGTGCCCGAATCCCCAGGCTGCTGGCCACCTCTCTCTGTCCCAGACTCCCCAGGATGGACCACATCCTCAGAGGGCCCCGAACCCCACAGTCTGCAAGCATGTCTGTGTCACTGGGTTCCCACCACCACTGTCACCAGGCACCCCGTCCCTGGCACTGCCAGCCACCTTCCTGCCTCGGAGGTGCTCTTCATATCCTTATCTTAGTAACAGACAGGAAATTCCTGCATTTGACAAATATTTATTACCATGTGCCAGACCCTCTGCTAGGCACTGGGGGCCCAGAGGACTCAGATACAGTCCCAGCGAGAGAGGACTTCGCAGTCTATCAGGGGACAGGGACCGAGGCATGGGTAATGATGGTGTCGTGTGATAAGCTGGTAGAAGTCTGTCCGCAATGCAGTAGAAGCACTTTCTGAAGCACGTTCCAATAGGCATGAAGTAAAAGAGCTCTGTGATCACAGGGGCTTGGGAAATTCTGGGTTAAACGATGTCAACTGCGGGACCCCTCAGGGCCTCTGCTGTGCCAGTCTGTGTTGCGAGTTCCGGACGAGGGTGAGCAGTGTATGCAGGAGGTTTCTCAAACTTGTTTGAGCATGGAACCCTTTTTTCAGGGATCATCTTAAATATTTAGTGTTTCAGGGGACTCATTTGGGAAGCATGTCGCTGTGGACACCTAGAGAATGGAAGGACTAATTCTGTGTTTGGGGTGGCAAAAGGAATAAGGGAGATGAGGGCCTGTCGGGGAGGAGTTCACAGAGGAGGTTATATGGATCTGGAGGGTGAGTATGAGTAGGTGAGGAAACAGACATCGTAGGAAATGTTAAGGGGACTTGCCCTGTCGAGGCAGGAACACTTGGGGACGCTGGCTCTGAGGGCTTCAGAAGCAGGGGACTGGCCAGGTATGGTGGCTCATGCCTGTTATCTCAGCACTTTGGGAGGCTGAGGCAGGAGGATTGCTTGAGGCCAGGTGTTTGAGACCACCCTGGGCAACATAATATGACCTCATCTCTATGAAATATTTTAAAAAATTAGCCAGCGATGGCGGTGAGCACCTGTTGTCCCAGCTACTTGGGAGGCTGAGGCAGGAGGATCACATGAGCCCAGGAGTTCAAGACTGCAGTGAGGTATGATTGTGCCACTGCATGCTATCATGGTGAACAGAGTGAGACTCTGTCTCAAAAAACAAAACAAAACAAAACAAAACAAACTGTCCCAAAGACAGAGCATTCTTTCTGAGCCAGCAACTGCAACCTGGAAAGGGACTTTCATTGTATAACTGTTATGAATGCTTGCTCTTATGAGCTGAACCTCAGACATCATACCATTTCCTGGGGTGGTGGGCAGTATAATATCAGTAAAATAGCCCACTTCTCTGTGAGCCAGGTAGTCCTCTGTATTCGGGTCATCCAGGATCTTTATAGTTTGGGTGTACTTGGGGATAGGAAGGGGTGTGGAACCCAGAAGCCGCTCCTCTGAAGAGAGGGGCTCTGTGCTAGGTTCACTGGGCTTCATTATGGGAGCCACCAAGACTCCCTCGGAAGACCCTGTCTACTTGTTGCCAGTTGAATTTGTTTCGGCAGGAGTCTGCATCCCAGCAACGTGGGCTGGGTCCAGAACATGCAGGTGCATATGTATATATCTAGATGCTGGCGGGGTTTGGGGAGGAATGTTAGGGGAGGGTGAGGGATTGCTCCCCTAAGGGTTTGTGTCCTGGAACCATAGTCTAACCTAAGGCAGAAGATTCTCACAAGAAGCCACAGTGCTCCCAGACTCCTCACTCCATTCTCACGATTGCCCTGTGCCTAACCTCACCTCCATCCCGTCACCATCTCTCATCCAGCATCCACCCTACCTTGGCCCATCCTCAGCCCCACTGCATCCTCAGTCCTCTGCATGCTCATCTCACATGTTCATCCCCGTCCCAGGCCATCCTAACCTTCTGCAGCCCCATCCAGATCTCCTCCCAGCCCCCTTCCTTCCCATATGTAAGTCTCGGGTCCATCCCAGCCTGTTCCCACAGCCGGCTCATGCTCATGCCGTTCTCAACACCAACTTTCCCAACTCCCTTCTCTGTTGCAGTCCAAACCACCCCCCAGCCACAACATCGATGGCAACCATACCAGAAAGGAAGGAGGCAAAGACTAAGGAGGGGAGGGGAAGGAGAGGGAAAGAGAGCATACACCTATCACATTTACTTTGTGCCAGGGCAGGCACTGTTCTTAGTTCTTTACATGGATTCACTCATTTGATCCTCAAAATAACCCTAGGAGGTAGATACTGTTATGATCCCCACTTTATGAATGAAGAAATCGAGGGGTGTTGAGCATCCTGCCTAAATTCTCATGTTTGGTAGGTGGCAGAGCCAGGATTCAAACTCAGGCAGTCCGGCTGCAGAACCTGTGTTCTCACCATCTCAAACTCCACCGTACCTGCCTTTCTCACCATCTTTATTCCTCCTGCCCAAATGCCCATACTGATCTCATTTCCATTACCTTCCTGTCCTGAACATGCTGTTCCCATCCTCAGTCGTCACCACTGCCCCCATCCAACCTTTGAATCTCCCCCATCCCTGGTCCCAGCAACTCATTCCCTTCTTCTTGCTCATACCCCTTGGAAAACAGACTGCAGAATCTATATTCAAGCTCACTGGCCTTGTGACCCAGAGATTAATTTATTCAATCTTTTCGAGGCTTAGCTTCATCGTCTGTTAGAAAGGGGTAAAAAAGCAAGTACTATCTACTTTATACGAATGATGTGAGTATGAAATAAATAATGCTCTTGAAATTGCTTTGTAAATTGCGAAATATTTTACAGCCAAATGTGTTGTTTTTTGTGAATTTGTCTTTATATTATTTTTTACCGCTCCTAGAAGTAAACATTTTTATTTCATTAACTGACAATTTGTGTTCTAAACAGTGCATCAAACTTTTGAATTCTTTTGCAACTAATTTTGATGGAGGCTACTGGGAAATGGTAATTTTTATTATTTGGGATTTTAAACATTTTATTTATTTATTTAAAAATGTTTTAGAGACAGTGTCTCTATTTGTGATTATTAACAAATTAAGAAAAAAGAAGAGCAAAAGTTGCTTGTATTAACAAGGTTGAAATTAGCCAGGTGTGGTGGCACACACCTGTAGTCCTAGCTCCTGGGGGGCTGAGGCAGGAGGATCGCTTGAGCCCAGGAGTTGAAGGCTGCAGTGAGCTATGATCCAGCCACTGCATTCCAGTCTGGGTGGCAGAGCTGGACCCTGTCTCAAAAAAAATAAATAAACAAAAATAAAAAAAAAATAAAACAACAAATAAACCCAATAAGATTGGCAATATTTTCCATGAGAAGTCTTGCCTCTAGTATTCCCGAAGGCTGTATTTGGCATTCCTAAAAATGGAATGGCTGTGAATGCAGACACACTAGGACAGGGTGGGAAGGAGATGAGATGGGAATGGGGACTGAGGATGGGGAGTCAGATGGGAATAGGTGGAGACAGGAGCAGCAAAGGGATATGGGCAAGCAAAGTATGGCCAACATATATGGGGCCTTCCCATTTCACCCTCACAACCACCCCATGAGGCATTTTCTCTATTGTCCTATTTTGCAGGTGTGTACACTGAAGTTGCTTTAGGTGGGTTCCATTTCTGGGAGGACATACACACTCAGACACACTACTGTCCATTCTCACACCCCACCAGATCAGGTAGAAGGTGCTACCTATTCTGCTTCTTGTGCCTGGAGTGTGTGAAATCCTCATACAGCCTTCCAGGACTCACAAACCACCCCACCCTCGAATTCATTCTCACCCCTAGAATCACCCAGATGGGAGCAGACCCTTCTCAACTGATTTCATCTATGCCCCCCACCACATGCCTCAGGTACAATCACCGTCTTGATCCCCATAATGACACTTTTTATATGAGACACTCAGACACTCCCTTAATTCCTAATGAGATCCTCTAGCTTATGTGTGTGTGTGTGTGTGTGTGGGCGCGTGTGCATGAGCATGCATGTGTGCATGCCTGTGCATGTGTGCATTTTGGGACGAAGAAGTCAGAATGGATATGTAACCATCTAACAGATGAGAAGACTGAGGCAGGGGGAGGGAAATGGGAGATTTTTCAGGCTCATCTGGAAATAACAAATTACCTTATGGAATCTTCTAGTATCTTGCCTCTTCATAGTATTTAATATTTTTCCAGTCACTTTCACTGCTGTTATTTGGCTATAAAGTGGGTGCAACCCCATTTTTCAGTAGAGAAGCTATATCGGAGGTTAAGCAGCAGTAACTATAGAAGCAGACCTTGCACTATGAGTCCCTGGCAGTGAGGCAGGAAGGGTTGGGGTCACCACGGCCTTAGAAAGCTTTCCCAGGGGAGGGCAACTACCCTCGGGAGTCTTTTACTAAATTAGCAGCCTAAGGCCCTGCTCCCCACTAGAATGACATCCCCTTATGTGTGCTCTGAACTTTGCAGTTTATAGAACCCTTTCCCTCCATTATTCCATCGTTTTCTTGAGGCTACCCTGAGAGGTAGGCATTTATAAATGAGAAAGCATGACTCAGAGAGGTTAAGTGACTTGCACAAGCTCAACAGCTCGTGATGGAGCAAGAACCCTGCTCATTCAACTGCTAGACAGACCATCCAGGTCTCTGTTGAATCCCCTGGCAACACCGTGTGGCAGGACTTAAGGACAGGATTGATTTGTCTGTGCTTGTGTGCACATGCGCACGCCTGCACGTGTACAGGAAGGGTTGGCTCCTTGACAGTGCCTTTGGCATTTGGATTATTCTTTCAGTGGGACTGTCATGGGCAATGCAGGGTTCCAATTAGCATCCCTGTCCCCTAGACATGAAATCCCAATAATAGCACTGCCTACTCAATTATCGAGACAACAAAAACATCTCTTTCATATTTTGGGTTTTTTTTTTGTTGTTGTTTGTTTGTTTTTTGAAACAGAGTCTCACTCTGTCACCCAGGCTAGAGTGCCGTGGTGTTATCACAGCTCATAGCAATTTCAAACTTCTGGGCTCAAGTGATCCTCCTGCTTCAGCCTCTCCAGTATCTGGGACTACAGGTGTGCACCACGATGCCTGGTTGAGTTTTCTGTTTTTTGTACAGACAGAGTCTACCTCTTGCTCAGGCTGGTCAAGTGATTCTCCCACCTTTGCCTCCCAGAGGGTTGGGATTACAGGCATGAGCCACCCAGCCTGTTTAATATTTTTAAAAGCCCCCTATGGAGTGGTATCTCCCCTCACTCTCCCCTATCCCCACCCCCACCACTTAGAACCACAGGGCTAGAGTCTCAGCTTTGGACAGTGGTCCCTTTTCTATTGTCCTTTTGTCCTTCTTGCCCAGGGCAATCCCAGGACTGTATCTCTTGGTCTCTCTCAGCAAGAGAGTGTCAGGTTACAGAAGCTTGAACCTGCCTCTGCGGCCTAAAGGGGCTGTTCCTTTAAGGAGGCTGGTTCCCAGGATTGTAGGGAGTAAGGGGGGGAGGGGTTGGTAGAAGGAAGGGAGGGAGAGGACCCCACCCCCGCCCCCTGCAGGCCTCACCTAATCGCCACACTCTGCATTATTACCCGCCTAACGCAGCGTGCTTTTAAATAAAATATGCAAAGATTTTCCTCTCAAATTATCTCCCCAGGCAAGCTAGCTCAACTCCAGCTTGTTAATGGGAAAAATGCAAATAGGGCCTCCCACCCCTCTCCCCCAGCCCCTAGGCTCTGGACAACTAATGCTCTTTGCTTGCCTTTTTTCTGGGAATTTCTCTGTTTCCACTGAAATTGTTATTTTGGGGGGTGGGTGGGGGTGAGTGAAAGGCTTTCCCCGGGTGCCATCCTAAGGGAGAGCCTTAGAAGGGAGGGAACAGCTCAGGCAGGAAAAGTTGGGGAAAATAGCACTGTGGTGGAGCCTGCCCATTTCTCAGCCTCATTTTCCTCATCTGAGATCTCAGCTGGTTCTTCCCAGGGCTGCTGTGAGGCCTTACAAGGGGAAAGGCATCAGCCAGTTTATGGCATGGTGGGTGTGACTTTCCTGTTTAAACCTGCTGTGCTTGGAGGATACAGAGATGGAGAAACTGGACATGACCTCTACCCTCATCAAGCTCATAGTCTAACAGAAAAAGGCCCCAGATCCTTTAAGACTTAAACAGCAATTATTGGCAATTTGGGAGGCTGAGGTGGGAGGATCCCTTGAGGCCAGGAGTTTAAGACCAGGCTGGGCAACATAGCTAGACCCCATCTCTACAAAAAACAAAAAAATAAGCTGGGCGTGGGGGCACATGCTTGTAGTCCCAGCTATTCAGGAGGCTGAGGCAGGAGGATCGCATTAGCCCAGGAGTTTGAGGTTGCTGTGAGCTAGGCTGATGCCACGGCACTCTAGCCTAAGCAACAGAGCAAGACTCTGTCTCAAAAATAAATAAATAAAATAAATAAATGAAAAGAAATTATAGGACACCTTAATCAAACAATCAAAATCAATATCATCATAATGAGGCAAATGTATCTGCCTCCTTATATAAAGCCCTGAGGACCCCATCACCTAGGTACCATTCCTGCCAAAGATGCAGAAACCATCAGGCAAACCTAAATCCAGGGTCGGCTACAAAACACCTGGTAGGTGTTCTTCAGTAATATCAATGCCACGAGAGAACTGTCCCAGATTAGAGGGCACTAAACAGGACTAAATGCAATGTATGAATCTGGATTAGATACTGGATTGGAAAAAATTTCTGTAAAGGGCATCATTGGGACATTTGGCAAAATTTGAATACGGATTGTGTTACAGACATTGTATTAATTTTAAATTTCCTGAATGTGATCATATTATGACTACATAGAAGAATCTCCTTGTTTTAGGGAAATTATCTGTGGAAACGTTTGGGGTAAAAGATCAGGACATTTGCAACTTAGTCTCAGAAGGTTCAGAGGACAAATGTGGCAAAATGTTAACAAGAGGTGGATTAGGTGAGACGTTTAAAGCCGTTCCTTGAATTATTCTTGCAACTTTTCTCTAGGTTTGAAAATTTTCAAAATAAAAAGTTGAAAAAAAGAATAAAAAACAATTATAATTGGCCTTTTAAAAGCATGATAATGATATTGTAACTATGATTTTTAAAGTTCTTATCTTTTAGAGACACTTGCTAAATAAAACATTTACAGATGAAATAAAACAATCTGTTTTATTGTTTAAAAATAAGACAGGAGGAGGGAAGTAGTTGGGGAGGTTAGGTGAAACCAGATTGGCTGTGGGTTGATAATTGTTGAAGTTGGGTAATGAGAATACTCTTTTTTTTTTTCTTATGTTTGAATTTTTCCATAATAAAAAAGTTTTTTGTTTTTTTTTTAAAGAAAAGCAATTACAAAGAAATGTATGTCAGGAGAAAGGTATGTGTCTGGTAGGGGAACACAGTTCAGTCGAGGAGTTTGGAGCAGGCTTTCTAGAAGACAGGAGGGTGTAAGCAGAGACTTAGTGAGCAGGGCCAGAGTCGAGCTAACAGGGGTGAGGTGGGTGTCATCTAAAAGACACCAGGATGGCTACATAGTAGAAAGGAGAGCCTTACTGGCGACATCCTTTTGTAAGCTGGGAAAAGATAGTCTCTTACGTGTAACTAAGGTGCTCTCTCTTCAAAGAGGAAACTGGCAGGTTGGTTTTTATTCCTCAGAGGGCCTGTATTATACAATGGAGTCATACATATTCAACAGATTTTGGGGGAAAGCTATACATATTTATGAGGGGAGTTGAGCGCATGCACAATGAGTAAACATATAGGTAGCATACATCCCAAGTTCACTTTGGAGTAGGGTTTTAGCATTAAAATTAGGTGGAATTTGGCTCTTGACATCAGAAGGTGAACTATAAGACACAAAGGCAATTTGTGGCAGTCTCTGTAAACTGGCTGAAACTGGCTTAAGGTGTGCAGTTGCTTATCAGGGAAGAATAGGCAGGTCTCTGTCCAGTCAGAGTTGTAATGGTCTGGGTTGCAAATCTGATAATTTGCTTGAGAGCTCCTATTGTTTGGGAGTTTAGCAAGAGTGTGGTTTTTCTTGTAGCTATTGGAATTTAGGAAGATGCCAGGCCAGCTGGGGACCCTCTATTGTTTCCTTAACCTTAGGATCCATCTTAGTTGATAAAGGAACATCTATTTTGGTCTCTGGGATCACAAAGGAAAAAGCTGTCAGGCCAATGATCCAACAACAGGTACAGGGTGAGACAGAGCAGTGGGGTTTGTAAGAAGTAAGGCAGAGAGAAGCCAGGTGGAGTGTAGAGAGATGGGACTAGAGAGGACCTTGCATGCCAGTTATGGGCTTGGGGACTTTATCCTGAGGGTGATAGAGAGCTTTAAGCAGGAAAGTGACAGGATCAGATTTATATTTGAGAAAAACCACTCTGGTGCAGTGTGGGCAAAGAGGAGGGTGCAGGGCTGGAGACAGTTAGAAACTCCTATTCTGTGAGTTGGATCTGAATCACAACCCCCGCTTTTCTGACCCTTCCTTTCAAGTTCCCCCATCCATTCCTAAATAAAGGATGAGCCTTAGGTGCCAGTTGTAGTATAGCTGTGATGCACTATACCTGATCACCCAGATCCCCATTCAGGGCCAAGGCACTCATTGGCCTGATTCTAGGAGGGTTGGCAGCTGAGGGCTCTCAGTAGAATCCCTTTCTGCATTTACCCTTAGCTGAAGAGGGACACCTGGCTCAAGGTCACACCGTCTTCACAGGCAGCCAACATCCAATGACCAACCAAAGTTGGGGTATAAAGGTTGGGCCCCTTGCTCAAGGAGAGACTTATCCAGAGGCTACCCAAGTTCCAGAGCTCATTTTGGGATTGGTTGGAGCCTTTGTCTTGACCATTCAGTTCCTCCATCTGCCCAATCCTACTTTCTTCCTTCCTCCACTGGTGTTGATCCCAAGAGCACTCCCCAACAAGCTTCCTGTCTGTGGATCTCCATCTCGGAGTCAGTTTTCAGAAAACTAACTCTAGACAGTTGGAAGATACATGTCTGGGGTTGGTAGGAAAGTCTTTTTGGAAGATAGAGATTTGGGGACCATGTGTCCTAGCAAGAATGGTGGACATGGGGCAGTAGGTAAGACGATGGGAGATGAAGGGCTACAGAGCAGAGGCTGCATCTTAGGAGATGAAGGACGGGACAAGAAGACTGGGAAGTGAGGGGAGCAGAGGCATGGCAGGCGTTTTCGGGTGGGGGGGCCGCCAGTCAGGGCCTCTCAGAGGCTGACAGAGCCCAGGGCACTTTTGTTTATTTGAGGGCCCAGGGCACATTAAAAAAGTGTCTAATGCCAAGGCAATGTGTTTAAAGGTAGTATAACTTAGATGTTCACTTTGTGTCTTAGTCAGTTTGGGCTGCTATAACACATTACCATGGACTGAGTTGCTTAAACGACAAACATTTATTTCTCACAGTTCTGGAGTCTGGGAAGACTGTCTTCATAGGCAGCCAACATCCAATGACCAACCAAAGTTGGGTTATAAGGGTTGGGCCCCTTGCTCAACCTCAAGATCAAGGTGCAGCAGACTCAGCATCTGGTGAGGACTCACTTCCTGGTCTGTGGATGGCCACCTTCTTCTTGTATCCTCACATGGTGGAGAGCAGAGAGAGATCATTTGCCTTGTGTCTTCTCCTCCTCCTCCTTCTTCTTCTCTTTAAACTAAAGCCAAGGAATGAGAATTAAAAAAAAATGTCTCTTTTTTTTATGAGACAGGATCTCCCTCAGTCATCCAGGCTGGAGTGAAGTGGTATGAACACAGCTCACTGTAACCTCAAACTCCTGGGCTCAAGCAATCCTCCCACTTTAGCCTCCTGAGTAGCTGGGACTACAGGTGCATGTCACCATGCCTGGCTAGTTTTAAAATTTTTTTAGAGAAGGTGTCTTGCTATGTTGCTCACACTGGTCTCAAACTCCTGGCCTCAAGCAATCCTCCCACCTCAGCCTCCCGAAGTGCTGGGATTATAGGCATGAGACACCACACCAGGCCTTATGTCTCTTTTTCTAAGAGCACTAATCTCACTGATGAGGGTTCACCCTCATGACCTAATTACCTCCCAAAGGCCCCACCTCCAAATGCCATCGCATTGGGAATTTAGGCTTCAACATATTAATTTTGCAGGGACAGCAATATTTAGTCCATATCATCTTAATAAATTGGTCCTTTTAAAAGTTGTATTAAAATATGACAAATCTATGTATAATCTTATTGGATATAAAATTAGAAGTATAAAATACAGGCTCTTCATGAATACAAAGCCTAGACCAAAAGTCTCCCCTGGCCACTGAGCGTCCCACCTTTCCCTGCACAAGGTAGCAGAAACTGACCTGGTGGGAATTCGGGAAGTGCCTTTAGGCAATAAGGAGGGGACCCTGATTTAAGTCTTGTCTCAGGAGCCTGTGTCAGAGCCAGACTGTTGACAACAAGAACAAGGGCTGTTCAGATGGCAGCATCGAGGGTTTTTTTCTTTTTTGAGACAATCTTGCTCTGTTGCCCTGGCTGCAGTGCAGTGGCATCATCATAGCTCACTGTAACCTCGAACTCCTGGGCTCAAGCAATCCTCCTGCCTCAGCCTACCAAGTAGCTGGGACTACAGGTGTGTGCCACCATGCCCGGCTAACTTTTCTATTTTTTTGTAGAGAGGGGGTCTTGCTTTTGCTCAAGGTGGTCTTGAACTCCTGACCTCAAACAATCCTCCTGCCTTGGCCTCTTAGAGTGCCAGAATTATAGGCGTGAGCCACTATACCTGGCCAACATCCACTTTAGACATCTCCTGAGCTGGTCTCAGGGTCCCATGGTAGGCAGGGGCTGATGGGAACCATCTGTGGGCTGAGAAGAGAAGCCCATAGTGTAAAGGTGGAAGATCTTGAACAGAGAAGGGAACATGAATAGTCCAGAAACTATGTAAGGTATTTGGGGGGTCAGGATTGACTCTGGCAAGGGAGAAAGTTACACAATGAAAAGAAGTAGGACTGGGCAGAGAGGCAAGGTGAGTTGGACTTGGAGAAGCTGAGATACCCCTATGGTGTGCTCTCTACTTGCAATGGTGACGGGGGGCACCAGCCTCCCTCCTACGTGGGGCCCTCATGCCACGATCAACATGCTGCTGGCTCAGTCCAGGAAGGCAGACCCGTCTGGCACTGCACAGGTGCATGGGGTGGTTATAACAGCTGCAGATCCTGTAGACAGACCACATAGAGCCACTGGTGACTATAGCAAGTATATTAGCCAGGGTTCTCCAGAGAAATAGAACCAATAGGAGATTTATCTATATCTATCTGTCTGTCTATCTATATCTACCTATCTATATCTATCTATTAGGAGATTTGTAAAGTTTTTCAGCTTTTGGCTAAGATCAAGTTTAAAAGGAGACTTATTAGGTTATTAAGTATGAAATGTCTGATTTCCTTAAGTACTAAGTTTGACAGTTGATATCTTTGATATTTCACTTTGAAACTTCTTGTTTTATTTTTATTGTGAAGGTACATCCTCAGTCTTTCAAACACACATCTTGGATTGTGATCAACTTTCAAAAATTTTTTCAGAGCAATTTTCGTGAAACCACGGATAAGTCAAAAATTCGTGTTATTTTTGAATATGAGTTCTGTCGTGGAACCAACGCAGGGCAAATAGCTCAAAACACCAACGAAATGTCTGGGAAGGTTGTGGCTAATGAATGCACAGTACATCGATGGTTTGAGAAGTTGTGTTCTGGTGATTTTAATTTTAAAAATGAGCCATGTGGGCGACCTGAGACCAAGGTGGATAATGATGAGCTGAAAGCTGTAGTGGAAGCGAATCCATCTCAACCTACGCATGAATTAGCAGCAAGGTTTGACGTTACTATTCCAACAACATTGGACCATTTGAAACAAATGGGAAAGGTCAAGAAGCTGGATAGATGGGTACTATGTGAATTAAACAAGTGTCAGAAGAGAAATTGCCTCGAAGTTTGCCTTTCTTTGTGGTCATGACGTAAAAGCAAACCATTTCTACACTGTATTGTTACTTGTGATGAAAAATGGATTCTTTTTCACAGTTGCAAGTGTTTGGCACAATAGTTGGATAAAGATGAAGTGCTGAATCACAGTCCAAAACCAAATATTCATCCAGAAAAGCTAATGGTGTCTGTTTGGTGGTCAGTACTGGTATTATCCACTACAGCTTCATGAAACCTGGTCAATTTATTACAGTGGATGCCTACTGCAACCAATTGGAAGAAATGATAAGGATGTTTGTGATTAAGCAGCCAAGGTTGGTCAATAGAGACAGGCCAATCCTCTTGCAAGACAACACTTGACCACATGTTGCACAAACAGCACTGGTCAAAGTACAGAAGCTGGACTTGAAAACTCTCTGTCATCCACCATATTCACCAGACCTTGCACTAGCTGACTAACACTTCTTCCTGGTTTTGGACCACTTCTTGCAAGGAAAACTATTCAATAGTCAACAAGCTGTGGAAAATGTTTTTCACGATGTTATCACCACTTGCTCTTGAGGCTTCTTCACTGCTGGCATAAACAAGCTACCATTAAGATGGCAAAACTGTGTCGATGGTTTAGGTGCATACTTTGGTTCATTGTACTGCTTCGTGTTTGCGATATAATAAACTACACTTTTGATTCAAAATCAGACATTTCATATTTAATGACCTTACTATTATGAGAAATTGGCTCACACAATTATGGAGCCTGAGAACTCCCACAGCCCACCATCTGCAAACTGGAGACCCAAGAAAGCTGGTGGTGTGGTTCAGCCTGAGTACGAAGGCCCGAGAACAAGGGGAGCAGATGCTGTGAATCCCAGACTGAGGGCACGAGAAGATGAACGAGGTGTCCCAGCTCAACCAGTGAGGCAGAAAAACCAGGGCAAATTCCTCCTTCCTCTGCCTTTTGCTTTATTGAGGCCTTTAACAGATTGGGTGGTGCCAGGCACATAGGGGAGGACAAGCTACTTTACTGAGTCCACCAATCCAAATGCTCATCTCATCTGGAAACACCCTCATGGGCACACCCAGAAACAATGTTCAATCCGAGCACCACGTGGCCCACTCAAATCAACACATCAACATCACAGCAAGGAAAGTCTCAGTAAGTGGATAGAGATGGAAGCCCAATTGAAGAGACCCATGGAGGGAGGAGGAGAATTTAAGGAAAAGAAGATGGTGAGAGTCGACAACATTTCAAAGAGATTGCCTTATTTTACACCCATTAGGATGGCTATTGTCAAAAACAAACAAAACAAAAACAAAGCTTCAAAAAACAGAAAGTAACAAGTGTTGGCAAGAACATGGAGAAATGGAGCCCTTGTGAATCGCTGGTGGGAATACCACAGCAGCTGTGGAAAATGATATGCAATTCCTCAAGATATTAAACGTGGATTACCATGTGATCCAGCAATTTCATCTCTGGGTATATACCCAAAAGAGTTGAAAGCAGGGACTCAAATATGTTCGTTGCAGCATTACTTACTATAGACAAAGGATGGAAATAACCCACCTGCCCGTCAAAAGGTGGAAATAACCCAACTGTCCGACAACAGATGAATGGGTCAACAGATGTGGCATCTACGTACAATAGAATATTATTCAGCCCCTAAAAGGAAGGCAACTCTGACTCATGCTACCATGTGGATAGACCTTGAAGACGTGCCAAGTGAAATAAGAAAGTGGCAAAATGGCAGATACTGTATGATTCCACTCATATGAGGAGCCTAAAGTAGCCAAATTCCTAGACAGAAAGTAGAATGGTAGTTGCCAGGGGCTGGCGGGAGGGAAGAAGGAGAGTTAGTGTTTAATGGGTGCAGAGTTTCAGTTGGGGAAGATGAAAAAGTTCTGGAGTGGATGGTGGTGATGGTTGCACAACAATGTGAATGTACTTAATGCCACAGAACTGTACACCTAAAAATGGTTGTTACCACACACGCACAAAGAAACAAACAAAACTGTCCCAGTCTCCACTCTTGTGAGAGTGCATTGCTGACTACTGCCTGCACCCATCAGTTCTAAGTGACTTCCAGCAATCCAAATTTGGAAGCATCCTAAGCACAGCAAGTAGTACACACAGAGGGGCTCACACCAGCCATCGGAGCTCAGGAACTGAACTAACTCTGGAGGCGATGTGGTGCTTCATAAGTTGTAATTGAATAATGAATTCCTTGTGGTTGGTGACTGACAAAATTAGCTTATACTTACTGCAAAAAAAAAAAAAAACAACAACAAACACCTCTACAAGTAAGAAGTGTGGCAGCTTGAATCAAATGATTTTGGAAGGATTCACCTCTTCAACTTGGGCAACCTGTGCCTTTTGGAAAAAAGAAAAGAATGTGAAATTGAGCTGGCAATCTTGACAGCCGATGGTGACTGGAGGACATACAAAGATGGTGACAGAGGTTGAGAAGCCCTTATCTCAAATGCTTGAGACCAGGAGTCTTTTGGATTTCAGATTTTTTTCAGATCTTGGAATATTTTCATACACATGAGATATCTTGTGTATGTCTAAACATGAAATTCATTTATGTGTCATATACATCTTATACACATAGCCTGAAGGTAATTTTATACAATATTTTAAGTAATTTTGTGCATGAAACAAAGTTTTGACTGTGTGGGGTTTTTTATTTTTGTTTTCAGAGACAGAGTCTTGCTCTGTTGCCCAGGCTGGAGTGCAGTGGCACGATCACAGCTCACTGCAGCCTCAAACTCCTGGGTTCAAGCAATCCTCCTGCCTCTGTCACCAGAGTAGCTAGGACTGCAGGTGCACGCCACCATACCCTGCTAATTTTTTCATTATTTTAGAGGTGGGATCTTGCTACATTGTCCATGCTGGTCTTGAATTCCTGGCCTCAAGTCCTGATCCTCCTGCCTTGGCCTCCCAAAGTGCTAGGACTACAGGTATGAGCCACCACACCTGGTGTTGACTATGTTTTGACTACAACCTGTTGCACGAGGTCAAGTGTGGAATTTTTCATTGGTGGCATCATATCGGCACTCAAAAAGTTTCTGATCTTGGAGCATTTCAGATTTTGGATTTTCAGATTAGGAATGATCAACCTGTACTGTCATCATAGTTCATGTGAGTGGTACCCTAGAGTTGTGCAGTCTACAACTTCCACACCCACACTGAGTGCTTTGGGTGGCAGTCAGTGGGTTAGAGGAACATGTGTTATTAACTATCTCCCAGAATCCTCAGAAATACATGGGAGAGAGATGGACTTCTGTGGTTACCCAGGATGGGGACTGGGATTATTGTTATTTGAATATAGTCTCAAAGACACATGTAGTTACATTAGGCAGTCTCCAGTTTATGTGTGACAGGTGTGTATTTACTGGACACAAAGGCCACCCCCTCCTCAAGCAGGGGAGAGTGGAGGGAAGGGCTTTCCCCCCAGTGCCAGGGGCCGGGTGTGACACCTGGCTGCTAGAGTGCTGTTTGTACAACTCTTTCTAGATGTAGCCACTCTTCCAGAACAGATGTGAATTTCACAGTGGGCTCTGAGGGCTGGAATTGGGTCCTGAGATGCTGGCCTCAGAGGTAGCCTGGCCCCCGCTGGCCCAGTGGTTTGGCTGAGCCCTGTTCCCATTGTCCCAGTTTGGGGGTCAGGGAAGGAGAACTCAGTGTGGGAGTTGATGGCTCTGGGCCCAGGGAGAGTCTGTGGGTTCCTGTGGCCCTGTGTGTGCCGGGGTGGGGGCAGGGGGCACCCAGAAGTCTTCCCAGGCTGCAGTTAGCTCTCTTCCAAGAGGCCGAGCTGGGGCTGCAGAGCTTGGTGTTCTGGCTGAGGACCTGCTCGGTGTGGGGCACCCAGCCAGCCTCGCAGCCTCATTCTTGCTTGTCCCACCCTCCGCCCGCACTGCCAGCCAGCCTGAGCCCATGGGCTGGCTGCGCGTGCCCCCGGCAAGTGCGTACACAGCTGCAAGGCTCGGAGGACAAATCAACCCATTCCTTCCCTTCTTTACCTGTCTTTACAGCTTCTCTCCCAGGGGTCCTTTGTGGAAATGGAGTGAAAGCCACAACAGAGGCAGCCTCTGGCTCTTTATTACAGGTGTGTGTGTGTGTGTGTGTGTGTGTGTGTGTGTGTGTGTGTGTAAGGAGAGAGAAGTGTGCTGAAAAATGAATGTGTCCCTTTTCCAATTTCCCCACAGCTCCCACCTCCCAGCCCTGCTCATCTGTGCAGGTGGACCCGGGGCTTGTCATTAAGTCTCTACCTCTGACACCTCTGCAGCTTCCTTGCCCCCGGCCCTCTGCCTCTATCTCCACTCCCCCCCCTTGCCTGCTTTGGCGGCACGCAGCGCCCAGCGCCCCTGAAGCCGCTCTCTGCCACTCCAGCGCCAGCCCTGGGAAGCAGCCCTTCAAAAAACGACCCCCAGCTCCACTCCAGCCTTGGTGGGAGCTCCTAGATAACAGGAGGAGGAGACAGAGGAAGGAAAGAGAGGAGGATTGCAGAGGAGAGGGCTGAGTCCAGAATGATCAAGTTTAGGGAGGAGGAAATTTGTCCAGCTACTCTTATGTTCACCAACCACCCATGCCTCCTGCCCACCTGCCTGTCTCTGCACCACTTCTTTCTCTCTCTGTTTTTCTTTGATCTATTTTATCTTCTATTCATTCTTTCTTCATTCACAGATTCAAGTCCCAGTCAAATAAAACTGTGATATTAATACAAAATGATTTACATATAAGAAATTTTGCTTGTATGTAAAATTTCCCATGCTCCACCTTTGGAAACCTTTACTTTCACCCAATATTTTCACTCTTGCTTCCATTCCCTGCCCAGGGATGGCTGGACCCATCTCCCTCCTCTCTCCTATCTTACTCCTCCCACCCCACCTGTGCTGGCTGCACCTTCGCACCCAGATTCCGTCACCCTTGGCCGCCTGCAGCCTGCCTGTCCCTGCGCCAGGCTGGCCCACTGAGGGCTGTGGGAGGGATTCTGGCCTTTCTGCCCTCGAGGGGTGCCCCATGGTGCTCTCTCTCCTCCTTCCCACACCATGGGACCTTCCTGGCTTTTTCCGATCCCCTTAACCAGGGCCATGCTATGACTCCACGGAGCCACGGATGTGAACTCCCTAACTAGCGCCCTCTGCCCCAATTCAAAGGATCTTTGTGCCCTGGCATCTTCCCTCTTTCCTTCTGGACTCGGATTTCTCCTGGGAAAGGCCAACAAACTCCCTGGGGTTTGGCTTTTGCCTGCTCTAGCTTTTGTGGGACATCTTTTTTTTTTTTTCCCTTGACTCTTCTGCCTCTACTCTCAGCCCACAAGCACCTTCCTCCCTACCCTTGTCCCACCACTACCAGCCACATGTCAGAGGAGGCCCCTGTCTTCCTCTCTCCGTGGCCTCCCTGTCACCCTTCAGCGCACACTTAGGCTTCTGTCCCCACTACGCTGCAAAGCGGCTCTCACCAGGGCAATCGCTGCCCTCCACATTCTCACATTTAATGGCTTCCATTCAGTTCTCGTTTTACTTGCCTACACTAAAAATTTTTGATATAATACAGATGATTCCCTTTCTTTTTTTTCTTTTTTTCTTTTTTGAGACAGAGTCTCGCTTTGTTGCCCAGGCTAGAGTGAGTGCCGTGGCGTCAGCCTAGCTCACAGCAACCTCAATCTCCTGGGCTCAAGCAATCTGGGACTACAGGCATGCGCCACCATGCCCCGCTAAATTTTTGTATCTATATTTTTAGTTGGTCAATTAATTTCTTTTTATTTTTAGTAAAGACGGGGTCTCACTCTTGCTCAGGCTTGTTTCGAACTCCTGACCTCAAGCAATCTGCCCGCCTCGGCCTCCCAGAGTGTTAAGATTACCGGCGTGAGCCACCGCGCCCGGACAAATGATTCCCTTTCTTTAAACTTTTTGCTCTCTCATCTTCAGGGACATTTTTGTCTTCTTGTTCTTATATATTGGTAACAATTTCTTCCTAGCACTTCTGCTCAAGATGGCAGACTGAGGGCTGTCATTTTGCTCCAAACATGTAGAAATGCAGGATAGACGGTTTTAGGATTTTTTTTTTTTTCAATTAAAAAATGTGTGCTGCACTTGAAAGCAAGAAAGGTAAAATTTCATATTTTCAGATGCCAAAAGAACATTGTGGATTTCTTCAGTGGTAAGTGGGAGCTGAGGCCACAGAGCCTAAAAAGGTGTTGAGATCTGCAGCTTGGCGCTGGGTTTTTAACACTAGATGCTGGGCAGAAGTCAAGACTACTGGCTAGAACTGGCCTCCCTGAAAAAAGCTGGAAGGCAGGGAAGGGTTGTCCTGTCTGTTAATTTGGGATAGATATACAGAAGTGGAAATGGGCCACTCAGTTCAGACCATGAGAGATATTCACGTCAATCCTGAGATGTCAGAACCTCTGGCCTGAGCAATGAGTGAGTGGATGGCTACAATGTTGCACTACCTTCTTTTTTTCTTTTTGAGACAGAGTCTTGCTCTGTTGCCCGGGCCAGAGTGCCATGGCATCAGCCTAGCTCACAGCAACCTCAAACTCCTGGGCTCAAGCAATCCTCCTGCCTCAGCCTCCCGAGTAGCTGGGAGGTGCATGCCACCATGCCCGGCTAATTTTTTCTATATATTTTTAGTGGCCAATTAATTTTTTTCTATTTTTAGTAGAGATGGAGTCTCACTCTTGCTCAGGGTGGTTTCAAACTCCCGACCTTGAGTGATCCGCCCACCTTGGCCTCCCAGAGTGCTAGGATTACAGGCATGAGCCACCACGCTGGCCCTGCACTACCTTCTTAATATAGAAACCCCATCCTCGAAATAGCTCCAGCCCAAGAAAAAAATTGATCCAGAGCCAGTGAACCACATTGGAACAGAAACAATCCACAATTATGACTTCACAAGCCAGGGCATTCATAGAATCCTATAGAAGAAAATTTCCTAGAGGATATGTTCACAAATAAAAATTACAAAACAAGTAAGGAAATCTAGTACCATAAGAAACAGTCTGCAAAGCATAGATAATAGCATAATCTAATAGGCTTTTTAAAAATGTGTATGTTTTAAATTAAATTTTTTTTTTTTTTGAGACAGAGTCTCGCTTTGTTGTCCAGGCTAGAGTGAGTGCCGTGGCGTCAGCCTAGCTCACAGCAACCTCAAACTCCTGGGCTCCAGTGATCCTTCTGCCTCAGCCTCCCGAGTAGCTGGGACTACAGGCATGCGCCACCATGCCCGGCTAATTTTTTATATATATATCAGTTGGCCAATTAATTTCTTCCTATTTATAGTAGAGATGGGGTCTCGCTCTTGCTCAGGCTGGTTTTGAACTCCTGACCTTGAGCAATCCGCCCGCCTCGGCCTCCCAAGAGCTAGGATTACAGGCGTGAGCCACAGCGCCCGGCCTTAAATTAAATTTAAAAAAAAAAAATCTTTTGAGATAGTCTTGTCTGTCATGCAGTCTATAGTGCCGTGGTGTCAGCCTAGCTCACGCAACCTCAAACTCCTGGGCTCAAGCGATCCTCCTGCCTCAGCCTTCCAGAGTGCTAGGATTACAGGTGCATGCCACCATGCCCAGCCAAAAAATTGTATTTTTTATGCAAGAATACAAGATTTATCCTCTTAAAAAATTTTTATGTATACAATACATTACTGTTGACTATAGGTACAATGTTGTATAGCAAATTTCTAGACCTTATTATTCATCTTGCTTGACTGAAACTTTATGCCTATTGATTAGTAACTCCCTGCTTCCACTTTCCCCCAGGACTTGGCAGCTACCATTTTACTCTTTGATCCTATCAATTTGACTATTTTACATACAGCATATAAACAGATTCAGGCAGTGTTTGTCTTTCTGTAACTGGCTTATTTCATTTGGCATAAAGTCCTTAAGGTTCAACCATGCTGTCACTTATTACACAATTTCCTTCTTTTTTAAAGGTGAATAGTATTCCATTGTATGTGTATATATCACGTTTTCTTTATTCATCTGTTGATGGACATTTGGGTTGTTTCTACATCTCGTATACTATGAATAGTGCTACAGAGAAACACAGGAGTGCTAATCTCTCTTTGAGATGGTGATTTCAATTCTTTTGCATAAATACCCAGAAGTGGGATTAGTGAGTCATATGGTAGTTCTATTTTTAGTTTTTTGAGGACCCTCCATATTGTTTTCCATACCAGATGCACCATTTTGCATTCCCATCAACACTGCAAGGGTTCTAATTTTTCCACATCCTTGTCAGCACTTGGTGTTTTTGTTTTGTTTTGTTTTGTTTTGTTTTGTTTTGTCTTGTTAATAATAGCCATCCTGGTAGGTGTGAGATGATATCTCATTGTGATTCTGATTTACATTACCCTAATGACTAGTGATGTTGAGCATTTTTTTTTCATATACCTGTTGGCTATTTGTGTGTCTTCTTTGGAGAAATGTCCATTCAAATCTTCAGCCCATTTTTAAATTGAGTTGTTAGTTTTTCTTACTATTGAGCTGTAGGAGTTCCTTATATATTTTGGAGGTTAACCCATTATCAGATATATGGTTTGCAAATATTTTCTCTCATTTTATAGGTTGCCTTTTCTCTCTGATGACTGCTTCCTTGGCTCTACAGAAGCTTTGTGGTTTGATGTAGTCCTACTTGTTTATTTTTGGTTTCTTTGCTTGTGTATCATATTTGTGAAATTGTTGCTAAGACCAATGTCATGAAGCTTTTCCTGTATGTTTTCTTCTAAGAGTTTTATAGTTTTAGGTCTTACATTTAAGTCTTTAAAGCCATTTTGATTTAGTGTATGATATAAGATATGGGTTCAATTTTGTTGTTTTACATGCGTATATCCAGTTTTCCCAGTATCACTTGTTTAAGAGAGTATCATTTCCCTGTTGTGTGTTCTTGGCACAGTCATTGGAGATCAGCTGACCATATAGTATGTGTGTATTTATTTCTGGAATGTCTATTCTGTTCCACTGGTCTACATGTCTGTCTTTATGCCAGTATCACACTGTTTTGATAACTGTGACTTTGTAAAATAGTTTAAAATCAGGAAGTGTGATGCTTCTAGCTTATTTCTTCTTTTCAAGATTGATTTGGCTATTTGTGGGTTTTTGTGGTTCTATATGAATTTTAGAATTGCTTTTTCTGTTTCTATAAAACATACCATTGGGATTTCAATACGGATTGCATTGAATCTGTGGATTTCTTTAGGTAGTATGAACATTTTAACTCTATTAAGTCTTTTTTTTTTTTTTTTTGAGACAGGGTCTCACTTTGTTTTTGTTTTTTTTTTTTTTTTTTTTTTTTTTTTGAGACAGAGTCTCACTTTGTTGCCCAGGCTAGAGTGAGTGCCGTGGCGTCAGCCTAGCTCACAGCAACCTCAAACTCCTGGGCTCCAGTGATCCTTCTGCCTCAGCCTCCCGGGTAGCTGGGACTACAGGCATGCGCCACCATGCCCGGCTAATTTTTTATATATATATATCAGTTGGCCAATTAATTTGTTTCTATTTATAGTAGAGACGGGGTCTCGCTCAGGCTGGTTTTGAACTCCTGACCTTGAGCAATCCGCCCGCCTCGGCCTCCCAAGAGCTAGGATTACAGGCGTGAGCCACAGCGCCCGGCCTTGTTTTTTTTTTTTTTTTTTTGAGACAGAGTCTTGCTTTGTTGCCCAGGCTACAGTGAGTGCTGTGGCATCAACCCAGCTCAAAGCAACCTCAATCTCCTGGGCTCAAGCAATCCTGCTGTCTCAACCGCCGAGTAGCTGGGACTACAGGCATGTGCCACCATGCCCGGCTAATTTTTCCTATATATATTAGTTGGGCAATTAATTTCTTTCTATTTATAGTAGAGATGGGGTCTCGCTCTTGCTCAGGCTGGTTTCGAACTCCTGACCTTGAACAATCCTCCTGCCTTGGCCTCCCAGAGTGCTAGGATTACAGGCATGAGCCACCACGCCCAGCCTAGTACGTCTTCCAATCCATGAACACACATGTCTTTCCATTTCTTTCTGATTGTTTAATTTCTTTCACATTTTGTAGTGTTTAGTGTACAAGTTTTTACCTGTTTAGTTAAATATATTTAACTAATAATTAATTAGATATAATTAATGAATTATAATAAAATAATTCAATGTATGAGTTGAACAGTTAACTAGATATAACTGAAGAGAGAATTGTTGAATTCTAATATAAAGAGATGTGGAAATAACTCAGGATGTAGCACAAGATAAAGATCTGGGGGAAAAATTTAAGAGACTTAGGTAATAGGATAATATACTTCAAAATACATCTAATAGCAATTTCAGAAGGAAAGAACAGAGAGAATGAGGGAAATACAACATTAGGAGAGATAATGGTTCTAAGTCTCAGAACTGATGGATGATATGAATTCTTAGATTGAAAATAAACATGGTGTCCCAAGCAGGGTAAGTTAAAATAGAATCACACCCAGAACATCACAGTGAAACTACAGAATATTAAGGAAAAATAGAAATCTAAAAGCTACTAAGAGGAAAGGATACATTATTTATAAAGGAATGGCAATCAGACTAAAAATAGACTTATCAATAGTAATGACAGATGGTAGAAGGCAATGGAATGATATCATCAATCTGCTGAGAGAAAGCAATTGTCTGCTTAGAGACAGTTTTATACCCAGCTGACCTATCACAAAAAGGTAAGAGCAAAATGTAGTTTGGTCTAAAGTTTGGTCTAAAGTTTGGTCTAAAGTTTGGTCTTTAGTCTGGTCTAAATAAGTGAGAAAACTAAAGTTGTGGAAACTAACGTCACCTAGCCAAAGCTGCACAGCTTTCTGACTGAAGACCTGAAGCTCTTCACCACTATGTTTTTTGGGGTTTTTGTTTTTGCTTTTTGTGACAGGATCTCACTCTGTCACCCAGGCCAGAGTACAGTGGATCATCGTAGCTCACTGCAACCTCAAACTCCTGGGCTCAAGCAATCTTCCTGCCTCAGCCTCCTGAGTAGCTGGAACTACAGGCATGGGCCACCACATCCAGCTTTTTTCTATATTTTGTAGAGATGGGGCCACGCTCTTGCTCAGGCTGGTCTCCAACTCCTGGCCTTAAGCAATCCTCCCACTTCAGCCTCCTAAAGTGCTGGGATTACAGATGTGAACCACCACATCCAGCCTCTTTACCATTATGTTATACCGCTTACCACATGCTGTTTTAATAGTAAACGGAAGTGTCTATTTCCTCCAAAGGACCAGGAAACTGTTAAAGGGCAGGAACTGGATTAGATTCATTTCTGTGTTAATGATAAATATTTGCTGAAGTAAATCTGATTGAGAGCTTTGAGAATGGAGTTGATATTGGGTGGGTGCCCATAAGAGTTAATAGTGGAGTTGGCTGATTGTGCTGGCTCACACCTGTAATCCTAGCACTCTGGGAGGCCAAGGTGGGAAGATTGCTTGAGCTCAGGAGTTGGAGACCAGCCTGAGAAAAGTGTGAGACGCCGTCTCTACTAAAAACAGAAAAATTAGCCAGACATCATGGTGAGCACCTGTAGTTCCAGCTACCTGAGAGGCTGAGGCAGGAGGATCACTTGAGCCTGGGAGTTGGAGGTTGCAGTGAGCTATGATGACGCCACTGCACTCTACCTGGGGTGACAGAGTGAGACTCTGTCTCAAAAAAAAAAAAAAAAACCAGAAAGAAAGAGTTAATGGTGGAATTAGTGAATAGATTATTGGGTAAGGAAGTGTTTGTGGGCAGGAGGTACCTTTGGAGGCTTATGAAAGAGGAGCTTGACGAGTGGGGCACCCGAAGGGCACTGACTAGGAATCTGAGCCTCTGGCCTTGTAGCTTGTCCTCCGTGGATGGTTCTTCTGTTTTTTGTTGGGGGGGGTAGTATAAGGCAAGGTCGGAATGCAGTGGGGACTGCGCTGGGGTGGAAGGGGCCACATTATGAGCATCCACGCTCCTCATTGGACCTTTGGCTGGAGAAGAGGGAAATTTGGAGCTCATCCCCCAGGGAGAAAAAATTTCCTGATTCAAAAACCAAGTATTCAATGTCAGATTCTTAGTTTTTTTTTTTTTTTTTTTTTTTAGACAGAGCCTCGCTTTGAGGCCCAGGCTAGAGTGAGTGCTGTGGCATCAGCCTAGCTCCCAGCAACCTCAATCTCCTGGGCTCAAGCAATCCTGCTGCCTCAGCCTCCTGAGTAGCTGGGACTACAGGCATGTACCACCATGCCCAGCTAATTTTTTCTATATATATTAGTTGGTCAATTAATTTCTTTCTATTTATAGTAGAGACGGGTCTCGCTCTTGCGAGAGCTGGTTTCGAACTCCTGACCTCGAGCAGTCCGCCCACCTCGGCCTCCCAGAGTGCTAGGATTATAGGCGTGAGCCACCGCGCCCGGCCAGATTCTTAGTTTTCACAAATGTACCATGGGAATATAAAATGTTAACAATGGGGAAATTGAGTGAGAGGTATAGCGGAGCTTTCTGTACTCTTTTTTTTTTTATTTCGGCATATTATGGGGGTACATATTTTAAGGTTTCAATAAATGCCCTTTCCCCCCTTCCCCTCTGTACTCTTTATAATTTTTTTTCCTCCTTTTATTTCATTATATTATGGGGGTACAAATATTGTTGGGGTTATAATTTTTTTAATAAATCTAAAATTATCCCCAAATGAAAAGTTTATTAAAAACAGAAAAACAAGTTATAGCTGAACCGATGGCTCCCAGAAGAACACAGCCTCTGAACAGAGAAAGGAGAACTTCCATTGTCCCTGGACAAGCACTTCCCTGCTCTGAACTTCAGTTTGTTCATCTGCAACATGGAGAACTATCCTTTTGCAGTACATCTGCTGGGGATATGGTGATAATGAAATGGGGGAAGGGACAGGAAGGAGGTCAGGATCCCAGCAAAGCAGTAGTTTCATGACCAGGCTGTAGGTCCAGCAGGAAAGCGAGTCCAAGGCCTGGGCAGAGGCAATGGTGGTGGTGGTGAGGTTGGGTCCACTTCATCCCAATACACTGGATACCGAGGCAGACTGATTCAAGGTCCCGCCCTAGGACATAAGGCAGTGACTACTCACAGACAGCTTGATGGAGCAGGGGTAGGCAGGGGTTGACACTTGCACAGAGATGATGCCCCAAAACCCTGGGTCCTAGATGGGTCATCTATGCCCTCCTGGGTGTCCCAGGAGAGAGAAACAGCTCACAGGAGGCTGAGGGGTCCAGAGCTCAGCAAGGGTTAGTAGCCCAGGGTCTGACCGCAGAGGACAGGTTGGCCCTCCCCATCCATGGAGGTAGACAGCCAGGCAGCAGCTCATGGGCAGAGGGACAAAGTGGCAGCTTTGGGCTGGGGGCAATGAGGGAAGCTGGGCTCTGGCAGGTAGAGGCTGAGCGTTTCTGCACGCCTGGGCCCTCCTCTGCATTAATTACCTGCCGACATGGTTTGCACTACTTTCCCTTTGTGCTATTTTAATTAACAGAGATCTCCTCCGAGCAAACCAGCTGCTGTGTAAGTTGTCAAACTGTCAGCACACACAGGATGGGTGCCATGGGGACATGGGAACTACCTGTGGGCTCCCCATCTCTTTGGCATATTAGAATCTCCCCTTCAACCCACCCTAGAGTGAAAAGGGGCAAATGAATGTCAAGATCAAGGAATGGGCAGATCAAGTCTATCTGTTCAGACAGACTTAGGTCTGAATTTTGACTCTGCTATTAATTTACTGTGAGACTTTGGGCAAATTGCTTAACCTCTCTGAATCTTCTTCATCTGTAAAATGGGGATAGCAATACTGACCTTGTCACATGGATTGTGGTGGATAATGTATATAACTTTTTCACTCAGCACCTGTGATGTCTGGTAAATATCATTTGTTATCAAGTCTGTTTTTCTGATCATTTTAGGGTTCCTCATCACGCCCTTTGTAAGTTCATTATGGCCCAAGAAGAACCTCTAACTAAAACATGCATAGGAGGAATCCGATAGTTATTATTGACTTTCTATTTTTTTATATGTTATTATTCTGTGTTCAGTGAACCCTTGTTTTCTCAGTAGCTTTGCTGCTCAGCTCCCACCCTTCAGACAGTTTGGGCCCAACAATCCTGCTCCCCCTGTTTCCTCCCTTCCCTAGCAGGTTCTTTGGGGGACCCAGCATTCTCTTTGAGGCTTTTGAAGTTTGCATGCAGCTGTCCTCACTGACTCAATGAACACTTGAGGAAAAGGATGGATGGGGGCGGATGCTTTGAGGAGGAGATGGCTGCGTTGGGCCCTGAAGGACAAGTAGGAGTTGGGGACAGGGAGGGAGCGAGGGCTGGGGAGGGTGTTCAAATGCCCAGAGGCAAGAGACAGCACGCTGGTTCTGAGCAACTGAGAGATGGGGAGAAGGCCAGACGGCAAGCGTGAGAGAGGCTGGAGAGGAAGGGGGCCCTAACACGGGGACCTTGACAACCCTCTTGCAGAGTTTGGGCTTTACCCGACAGACCACAAGAAGCCAATGAAGAATTTTATGCAACAAAAGGATATACTCAGATTTGTCCTTTAAAAGCATGATTTAAATGAGGTATAGACAAATAAATTAGAAAAGTAGAGAATGGGTGCAGGAAACCCAGAGAAGGGGCAGCTGTGTGAATCAGGGTTAAAGCCAAGTCTCAGCTGGGAAGAGGAAAGCTATCGTTCTCTTCCTTAAGGGATCTTTAGGAGGTAGAATCTACATGATTAATATTGGTTGGACCTGGGAGGGCTAAGAAGGGGGCGAGGAAGAAGAGGCCACTAAGAGGTGGTCAGAGAGGTAAGAGGAGGACAAGAGAGTGAAGGTTTGTGAAGACAGGAGACAACTGGGGGAGAGAGTCCCAGGAAGAAGGGGACGGTCAACAGTATCTGGTGCTGCTGGGAGGTCCCACCTGCAGGGACTGAGAAGTGGACTTGGGATCTAGCTCCAAAGGAATGGCTGGTGCCAATTGAAATTCAACAAATGCTTGCTGAGCGGCCACTGAATACCAGACAGCATGCTCAGAGCAAGCCCATGAGTCAAATGTTATCATCCACACGTGATAGGTGAGGACTTTGAGAAAATATATGCATCTTTAAAATATCCTCTTCTCTGTACTCCCAAAGCCACTAGAATCCCTCTGTCTCCCTCACCAGACCAGGAGTTCTTTGAGGTCAGGAATCAAAATATGGCCCAGTGCCCTGGCAACATTCCCTGCACTCTGTGAAAACCTGTGAAGGATCATGGTGGAAGGAAGGAAAGAAGGAAGGAAGAAAAAGGAGGAAATAAGAGGGAGGTGTGAATCAGGTTCACTGTTTAATGGTCACCAACTTGTGTGAGTCCAGTGAGACTGAACACTCACACACAGCAGGTTGCCTGAAGTGGGTTTACTGCTGACAGATAGGTAACAAGGGACAACAAAAGCCTAGGACTCATTGTCAGCTGGTCCCCCAAGGCTCAGGAAAGCTGCCCAGGGTGGATGGACTCCCATCTGTGCGTGTGTCACTTGCATTGTAGCTGGGTGACCCCAGAAAGCAGCCTGCCTCAGGTTTTGTACCCCAGGGATTGATGGCTCACTGGGCTAATGGGTTAAAGGACATCCTGTTTCTAGGGGACAACTAGAACAAAGCCTGGTTGTGCTGGCCAGTCCCTCCCTGTCTCAGGCTGTTGCATTCCTAGCACATTCTACAGTTATTCTTGAGAACTACAGGCTAAAAAGGGAAGAGAAGTGGGTCGATTCAAGGCTACCCAGAGAACTGTCCTGCAGGAGAGAGGAAAGCATTCACAATCACCTTCACGCATACCCTTCTCTGACTTTGAGCCCCATTGTTTGAAGCAGATCGGTGTGTGAGAACAATAGGAAAACTAATTTTGATACGATCCCCATTTAGACCCTTTGTGCCTAATGACAGCATTCTCTAACATTGAGTGTTAATTGTGTGATAGTCCTGGTGCCAAGACCCCATTGCATTCTTTTATTGGATCGTTACACCTGCGCTATGAGGTCAGTACCATTGCTCACCTCATGAGAACACAGAGGCCTGGAGAAGTTATGGAACTTGTGCAGCTGGGAGCAACAGAGCAAGTTGGAACCCAGATCTGTTGACTCAGACTGTTATTCTAACCCCGTGTTACTCCACCTAGAAAGTGACAGCTGAAGACCAAAGCTAAAGCAAGTGTAGAAGTGTATGTCATGGAAATTGTTTGAAAATGATGACAAATGAGAGCGGAGGGGGCTTTTATCGTGGTGGAGGAGGCCTGCCAAGGTCCCCAGAGGCACGTGTAAAAGTGTCTTTAATACTGATAATGTCACATTTGTTCAGAGCTTTGCAGTTTACATTTTGTTTTTATTCTTTATTTTTTAAATGGTGGTAAAATATATGTAACATAAAATTTACCACTGTAACCATTTTCAGCATACAGTTCTGTGGCAGTAAGCACATTCACACCATGGTGATGCCATCGCCACCATCCATCCCCAGAATTCACAAAACTGGAACTCTGTACCCAGGAAACACTAACTCCCACTTGCCCCTCCTGCAGCCCCTGGAAACCACCATTGTACTTTCTGTCTCTATGAATTTGACTCTAGGTACTTCCTATAAGTGGAATCATGTAGTATTTGTCCTGTTGCGACTGGCTTGTTTCACTTAGCGTAATGTGCTCAAGGTTCATTCATGTTGTCCCTTCCTTTTAAAAGTTGAATAATATTTCTTTGTGTGTATATATTATACGCAGTTTACATTTTATACACTTACTTAACTGTATAATTTTATACAATAGACATTATGTCTTCATTTTTCAGGCAAGGAAACTGAGATTTAGAAGGGGAGTGGCTTGCCCTAAAGGCAGAACCGGGGCTAGAACCCACGTCTCATGTTTCTCTCTTCATTCCTTACTTCATTCCAAGGCCTACCAGGCACAGGCCTCCCACTCATCTATGATTGAGATCCTCAGGTGGCCTATGGTAGGGGCCAGGGGGGGCGGTCTGCCCATGGCCTCTGTCGTACACGTCATCATAAGCTAGACGTAGCTACAGGAGACGGAGACTGAGACAGGGACTCAGATCCCATACAGACCTCCATGGACAGAGCAAGAAGAGCCCGTGGCTGTAGTTGAGGAGGGGGCTTGTTAGGCAGAGTCTTCGAGCTCTGGCATAAGGCAATGAGACCTGGCTCTGACCTTAAGGTCAGGAGCCTCAGAAGGAGGAGGGGATGACAGGTGGGGGATTTCTAGCATGGGTCAGCAGGGGACCAGACAAAGAGGGCTTTGTAGGATTTGGGTAAGAGATTCCCTATGCATTTGCCAGACGGGCTGGTAAGATGCTCACTTGCATTCCTATGAAGCAGAGTGTTCCAGATAGAACTTCAAAGGTGGGTGGGAGAGGGAGGGCTAGAGTGCCTTTGCCAAGCCGGGGACAATTAGATCCAGGCATGTATGAGGGTGGACTCAGGTATGAACCTGCATGTTAGGAAGTGTGATGCCATGTGCAGAGTCATGTACAAAGGGTCAGGGAGTCCCAAGCCACCTCAGCCACTGGGTGAGGACTCCTTGTGTCCCCCCTCAGTCCCCTCCCAGTCCCTGTGAATGGAAGGCAGCAAGAGGACAGATCACATCACATCAGAACCTGGCCTGGCTCCTGGCATCCTTTGGCCCATCTTGCCCTGGTGGGGCTGTCACAGAAGCCCCCTGGATGTTGCCTGGTGCCTCATTAATGGCATTGCTGAGCTCATTAATTTAATCTTTCTCCTCTCCTTAGTCTCTCAGCTCTGAGCTGTCACCTCAGTCACTCCCAGCCTGGGGCTGGGTTAGCCCTGGGTGGCTCCAGCACAGAGGATCCTGCAGAGCTTGATGTCGGTCTCATGACACAAATTCAGAAAGACCGACCAGACCTCCCTTTGGGGATGTGCTCGTTGCCTAGGGTGCCGTAACGAAGCACCACAAACAGGGTGGCTTGAAAACAAATCTATTGCTTTGCAGCTCTGGAGGATGGAAGTCCGAGATTCAGGTGTTGGCAGGTGTGGTTCCCTCTGAGGGCTCTGAGGGAGAGTCTGTTCCCTGCCTCTCCCGTGGCTGCTGGCGGTTGGCTGGCGATCTTCCGTATTCCTTGGCTTGCAGCTGCATCACCCCGTCTCTGCCTGATCTTCACGGGGAGTTCTCCCTACGCGTGTATGCCGCTGTGTCCAAATTCCTCCTTTTTACGAGGACACCAGTCATATTGCATTAGGGCCTACCCTAATGACCTCATTTTAACTTGAGCGCCTCTGTAAAGACCCTATTTCCGGTTAAGGCCACACTGGAAATAGGGTTGCTGCAGGTACCACAGGCTTGGAATCCAACTTTTCTCTTTGGGGAGACACAACTCAACACAAAATAGGAGAATCTTTTGCCCTTCACAACTCTTCTCTGAATACCACATGTCTTTAGGGGAAGTCATAAGTCTTTGCCTCCAGAATGGCATGAACTAGGGCTCAGAAAGCACTTCCTAATAGGATGTCGTGATAGTCGTGTCTGTGGCTGGGGGAAGAGAAGGGAGAGGAGGGAGAGAGGAAAGAGGAGGAACTAGAGAAGGAAAGGGAATGGTGGAGAAAAATCACATTTAAACTCATTTTTATTATTTTATTTAGAGACTCTGTCACCCTGGGTAGAGTGCAGTGGCATCATCATCGCTCACTATAGCCTCTAACTCCTGGGCTCAAGTGATCCTCCCACCTCAGCCTCCAGAGTAGCTGGGACCACAGGCATATGCCACCATGCCCAACTAATTTTTTAATTTTTAATGTTTGTAGAGACGTGGTCTTGCTCTTGCCGAGGTTGGATTCAAACGCCTGGCCTCAAGCAATCCTCCCGCCTCAGCCTCCCAAAGTGCTGGGATCACAGGTGTGATCCACTGTGCCTGGCCTCATTTTCCAGACAATGACTATAAGAAAGGAAACCATAGCAAAGTCTAAGAACATGAGTTTGATCTCTCCACTGGACACAAACTACACGTTTGGACAGAGAATATGGCTTATATTAAAGAACCTTTCCTCTCACAGTCAACATGTTGAGTGAAAGAAGTATCACATAAAAAAGAACATATCTGGCTGGGCACAGTAGCTCACACCTGTAATTCTAGCACTTTGGGAGGCTGAGGTGGGAGGATTGCTTGAGGCCAGGAGTTCAAGACTAGCCTGGGCTATAGCGAGACCCTGTCTGTACAAAAAGTAAACAAAAAATTAGCCAGGCGTGGTGGTATGCACCTGTGGTCCCAGCTACTTGGGAGGCTGAGGTGGGAGGATTGCTTGAGCCCAGGAGTTTGAGGTTGCTGTGAGCTAGGCTGATGCCACGGCACTCTAGCCCAGGAAACAGAGCAAGATCCTGTCTCAAAAACAAACAAAAAAAATCATATAATTGTTCCATCTACATGAGAGTGAAGACTAGAAAAATAAATCTAAGGTGATAGAAGTCAGAAGTGATTACTTTTGGGAGGTATAAATTGGGAGGGGACACAAGGGAGTCTTTAGGGTACAGTGACTGGATGGTGGTATACATATATGTGACAAATCACAGAGTTTTATATTTAGGATGATCATACTTTACTATAACTAAATTATATCATAAAAATCAAGCAATCAATAAAAGAACCCCTTCCTCACTTTTTTTCTCCCCACTGATGGCCCCAGGCCAGTTCTCAGATTGGGTCCATACTCTGTGCTTACAAGTGTGATACACTTGTATCACATAATATAGATACACAACTAACAAGTCCAGCACAATAGTGCTCACAAAACTTAAATCCTCATTCTGCACCTGTGTACGTTACATTCTGGGCATACAGAAGGAGAGGAGTCCACAGATGACCTGGGATCCCCCCACCATCTCCCAGCCGTGGAACATGGAGCCAGGTCCTGGGAGTAGAAGGGTGTTCAGGCTTCAGTGGAAGATTGGTAAAAAAAAAAAAAAACAAAAAATAATGTCCCCCATCCCCAGGAACAGAACACAGCCCAGCAGAAACCCCAAATCATAATTAAAAGATGCCCTGCAACTCTCTTGGCAGCATAAATTTTGAAGATGAAAGTAAATGATTAAAATAATTAAACACTTCAAGCTGACAAGCTGGAGCAGAATCTTGCCAGCGGACGTTTGTCAGTAATTAGCTAATTAATCCTGGCGCAGATTATAAGCCATAACAAACCAGTCAGGCTGAACAGAGCCGGCTGCTCAGAATTAGACTTTTAAAAAAGAGGAGAAGGATGGGGGGAGGAGAGGACAGATAAGAGGGAAGGAGGAAAAAATAAGAAAAAGACATGGCATTTTTGGCCACCTGGCCTTACCCTACCAGGTAGGTGCAGTCCCAGCCTGTAGGGGGCTTCCTGGAGAGTTCTGGGTCTGTGTCTAGGCTAGAGACCAGGCACCTGGTGGTACTCAATTAGGATGGACACTGGGGAAGGGAGAGGGAGTGCTCTGTACCTCTGGCCTCCAAACCAGAAGGGACAGAGGGAAGGAGTCCAGGGATGAAGCGATGTCCCCATCAGGTGGGTACAACATTATTCAATTTATTATTCTATTCAGGAAGGGACCCCAGTGATGACAGGAGTTCCACTTCTGTGGAAAGAAATGACAAGATCCAAATAGGGGATCAAGGCCCAGCGAAGCAGGCTAGATAAGGGCAGGCAGGCTCTAAACCAGTGCTGACTGATAGAAAAATAGTGTGAGCTACACATGCAATTAAACAAAGTAAAAAGAAACAGATGAATTTCATTTTAATGATATATTTTATGCTCTCTATATAGCTGAGAAAAAAATTAAAAAATAGTATATTTTCTTTAACCCGGTATATCCAAATGCTACTATTTTATCATATAATTAATATGATAACATTTTTATGAGATATTTTACATTTTTTCTTTAACTCCGTGTTTAAATTTTGGCATGTACGTTAGTTACACTGACAGCCCATCTCAACTCGGACTAGTTATATTAATATTTCAGGTGCTCAGTAGCCATGCACAGCTAGTGGCTCCTACGTCGGACAACACAGCTCCAGACGTAAAATGAAGTGGGAGAGACGGATCCTAAACCCTGGGACAATCTGCTGCAGGGAAGGAGGCAATGGGACTGACGTGACCTCCTCATTGTCTGTCTTTCTGTCTTTGGCCATTCTTCCACCCAGCTGCTCCTGCTGGCTGTGTCCAGCCAAATCAGCCTCACCTCCAAGGCTTTTTAAAAATGAAGGGTCTGGGAAAGACAGAGAAGCTTCCAGAGGGATTGGATTTCTGCCCTGGTGCGTACACTCAGGGCAGGGCAGAGCTACTGCTGCCACGCAAAGGGTTGTGCCCATGCAGTCTGGGAGTAGGATTGTGTCTGTGCTCCTGGGAGTCACAGAGATGCCCCCGCACATAAGCACTGACCTTCGGAGAGCCCCCTGCAGCTTTGGTCCTTGGGAAAAGCTGTTTCCTTCATAATCATCACATCAGGGAAGAGGTGAGAGATGGCATGGTTCACTCTAGCGGAATGTTCTGTAAAGACCATCAGATGGAATCTGTCTTTTGGAAAATAATCAGGATCTTTTTGAGGTGAAGATCAAGCACTTCTAGCCAGAGATCAGCCCGTCTTCCAGTACAATCCTGGCTTAAGCTCTCTGAGGGTGTGAGTTGAATCTCTCAGAACCCACATCAAAGCGCTGGTGAGAGCGAGGAGGGAAAGGATACAGCCTCTGACCAGTGGCACAGACTGGTGGGTGCAGCCACTGCTGTGGGCCCCACATCCCGGAGGAAGGTTCTGGGAGGGGAGAGGAGGTAAGAGGGAGAAGGTGGGCTCTGAGGGCCACAGCCACATCTAAGACTACAGGGCAAGAGAAGCCAATTTACCTTCTAAACTCACCTCCAAAGAAGCCAAACCTTCCCTCCCCTGCTCCCAAACCTTGTCCTTGTTTGGCCAAGCTCTGCCTGCAGGAAGAAGCAGGAAAGCTCATTTTTTATCTATCAGAAATCCCACACCTGACTACAGGTTTTAGCCAGTAGCTCTGTGCTTACAATAGAATAAAGCGGCATTGCTTAGGGCAAGAGGAGGCACAAAGGGAATCTTGTGGTGGTTCAGGGCTCAGGGACATCCCTGTGAGCTGCATTGATCAGAGAGGGCCCCAAGGAGGAGGTAAACTTGAGTTGTACCTGGGAGATGGGGAAGAATCAGAGAACAGGGAGAAGGAACGATGGTCCTTTGGCAGGGGAACTTAACATAGACCCTCTCGTTCACACACAGCTCTTCAGAGCTTACAAAGGACATTCACATGTGTAATCTTATTTCATCCTCATTGGGCTATAGGATCCCAGAGGTACCGTCTCATTTGAGAGGCAATATAGCATAGTAATTAAGAGTGCAGTTTTTGAATTCCTGGTTAAATGTGGCAGATGGAATAAATGCATTTATATCTGCTCCCTCACAAACCTCACAAAAATAAAAGTAAAGCAATATAAAGGAGCCAATGGTGGACCACAGATGTCAACATATTTTTGGAAGATGGCAAGTGGATAGAGGAGTTGGCAGAGCTGAGATAGCTGCATACCAAGTGCTATAACAAAGGATGCCAAAGAGAAGTCAGCAAATTGGAGACCCAGGACCAGGCAAACATTAGATATTGGAGGCACCAGTTACTGCAGAAGGTGGGAGTAAGGTATGGGTGAAGAACAAGACAATAAGAACCAGGTCCCTTCCATATTACACACAGACAGATAAGTACATCTTCCATAACTTGGCGAGGACTGGAGGTTTTATTCTGTTTAAAAAGTGAACCAGGCTGGGTATGGAGGCGCATGCCTGTACTCCCAGCTACTTGGGAAGCTGAGGCAGGAGGATCACTTGAGCCCAGGAGTTCAAGGCTGTAGTGAGCTATGTTCGCACCTGTGAATAGCCACTGCACTCCAGCCTGAGTGACATAGCGAGACCCCATCTCTAAACTGAAAAACAAAAAAGAAACAAAAGTGAAGCAGGCATACTCCAGTCTAGGAATACTGGGCACAGTGGAAAGCAGGAGAAAGATGTAATGAAAAGGAGGGAATTAGGGAAGAGAATGATAAATACGACCCTAGGAATCATGGGACATGGCTTCTAAATACTTGTGCATATAGTGCATACCCTCTCAGGTGGAGACTAATGGATTTTTCAGTGGAGAAAAACTAAGCAGAGAAAAGACATTTATTTATTTATTTATTTATTTTTAAGATAGATTCTTGCTCTGTTGCCTGGGCTAGAGTGAGTGCCATGGTGTCAGCCTAGCTCACAGCAACCTCAAACTCCTGAGCTCAAACAATCCCTCTACCTCAACCTCCCAAGTAAGTAGCTGGGACTACAGGCACGTCAGCACACCCAGCTACTTTTTTCTATTTTTAGTTGCCCAGCTAATTTTTTTTTCCTATTTTTCAGTAGAGACAGAGTCTTGTTCTTGTTCAAGCTGGTCTGGAACTCCTGACCTAAAGCAATCTTCCCACCTTGGCCTCCTAGAGTGCTAGAATTACAGGCATGAGCCACAGTGCCCAGCTGAGAAAAGTTTTAGATACTAAGAAAGAGATCAGAGAAAATGGAGAGAAGAGATTATCACAGAAATAATAGAAGAAAATTTCTCAGAAGTAAAAAACATGAGTTTACAGATCTACAAAACAAAATTTACAGTTTCCAGAGCAAAAGGGCTGACCAAAGGTGTGACAAATACAATAAATAAAAATAGGCCCAAACCAAGTCTCATGTGCATAAACTTTTAGATGGGCATGGATATGGATAAAATATTAAAAGTTTCCTTATAGAAAAGCCAGGATTCACACAAAGGATAATATGGAATTGGGAATGGCAATGGACTTCTCAACAGCTATACTGGAGCAATGCCTTCAAAATTCTAAAGAATTCCTGGCAGGGGGCGGGGCGGCGGGGAGAATGTGTGAAAACCTACCTAATGGGTACAATGAACACTATGCAGGTGACAGGCACACTTATAACCATGACTCAAGCATTTTAAAAGTGACCCATGTAACCAAAAATATTTGTTCTCCCATAATACTTTGAAATTAAAAAAACAAAACAAACAAACAAATCTAAAGAATTCCTGTATCATCCAAGCTATAAACCAATTGTAAAGGTAGAATAAAGAAGTTTCTGAAATACAAAGTCTCAAGAGTTTACTTCTCGTATACTCTGTCTTGAAGGATAAGCTTCATCACACTTGATTTTAGTGAAAAGGCTGAGAAATGACAAGGATGTGCTCCATCAAAATGAAAGACTAAACCAAGAAAGAAAAAATATGTGGGATCCAGCCCAGAAAAATGACAAAGGGAATCCCCTCAACAATTTCTGCGTAGAAGGCCCAGAGGAAGACAGAAGGCTCCAAGTCTCCTTCAGGGAAATTAATAGATTACCTGATGTATTTCATTATGTGGAAGTTAGTGCTTAGAAAATTTTTACATTCTATTGAAGCATTTGGGATGAATTCATGAAAAATATATGGAAAACTAAAAAAATAAGATAAAGAAAATAACAAAGCCATTAACACAAGGGAAGACAAAAATCTCTACAAGAAAGATGATGGAAGATTAATTTCGGCAGTGAATTATATGTGTCAAATTAGTAAAACAGTTGATTTTGATATTCATTTTACAAAAAAATTGGGATGTAACTATATTGGAATGATAGAAGGAGAGATGTGGGGCAGGACAATATAAGAATATTAAATTATTATCTTCTACAGAAGCTTAGAACAAGTATTATAAGCATATTATTTAGATATTCAGAGGTAAATGCCAGTAGACACAGCTAAAATGGTTTTAAGTGGTTGCCTGGGGGAGTGAGACTTGAGTAGGGTTTGGCTGATGTTTTTTGTAATAAGACATAGTGCTGGTTGACCTTTTAAAACAATGCACATGTATTGATTTGCTTAAAAAACAAAATGCACCTATGATTCAGATTTCCAGAAGATTAAATGTAAGAGTAGAATGTAAAGATTAAATGCAAACTCCAATAGGGCAGGGCGTTTTGGTCTGCCTGCCCACTGCTATATTCCTGGAGCCTAATGCAGAAGTCACTCAAATAAATACAGTGAGCACTCAGTGAGTGCTCCCTATTATTATTTCTTGTATTTGTATTCAGGGCATATCCCTTTGTGGTGGAACATCAGCACTGCTTCCCATCATGCATACGTGTACATGTACACACATGCACACACACATGCACACACATATGCAGGTAAGCCTCAGGACAAGTACTTGCTGAATGAATTAAGAATGGCCCTGCAAGGCAAGAATTATTACCCCATTTTGCAGATGAAATAAGTGATGTCATATAACCCATAGACAGAATAACCAATATTTTCAATCTTGGCCTTCAGATTCCAAGTCTGGTGCTCTTCCTTCAACATCCAACAGCTGAAGAGTTGTAGAAAAACAGAGCTGAGAAATCACCTAGACATAATGTGAATGACAGGTGGACCTATTTCACTGGGAAAGAATTTGTACAGGGGAGAAGTAGGCAATGGCTCTGGAGATGTGAATGCTTGTCAGATGGTGGAGGAGGGCCTTCCATTGAAGTGAAGGGGGCCTGCAAATTATTTAAAAGCAATGGTATTCCTCTTGTTGCTTCTTACCAAAAAAATAAAAAATAAAAAAAATAAAAGCAATGGTAGCCATTGAAAGTCATCAGAAAAAAAGAGGCATTTTAGGAAGTTTCATTTGGCAGCAGTATGTAGAATGTACTGGAGTGGGAAGCTGGGGCATGAACACCTCTCAGGAGGCTGTTGTAATGAAATGATAATGTTCTGAACCAGGACAATGCAGGCAGTGGCAACAATGATGAAAAGTCAGTGAAACTGATAACCCCTTAGGCATACTAACCAGGAAAGAGGAGACACAAATTACCAATATCAATATCAAGAACCAGAGAGGGGGCCAGGTACAGTGGCTCACGCCTGTAATCCTAACACTCTAGGAGGCCAAGGCGGGTGGATCCCTTAAGCTCAGGAGTTCAAGACCAACCTGAGCAAGAGCTAGACCCCCATCTCTACTAAATATAGAAAAAAAATGAGCTGGTCAACTAAAAATAGAAACAAAAAATTAACTGGGCGTGGTGGTGAGAGCCTGTAGTCCCAGCTACATGGGAAGCTGAGGCAGGAGGATTGCTTGAGCCCAGGAGTTTGAGGTTGCTGTAAGCTAGGCTGACACCACGGCACTCTAGCCCAGGTGATAGAGCAAGAGTCTGTTTAAAAAAACAAGAGAGGGGTTATCAATACATAACCAATAAAAATGAAAAGGATAGATAATTTGAATGGCCCTTTATCTGTTCAAGAAACTGTCTTATTTTAAGGTAAAGAAGAGGCACCTGTAACTTTGCACTGCTCATTGCAAGAAGTGTTGACATTCGGGGCCACCACAGGCCCCGTCTCACTCATCCAGCTCCTCCAAAGACTAGCCTAGGCTAGTTTGAAGTAGGTTTCCATTTCTTATAATAAGAATTTTTTTTTTTTTTTTTTGAGACAGAGTCTCGCTTTGTTGCCCAGGCTAGAGTGAGTGCCGTGGCGTCAGCCTAGCTCACAGCAACCTCAAACTCCTGGCTCAAGCAGTCCTCCTGCCTCAGCCTCCCAAGTAGCTGGGACTACAGGCATTCGCCACCATGCCCGGCTAATTTTTTGTATATATTAGTTGGCCAATTAATTTCTTTCTATTTATAGTAGAGATGGGGTCTCGCTCTTGCTCAGGCTGGTTTCGAACTCCTGACCTCGAGCAATCCGCCCGCCTCGGCCTCCCAGAGAGCTAGGATTACAGGCGTGAGCCACTGCGCCCGGCCCATTTCTTATAATAAGAATTTTGATACCTGCTGATTTTTTTCAGGAAACAAAAAAAAAAAAAAAAAAAAAAGAATTTTGAGTAATCCGAATTCTTAAATATTGTCCTTCCAGGATAACATAGCCTGTGGTGTCTGTCCATGGTGCTGATGTGTGCCTCTATTTACTGCTTCGGCATGAAGTCAAGACCCCTGAGCTCATCTTGGGTCCCAGGCCCCCTGTACACCATAGCATCTGTCCATGGTTCTGATCATAATCTGCATTTGCCACTACAGTCCTAGGGGTCTATATCAGAGTTTATAACTCTTAGTGACACTCTGCATGTACAGAGACTCAAGAAGATGCTCCCCTCTGGCTGCAGCATCAGAGATCTTCAATGGTCCTGCAGCACCCAACTCAGGCAAGGCTGAGGCCAATTTCTGGTGACAAATGGCCTGAAAAACTTAGGGCAGAAGCCTAGTCATTAGTAGATATGTCCAGGTCTCTGGGGAGAAATTTGGCAAGATCAAGGCAAGGAATCAGGGCCATTGCCAACTGGGCAGAGCTCTAGCCTTGGAGGGACAGGAGAGAAAAACTAAGGAAGCCTGCCATGTGGACTTGGTACAATTAGAGGTAATGGAAGAGGCCATAACCTGGCAGGCACAAAAATGCTTAGGGCACTCCCCAGATACCATGTGCCAAGCTTAGGGTAGAACCTCTAAATCCAGATGGACCTCGGTGGTCTGATAAATCTGAGCCTGTCTGGCTCCCATGCTGGAACCTGAGAGTTCACTTCCCCAATGGCAACCCAATATTCTGGGCTGAGCTTCCTTGAAGGCAGGACTGCTCCAGGCCAGAGAAAACACCAATGCTCTTGCTGTCACTTGTACAGGACATTCAAATGATGCGAAGAGAGGTTGAAGTGACATCAACCAGAGAGGGTTTCCCAGAGTGGGCACCTCTTGAAGAGAGTAGAGAGTCAATTTTAAACTAACATTTTTATTAAGAGTTTCTACTATGTGCCAGAGATTGCAAAGTACTTTTGTGCACACTTCCTTATTTAATTCAAACAATCTAATGAGGAGGCTATTTTTAATCCTATTCACATAGGATAATTGGAACCCAGAGAGGCAAATGACTTGCCCAAGGTTACATGATCAATATGTGGCACCGTCCTTGCTTTTCTCATCTCATGATATAAACTCCAAGTTGAATCCTCATGCACACGGGACCCTCCAAGCAGGCAGTGTCTTTCTGAAAGGCCATCTGTCCTTCTACCAGCTTCTCTTAGTATGGCCGAATGAGGTGAGTACCATTCATGCATGCCCCCTCCTTTAGTCAGCAGCCGCTAGTGGAGCTCTGGACACCACTTAGGCCTGGGGTTTGGAGGAGATCTGGAGAGGGAAGGGAGGGGGAGAAAACCTCTTTGGAGGGAAGGAGCTGGTGGAAATGGGGTTGGGAGAGGACTGGCTTCCTGCTGCTCCCAGAACGATTCTCACCTGCCAATCGATGGCTGTAGACTCACGCAAGTGCTAATCAGCTCCATTGACACACGCAGGCTGGGGCTACAATCCATTTTCACATGGAATGGCAGATCGATTCTTCATTCTCTGCAGTCCCCAACCAGCCCCATCAGGCCATCTGTCCTTGAGGGACTGAGAAGCCGGTTAACTCTCTGCACCTCTGGCCACCCGTGAGCTTTGCCCTTCTCTGTTATCTTCCACATATAATCTCAGTCCTCAAACCACTGCCAGGTAGAGTGGCATAGCGGGGCTCTGGGCTGGGAATCCAACAGGCCTGGGTCCACTCTGAGACCAGCAGCTAACTGTGTGACCTTGGGCCAGTCTTGTCACCTCTTCTAACCTCAATTTTCTCCACTGTGTAGTGGGGATAAAGATGTCAGCTCTGTAGGACCCAATTATATTTACTGTTTAGTGAATGTAAAGCTGGGGAACACTGCAAAATATTACTAGCATAAAGCATAGGCTGCTGCTTCTAGAAGCCTAGGTTCTTCCTCAAAACTAGCCCTCCTACTTTCACCTTGAGCCCAATTTTTTTTCTTAGAGACAGAGTCTTACTCTGTCACCCAGGCTGGAGTGCAATGGCACAATCATAGCTCACTACAGTCTTGAACTCCTGGGCTCAAGTGATCCTCCTGCCTTAGCTAGAATTGCAGGTGTGTGCCACCATGCCCAGCTAAAAGCCCTATTTTTGAGGTCTGACAATGGTGGGGGGCAGTTCTGTTGACATAGGTTTTCTCCTCTCTCAGATTATTAGTAGCCAAAACCAGCTCTTGACCCCTTGTTTTCTTGACATGGTCAGACCTCCAAGTGAAGGGCCTCTGAGCTCCGGAAACTGAGCTTGGAAGCAGCAGAAACCAGGTAGGCAGGAGCTGGACCCAGCCAATCCAGGTGAAGTGCCTGGGAAAAGGATGTTTCTAAGGCTCTGGGTAAATTTCTGGGCTTTCCTCATATTCTCAAAAGTGAAATCCCACCTGATGTATATTTTGACAGTACTCATCTGTTCTATTTAATTTCAGGAAAGAGGACCATGTTCTCAAGATGCTCTCATATTCTTCCCATGCATATTCTCTTCCAGAAGGTGGAGCCCTCTGTATCCCTAAATCCTATCTTCTGGTCATGGCTGATAGACAGGAGTAGGGAATATTTGGTCAAGCAGCGCCAGTCAGATTCTTTCTAACTTTGTGTGCTGGGTGGTGGTGGGGGTGGGGGGAAGCAGCCATTTTGGGGGCATCTGTAATCATGCATGTGAAAACAGAGGAAGGCAGTTTGGTGAGAGGAGACTGGAACAGACATACACAAAAACGCAGAAGCAAGAATGCAGGAGGATCCAGGAGAGCAATGGGGGAGCTTCTGCATGATGACTTTCTAGTTCCAGAGCACGTCGACTATACCTCTTTGGGGAGGGGAGTTCACTCAGCTTCCCCTGTTTCTGTCCACTGTAGACAACCCTTTATAAAGCTGACTCACATGCATTTCTATTCCTTGTAGTCAAATAGCCCTCTGCCTGGAATAGACCCCAAGTGTGCAACTGCTGCTTCAACTGTTTTTTTTTTAACTGTCTAGTGTTCATATGGACACATCAAGTGGGACAATTACCAGACACTGGACTGGAAGCTAGTTGGTCATGGAACAGGTCTTCCAAAGTGCTTCTGAATCGGCATCTGCACACTGCATGTGACCTGGAGTTAGACTGCCACTCATTTATTCATTTAAAAAGTATTCAATAAATATCAAGTAACAATCATAGTCTACGTACTATGCTAAGTACCTAACATACAATGGGAACAATACAGTCTTTGTCCATCTGAAGCTTGCTTTCTATTGGACTAACATCTCCTTATATGCAGACTGGTTAATTATGACAGTATTAAATAATCTAAACACATTTAATTTAAACATATTAATTCAATGATGTAAACACATAGCACCTAATATCTCCTAAGAAATGTTGTACGCTCATTTCATATATGAATTAACTCATTTAATCATTATATTAATATCATCAGATGATACTATTATCATCTCTTCTTTACAGATAAGAAAATTGAGGCACAGAGAAGTTAAGAAACTGACCCAAGGTTACACAGTTGTTAAGTGGTAGAGCTGGGATTTGAACCCAGTCTCCTTGGTACCATCACTCATACTTAACCATCACATTGTAGTGCCTCTCGGTACAAATTAATAACACCCTAAGGTCAGGGATGAATCTGAATCAGTTTCTCTGTTCTCATCTAGGCGCATTTCCCTACATGGGGGCCAGGAAGCTGAGAGTGACTGCAGAGAGCCCCACCAGCCTCCTGGGGCAGTGCACAGAATTTGGGCCTGGGATACTGGAAGGAGCCCTGGCCACCTCTGTCCGACGCTGGGCTCTGTGCAGCCATCTGAACTCCCCACACCTGCCAGCCTGCTGAGCTCTTCAGAGAGATTCCTGGTGAGGGATGCCAGGTTGAGCACATGGGTAGCTGCTTGGCAAACGCCTCCAACAGAGGGTCGCTCTGAGCAGTGCCTGCATCTCCTGACAGTGCCCTGGGTCCTTTCTCTTCCTGAGCATCCATAGCTGCCTACTCTGATTCAGAAGTTTTCTCACACCCGTGCCTTCTTTCTCACCCCATTTCCTGACTGCACCGTTGCCCGCGGGGATGGTGCTCCCAGCCTCCTCATAGGTCTGCCGGGGCCACATCTCTCTCCCTGGAATTCTTCCTCCTCACAATTGCTACCACGAGCTTTCTAAAACACATGCCTGACTATGTTATGCTCTTGCTTTAAAAGCAATGGCTCCTTTTAAGATGATACCATTAGGGGAAACTGGGTGAAGGATATATTGCAACTCTTAGTACTACTTTGCAACTTTTCTGTAAATCTACAATTATCCCAAAATGAAAGGTTTGTTTTAAAAAGTACTGCCTCACCACACCACTTACCTTGATATTCAGCATACCCTGTCAAGTCCCTGCCCCACTGCCTTCCCACCATTCCTGCTGGAATCCTCAATACCATTACATTGTTGGAATGTTCTTCCTTGTGCCCTTAACTTTCCACCCTGTTAGCCTGATGGGCTCCCAGCGGGTTGAATTATTTAATATATTTAATATATATATATTTAATATATATATATGTATATATATATATATATAATTCTTAACTATGTACTAAGGACTTAACAAATATCAGCTTGTAATCTTTACAACCACCCCATAAGGGAGCTACTATTATTAATAGTATTAATAGGCATGGCCCAGAGAAGTTCAGTAACCACACTTGCTCTAAACCACACAGGGTTGGTATGCAATCCTGGCAGTCAGGATCCAGACTCCATGCTTTTTTTTTTTTTTATTTATTTTTTTTTTTTGAGACAGAGTCTCACTTTTTGTTGCCCAGGCTAGAGTGAGTGCCGTGGCGTCAGCCTAGCTCACAGCAACCTCAAACTCCTGGGCTCAAGCGATCCTCCTGCCTCAGCCTCCCGAGTAGCTGGGACTACAGGCATGCACCACCATGCCCGGCTAATTTTTGTATCAGCCTAGCTCACAGCAACCTCAAACTCCTGGGCTCAAGCGATCCTCCTGCCTCAGCCTCCCGAGTAGCTGGGACTACAGGCATGCACCACCATGCCCGGCTAATTTTTGTATATATACTTTTAGTTGGTCAATTAATTTCTTTCTATTTTTTTAGTAGAGACGGGGTCTCGCTCAGGCTGGTTTCGAACTCCCGACCTTGAGCAATCCGCCCGCCTCGGCCTCCCAGAGTGCTAGGATTACAGGCGTGAGCCACCGCGCCCGGCCCAGACTCCATGCTCTTAACCAGAGCACTGTGCTACCTTTTCAGCTTTCAGAGTTCAGCTCAGATATCACCTCCTCTAGAAGCCTTCCTTGATTCCTTTCCAACAAAGTTACTCTCTTCCCCACTCTCAGATCTCATAGCCCTTTGTATATTCATTTATTTATTCATTCATCTCTTCATTCATTCAATATTTACCAAAACATACTTACTGAGCTCTCACTGTGTCCTACCACTCTTCTAGGCACTGAAAATCTATCCATCTATAATAGTCTATATAATTCTATATTGGAATTTTGTGCTGATCTCTCTCTCCCACTGTGGACTTTTTTTTTTTTTTTTTTTTTTTTTGAGACAGGGTCTAACTCTGTCACTCAGGCTGGAGTGCAGTGGCATGATTATAGCTCACTGTAGCCTTCAACTCCTGGGCTCAAGCAATCTTCCTGTCTTTGCCTCCCATGTAGCTGGGACTATAGGTGTGGGCTACCATGCCTGCCTAATTTTTTTATTTTTTGCAGAGACAAGGTGTTGCTGCCCAGGCTAGTCTCAAACTCCTGGTGGCAAGTGATCCTCTCATCTTGGCCTCCCAAAATGCTGGGATTACAGGTGTGAGCCTGTGGACTTATTCTTGAAGGTGTTAATCTTTGTAACTCCTTTAGAATCTTGCACAGTACCTGACACATGGCTTGTCTTTAGTAAATGTGCTTTTCAGGAATAAATGAATAGTTATCAAGGATTGTGATGACAGTAATGATGATGTCAACCATTCAGCTGAATCTGCTGTGTGACTGAGACAGTGTGGGCTGTGGGCCAGGGGCCGGGTCCATCATCACAGTTGAGCCCTAGGCCAGGAGGCTTCTGGGAGATGACAAGTGCCTTCTGCATGTAGACCAAGCCGTCGTTGTCACTGTGATTATTTCTGCCATTAGTGTTGGTGTTATGCTACAGCGTGGCAGGTGCCAGCAGCAAGCTGGCTTGCCACACTTCCTCATGGCAGGAGAAGCATCAGGGAAGCAAATGCTCCTAGAGAATGAACAGCAAGGAGGACCAGACTCAGGCTGGGCTTTCAGCCTGGAGTCTCAGCAATGCAAACATCAGTTCTGGGTGGCTGGGGCCAGGGCATATTTGCATCTTACTCCTGTCTCTGCAATCCAAAGGCCTACATATATCAGGCGTGGAGCATAGAGAAGTGGGGTGCTATGGGGCAGGAGTCACCAGATGAAAGGACCCTGAGCAAGAGGGCTTATCAGCTTTCACTGGATCAGAGCCTGAGTGGATGATGAAATAGTTAGGAGGTGGACTCCAGGTGAAAGTTAGGCTCGGGGTGAGAATAAAGGGAAACAGGTAATGCGAGGATTAACATGGTCCTGAATGCCTTTGTGGTCCCAAACCCTGAGGAAGGCACACCAGTCTTCCCAATTCTGTATAATCTCCTTGGGGACCAGAAGTCAGATGGCACAAATGATACTTCTGATGTTTGTGCAGAATCCTCTTAGGTCCTCTAGGACTTTTCCTGCAGGATCCCAGAATCACTGTATTGAATTATTGTAGGCTTCCTAGGTGACTGGAATTCCCTAAAAGTCATTAGGCTCATTTCCCTGCCTGTGGGCAAGAGGTTGAAACAATTATAGATGGTAAATAACAGTTGTTTGCCAGTGATGTGCTTGGTATAGTCAGTTTCAGCAGTACAAGGCAGCAACAAGTCTGTGATCATAGACCAGTTCTACTGGGTCTGTGTCAGGCCCTGTGGGACTTACAAGAAGAGTGTTGTGTTTTCAGCCATCAGCAGATGTGACTTTCCTGGTCCTTGGGGCAATGCAAGGATGAGGAATATGTCATTTGTTTGAAAGCCCTTGGGATACTGGAGCCTGCTGCTGAAGACATCAGCCAACCCTCGTGTTTGTATTTTAGGCCAACTACACACTCCAGGGGTGATGGGGAGCAAAAAAGAGATATTCTATGAAGAGGTTTTGCTTTCCAGGTGGAGAAGCCAAAGCCTGCAGTGTAAGGCCCAGTCACAAGTTTTATCCAATCTCTAGGCTCCTGGATTTTAGTTTAATCTCTTCCCCAAGATTGGCTCCATTCCAAACCCTTCTAACCTAAAACCAAATTTTTTTTTTCCTGGACCAGTAGTGGGAAAGCAGGAGAGAGAATTTGAGTTAAAAAAATATTTTTATCTGTCCTGGCTCTACTTCTTTAAGACTTTGCTTCTATCACCTTGAGGTACCCTGGACCAGGAAGGATATTGCTTTTCAGGGTATTTATCCTAAATCTGCACAGTTCACTCATTCATGCTTTAGTCTCTCTCCAGACACCCCAAACACATTTTCACCCATCCCTGGCCTTCCTCCTTGCCCTGCCTCTCCAGTTGAGGCTTTGATGGGCTGCCTTCCCCCTTCCACACTTTGGTTTGCCACCCTTCCTTCCCTTGGGCCTGACCTCCTCTGGCCCAACTTCTCCAGTGATGGATGAACTTCCTTCTGATATAGACCTGGGACCTCCCACACTGATAGATGGCTCTGATAGACAGTTCATACTGAGTATTACTTGGTCCTTTGCATAACTACTGGACAGCTCTGAGGCTTGAACAGCAACCTTTAAAGATGGTGAATAATAATAATAATAATGATGTGTGTTGAATGTTTGCTATACATCTGTGGGCACTGGGCTTAACACTTTATCTCTTTTCATCCTCACAACCACTCTATGAGGTAAGTACTGTTATGATCATTCCCTATTTTATATAAAATGAAATTAAGACTCAAAAATGTTGAACAGGCCGGGCGAGGTGGCTCACGCCTGTAATCCTAGCTCTCTGGGAGGCCGAGGCGGGTGGATTGCTCAAGGTCAGGAGTTCGAAACCAGCCTGAGCAAGAGCGAGATCCCATCTCTACTATAAATAGAAAGAAATTAATTGGCCAACTAATATATATAGAAAAAAATTAGCCGGGCATGGTGGCGCATGCCTGTAGTCCCAGCTACTTGGGAGGCTGAGGCAGAAGGATTGCTTGAGCCCAGGAGTTTGAGGTTGCTGTGAGCTAGGCTGATGCCATGGCACTCACTCTAGCCCGTGCAACAAAGCGAGACTCTGTCTCAAAAAAAAAAAAAAAAAAAAAAAAAAAAAGTTGAACATCTTGGTCAAATTCTCCCAGCTAGTAAGTGGTAGAACCAGAATTCAAACTCAGGCTTGTTTTATTTTCCAAAACTTTTAATGACCATGTTGTACTATTTATACAAGTTAGAAGAACTGAGTTTTATGAGACATGACAAACATCACTGGTAAGCATAGAGACCATTTCATGGACCACCTAGGTCTATGCGTTTGGAGGAAAGATTTATGGCCTGATACAGAAGGTTTTAAATACAAATGTGATGAGAAAAGACAAATATTCAGACTAAATTAAAAGTAGATACCATGAAGTTCAAAGATGTGATAGAGAAAAATGCTTTGTAGAAAAGGAGGATTCATGCACAAAAATGCCTATAAGGAGGATTCAGAAATACTACTTATGACTTTAGGTGTCTAATCATCAATAGCATATGGATGCCAAATAAATAAGTTTGAAGAATTTATTTAATTAGGGTGGTCGACCTCAGAGGTACCACCAAGACTGAGTAGAATGGGACACCTGGCTTGAGTATGAAAGAGAGTGTTTTATGCAAAGTGGGACTGATAAGGCAAAAACCTTGGGAGTAGTGGCGCCTGTCCCAGAGGGGCAGCTAGCACATGTCAGCTGCAATTGAGGAGCTAAGGGCAGCAATGAGAGGTGAAGCAAAGCACAACTAATGGGTATCGGTGGTTGAACATCAAGACTAGCCTATGATGCAAAGGTAGGACCAACAAGTGAAGCCAGAGTCACTTAGGGTCCAGTCAGAAGATGCCAAGTGAACGGGCTATCACTGGCAGAAGCAGATGAGGTAGGAGAAACGAAAGCCTGAGGAGGGGGATAGTCATTCAATTAACCATGGTCTGGTAAATGATGCCTTGCTAGCATGAGACTGCTTCCTGTCAAGCTGTGGACTGCTTTGAAAGTGCTGACTTGCATTTGGCAATGGAGAGATGTACCTGGTTCAAGATAAATTCATCTACTGGAAGGGATGGGGTGTAAGCCATATGACAAGAAAATATAAAGCAGTAATAGGTGTGAATTTTACTCTACAACACTCACATGTAAGAAGTGGCCCATTTTTCTACATTAGGTAAATATTATTTATGCCCTTACTCTGGTTAACAAGAAATTCAGTCTCAGAAATGTTTTTGAGGGCTATCCCTCTCCCTAGGGTTAGACATAAATTCTGAACAACGTACACTGGCTTGGATTTGGTTCCCTAGAAGCAGAGTCTGAGACAGGGATTCTTATTGAAATGATTTGTTAGGGAAGTAATTTCCGGAGGAAAGGTACGAAAGAAGCAGGATAGGACAGGGAGTAAAAAACTGGCAAGAATGAGATCTCAGCAGATTCTACAAGAAAGCTCTGGAGCACAGATTGGACCACAGAATTAGTTCCCCACTGAGGCAAAGGAGCCATTCTTTTGTATTCCTGTGTCAATTAGTTATTGATCAAGGTGAGTTTCAGCCTCCTAGGTGAGGGGGATGACAATTTTCCAGAAGAGAAGGCAGCTGAGAGTTGTTGTCAATCAACATAGCAGGGGGAAGTGCACTGATAGAGCCACTACAGCCTGCCCCTTGCACCAAGCAGTTCTGCTTGCTTCTCACATTAAATTCATTCCATCTAGGCACAGCTTTTCTTGTATCCTGATAGGTCACAATTTCTGAGAAAACTTTAGGAGGAAGGTTTGTGGAATGAAATATAGCCCATGCTGCTACATTTGGGCCTGAGCTGTAACCTATTCTCACCATCTCCCTCTTCTGCCCCCCACCCCATTGTAGATCCCCCTTCTTTGGCTTGCCTGATGAGTTGACCCACACTCTCATTTTTAAGGAGCCTGGTCTCCTGGTCATCAGACCCTTAGCAGGCCATGGGTGCTAAAATTGTCCATTTACAGTTCAACAGGGCATGAGAGTACCAAGAGATGTCCCAGTGGACCACCTAAGTGGCAAACACATTCCTCTCTTCCCTCATTATGTAGCAGCAGTCCTGTCTCCTCATGATTATTAGATGCAGTTACCTCTGCCAATTATTCATGCAGTTTACTTGTACCCTCTGGACCTGCTAAAAGTTGATCCCAGATGTATCACTTCCATTTTACGATGTATTACTGCTGGGCCCACTTGGCCTTATAACTCAGTGGGTTTGTCAGAACCCAACTAAAAATGGGAAGACCGAGTTGCATAGTCACTTAATGCCCTGTGGTCAGTTTCCACCACGATGATATGGCTTTGAGTTACAACTCTTCCATTGTGGATTAACAGAAGTTCCATATGGCATTTTTCTCTACCAAAGTCACTTCTAGTGACATGTGATCAGCTGGGTCAAATGGCCCAAGTGGCAGGGCTATTTGTATAGTAGTTTTCTGCTGCTGCAGAACCCTTTCTTGCTCTTGGCACACTCAAAGCTAGCAGCCTTCCATATATCAATAGATGCGACTACCACTCAATATCTAAAAAATACAAAAGTTAATTTATTGCTTTCTTAAACATATGCTGGTCAGATACAGTTTTCTCCAAGAAGAGCAGACTGCTAATCTTAGAGTTTGGAGAAAGCATGGAATTCAAGTATTGGTGGATTTTCAGAGGCATGAGTGGGCTAATATCATCTTTAGGAGTGTTGTTACTTGGGTGAGACTGTTCATTGGTTGACATTCAGAAGTATGTTCACTGGGATGAGTCAAATCTTGATTGGCTGACTTTGAGAAACAAGGAGTTGTCACTGAGTGGATGGATGGCTTGCACAAATGCATGTTTGCTGATGTATATTGTTGATTGAAAGGTTTTAAAACTCATTACAGTTACTTGTTACCAGGGTATAGAATACTGGTTAAATGGGTTTAAAACAGATTCTGGCTTGATACCATGGCCTCAGAAAACAGTCGGTTTTTTCATAAGAGTATGATAACTTTTAAATTCTCAATATTTCCCTTTTGGTCATCACTCAGTCAAGGCTACAGTAGAGAACAACAAGAATTAATTCTAGATATTTACCATTATTGTTGATTTTCTTTGAAGATAAAGGTTCATTTGGAAAGGGCTGGTTTTTAGTTTAAGTGTCAATCAACATGATTTTATCCTGTCTTTGTCTTTGAGTCATATATTGACTCATTTATTGGGGTAGTGGCTATGTAGATACATATGAGACTATAGACAATAGACATCAAGCGACTGTGATAAAAATAAGAATAACTGGAAATATAAGAAGAGTAGTTGTTACAGAGACAGTATGGTCTACAAAGCCAAAAATGTTTACTATCTGCCCCTTTATAGAAAAAGTTGGCTATTTCTGTGAACCTCCAGAGACTTTTTAAAAATTCTAAGTCTCCATTATTCTGAGACTTTAATTAGAGGAGAGGTTCTCTCTGATATGCAGTGAGATAGCACAAGTTAGATCTTGAAAACCCACTTTCTTCTATACAAACAAGAAGTTAGGGAAACTTTAATGTTATTTAGCCAGAGGGAATTTCAGAAGTCCTGGGGAGGAAGATGGAAGGGCCAGTTCAAAAAAATCATTGGGTCCTTTTTGTAAAAAAAGTTTGCAGCTTTTCCAATTCAGAAGTCTGTAGCCTCTGTGAATGAATGAATATTGGTATGTATAAAGGAAAAGGTCTGGAAGGATACAGACATTTGATGGGTGGTTTCCTTCAGTGGAAGAAGGAGTGAGATTTAACTCTTCACTTCTTCTGTATTATTTGTTTGTGTATGTGTGTGTATAGTATAACGACATACTTTTTACAATTAAAAAGCCCCATAGGCCAGGCGCGGTGGCTCACGCCTGTAATCCTAGCACTCTGGGAGGGCGAGGCGGGCAGATTGTTCCAGGTCAGGAGTTCAAAACCAACCTGAGCAAGAGCGAGACCATGTTTCTACTAAAAATAGAAAGAAATTAATTGGCCAACTAATATATATATAGAAAAAATTAGCCGGGCATGGTGGTGCACGCCTATAGTCCCAGCTACTCGGGAGGCTGAGGCAGGATTGCTTGAGCCCAGGAGTTTGAGGTTGCTGTGAGCTAGGCTGATGCCACTGCACTCACTCTAGCCTGGGCAAGAAAGCAAGACTGTCTCAAAATAAAATAAAATAAAAAGCCCCACAAACACACACAATGGTGGTTGGGGAGCCTCCTTCCCCAATAGTGTTCAAGGAAAGACTCTTTCTAGGATGATGGATGCAGCTGTGTTCATAGTGGGATAGTTGATTTAATGACCTCACTTGCCCCTGGCATCCATCCCATGATAGATAGGCTGCCCCAAACTCCTCAGGGTCTATGTTCCTTTATGGGCAGAGCGCTGGAAGAAACATTCAGAATGAAATAAGCACTAAAATTTCTGCAGAGGCAAATGTATTGTGTAGTTGTGTTGGGAGATATAATTGCAACTCTTTTTCCATTTCTCAGGAAGCTAGTATAAAAACTCAGTTGTGGATGTCAGAAACTAGTCATGGAATATTTCAGCTTTTTTCAGAATTGCTTCAAGATATAAAGGAATGGTTGTGTTTTGGTTTTTTTTAAATTAGGGCCGGGCGCGGTGGCTCACGCCTGTAATCCTAGCACTCTGGGAGGCAGAGGCCAGTGGATTGCTCCAGTTCAGGAGTTCAAAACCAGCCTGAGCAAGAGTGAGACCACGTCTCTACTAAAAAAATAGAAAAAAATTAATTTGCCAGCTAAAAATATACAGAAGAAATTAGCCTGGCATAGTGGCACATGCCTGTAGTCCCAGCTACTTGGGAGGCTGAGGCAGGAGGATTGCTTGAGCCCAGGAGTTTGAGGTTGCTGAGAGCTAGGCTGACGCCATGGCACTCTAGCCTGGGCAACAAAGTGAGGCTCTGTCTCAAAAAAAAAAAAAAAAAAAAAAATTAAAGGAGCAGCCAGGCATGGTAGTGCACATCTGTAGTCCCAGCTACTTGGGAGGCTGAGGTGAGAGGATCCCTTGAGCCCAAGAGTTTGAGTCCAGCCCGGGCAACATAGTGAGACCCCATCTCCAAAAAGAAACTATGAGTAATACATGAGCATTGTAAAACATTCAAACAATACCCGTGTGTATGAAATAAAAAGTTAAAGTCCTCCCTGCAAATCACACTCACTAGGTGTCTTAGTCTCTTTGCATTGCTATAAAGGAAATACCTGAGACTCGGTAATTTGTAAAGAAAAGGGGTTTAAAGGGGTTCACAGCTCTGCAGGCTGTAAAAGGAGTATGGTGCCAGCATCTGCTTCTGGTGAGGGCTTCACAGAGCTTCCAATCAAGGGGGAAGGGGAAGGAGAAGAAGGTGTTTCACAGGGTAAGAGTGGGAGCGAGAGAGGAGGGAGTGCCCATGCTTTTTTAAACAATCAGCTCTTATATGAACTAATAAAGTGAGAACTCACGCATTACTGCTGGGAGTGCACCAAACAAAATATTAATAACATCATGCTACATTTAGGAAAGCATTTGTACTTCCACTTATATCTTGGACCATGATGTAGGTATATTTAGATTAATTTCATTCTTTTTAATGGCTGCATAATATTCCACTGTATGAGTGTACCATACTTTATATGACAATGTCTCTATTTATGGAAATGTAAGTTGTCCCGCCTTTTTGCTGTTGTTGTTGCAGTGCTGCAACACTGAATATCTCTGTATACAATATTTGAGTTATGTGTGCAAATATTTCTTTTGGACACATTTCAAAGGTTACATACATTTAATTTTAATAGTTTTCAAAATTGTCCTCTATAAGGCCGGGCGCTGTGGCTCACGCCTGTAATCCTAGCTCTTGGGAGGCCGAGGCGGGTGGATTGCTCAAGGTCAGGAGTTCAAAACCAGCCTGAGCAAGAGCGAGACCCCGTCTCTACTATAAATAGAAAGAAATTAATTGGCCAACTGATATATATATAAAAAATTAGCCGGGCATGGTGGCGCATGCCTGTAGTCCCAGCTACTCGGGAGGCTGAGGCAGAAGGATCACTCAAGCCCAGGAGTTTGAGGTTGCTGTGAGCTAGGCTGATGCCACGGCACTCACTCTAGCCTGGACAACAAAGTGAGACTCTGTCTCAAAAAAAAAAAAAAAAATTGTCCTCTATAAAAAGGTTGTTCAATTTATAATCTTACCAACTTATACTTTCTCACTATTTTTTATTTCTTATTTTCCTAATTACCATGAAGGTTGAGGATCTTTTCATGTTTATTGGCCGTTCATGTTTCTGCTTTGGCGAATTGCTTTTCTTAACATTTAGTCTTTTAAAATTGTGCTGTCAGGCCGGGCGCTGTGGCTCACGCCTGTAATCCTAGCTCTTGGGAGGCCGAGGCGGGCGGATTGCTCAAGGTCAGGAGTTCAAAACCAGCCTGAGCAAGAGCGAGACCCCGTCTCTACTATAAATAGAAAGAAATTAATTGGCCAACTGATATATATATAAAAAATTAGCCGGGCATGGTGGCGCATGCCTGTAGTCCCAGCTACCCGGGAGGCTGAGGCAGAAGGATCACTCGAGCCCAGGAGTTTGAGGTTGCTGTGAGCTAGGCTGACGCCACGGCACTCACTCTAGCCTGGGCAACAAAGTGAGACTCTGTCTCAAAAAAAAAAAAAAAAAAAAAAATTGTGCTGTCTTTCCCCCATTGATTTGTAGGAATGCCTTTTAAGTTACAGATATTAACTATTTCATTTTTTCTGTAAGTTCCAGGATATTAACTCCTCATATATTGAAATATTCCCAATTTACATTTATCCTTTTTTTTTTCTTTTCTTTTTTTTTTTTTTTTGAGACAGAGTTTCACTCTGTTGCCCGGGCTAGAGTGCCCTGGCGTCAGCCTAGCTCACAGCAACCTCAAACTCCTGGGCTCAAGCAATCCTTCTGCCTCAGCCTCCCTAGTAGCTGGGACTACAGGCATGCGCCACCATGTCCCTCTAAGTTTTTCTATATATTTTTAGTTGGCCAATTACTTTCTTTCTATTTTTAGTAGAGGGGGGGGGTCTCACTCTTGCTCAGGCTGGTTTTGAACTCCTGACCTTGAGCGATCCACCCGCCTCGGCCTCTCAGAGTGCTAGGATTACAGTTGTGAGCCACCGCGCCCGGCCTACATTTATATTTGAGAACTACTAGGATGACTTTCACCACAGAAAGACTCCTAATTTTATGTAGTCACGTCTGTCAAATCTTTGCCTATATTGCTTCTGGGTTCCCTGTCACGGTTAGAAACGTGTCTCTTCCAAAGATTATATTTTTCCATTTTTCTTCCATTGTTTTTATGATTTTAGTCTTCATACTTGTATCTTTAGTCCAATCATATATTGTTTTTGTCAAGGATGTAAGTAGGGCTCCTCTCAAGTTAATTTTTCTCCATCTGGCTTGCAGGGAAGAGGTTTCTGGTGAGATTTTACCGAGCAATGAAGGGAAATGGCCACCTGGGCACTCACCTCTTCCTGGCACCCACATGTGCTTGGCACTTTACATACGGTGCGTGATTTTACCCTTAAGCGAGTTTTAAAATCCCAATTTGTAGATAAAAAAACCACAACCGGTCGTCACATAACGTAAGCTACCTGCACAGGCGGCGTCTGAGGAGACAGAGACAAGCCACAAGCAAGCACAGAGCGTAATTGAGCCAACGCCACGCCCACCTCCCAACCTCTCGCGACAGTCTACGTCATCCGGGAGCGCCAGGGGCCCGGGAGGTCGCGCGGCTGGTGTCGCGCCAGGTTTTGCTCTGTGGTGCTGTCTCACCGGTGAGGCTGAGAAGCCGGCAGTGAGTCCTGCGCCCTGTCGAACCTGCAGCTCCTGGCCTCCTGCCACCATGGAGTACCTCATCGGTATCCAGGGCCCCGACTATGTCCTTGTCGCTTCTGACCGGGTGGCCGCCAGTAATATTGTCCAGATGAAGGACGGTGAGAGGAAGCAGGGGAGGGAGGCCTGACTGGGCCTGGGTATAGTGGCGGCCCGAGGGAGATGGGGGGGCTGTTGGGTGAGTACTGGAGAGTCTGGGAGATGGAACCCGACCTGCTTTGCCCGCATATATTTTTTATAACTGAGTAGACGGGCGAGCAAGCCTGGGGCCTTGGCGTTCGCTCCTCCCAGGGCTCCTAGCTCCGTGTTCTGCTCTGGCCTTCTCCAAATGCTTGCTAGGTGAGAGTTGCCTAAGGGGATTTAGTTTTTAAGTGTTTAAGCGTCTGCTCGGCACCAAGCTACCTAGACCCCCGAATCTCTGACGAGTTTCTGGTTGTCACTAGTAATGAGGTTAGTGTGCTGGCGGTATTGAGTGGGATCCTGGGGAAAGTGAAACTGGGGGAACAGAAGCTTGGCATTTCCCTTCTTTTATCCGTATTTTCCCGTGGCTCAGCTCGGATCCTTCATTTCCAGTTTTGCAAGGCACTGGCTCCCAGATTTTCTTTATATTTAAGTAGTTGATTGAGTTAGAAGTTACCCCTGTCACTTATTTGCCCTGTGACTTTGTACAAGTTATTTCGCTGTGCTCAAATTTTCTCATCTGTAAGATTAGTAATAGCAAATTTACAAACTTGTCGAGAGTATTGAGTTCTGTGCAAATGGTTAGCACTTGAGAAATACTTAATATAATAATAATGCTGAGCACTTAACTATGTATTAGGTGCTGTGGTAAGCGATTTACATGAATTCATTTAACTTTTTTTTTTTTTTTTTTTTTTTGAGACAGAGTCTCGCTTTGTTGCCCAGGCTAGAGTGAGTGTCGTGGCGTCAGCCTAGCTCACAGCAACCTCAAACTCCTGGGCTCAAGGGATCCTCCTGCCTCAGCCTCCCAAGTAGCTGGGACTACAGGCATGTGCCACCATGCCCGGCTAATTTTTTTTGTATATATTAGTTGGCCAATTAATTTCTTTCTATTTATAGTAGAGACGGGGTCTCACTCTTGCTCAGGCTGGTTTCGAACTCCTGACCTCGAGCAATCCGCCCGCCTCGGCCTCCCAGAGTGCTAGGATTACAGGCGTGAGCCACCGCGCCCGGCCATTTAACTTTTTAAGATAGGCGCTATCGCCACTTTATAGGTGTTCTGAAGCACAGAGGTAAAGCAACTTGCATAAGATCACAAGTGGCAGAACTTGTGTTCAACCTACGCAGTCTGAGTCCAGATCATTTGCCCATAAGTACTATACTATACTGTCCCTCTGTAGTAAGTACTCAATACATAACTTAAAAAATATTTTGGTTGTTGATCTGCAGAATCTAAGAGTGTGTTTTCATGATTGATCATAGACATGCTACTGTTGAAAAGTATTATGCTTTGGCTCAGATGATTTAATATTCATTTGACAAATAGGTTTTGGGCACCTATGTGGACTTTACGTGCGAGGTGCTGAGGGGATGCAAAGAGTAAGATGAGGCTCCTATTTTAGGCCAGGTGAGGTGGCTCATGTCTGTTATCCTAATGCTCTGGGAGACTGAGGCAGGAAGATTGCTTGAGTTCAGGAGTTCAAGACCAGCCTAAGAAAGAGGGAGATCCCCATCTCTACTAAAAATAGAAAAATTAGCTGAGTGTTTTGGCACTGCCTGTAGTCCCAGCTCCTTGGTAGCCTGAGGCAGGAGGATCGCTTAAGCCCAGGAGTTTGAGGTTGCACTGAGCTACAATGACACCATTATACTCTACCCAGGGTGACAGAGTGAGTTGCTGTCTTAAAGAAAAAAAAGATGTGGCCCCTATTTTAAAGAAGTTACAATTTAATAAGAGATTGATATATGTGTAAAAGTAATTATAACCCAAGCTATAACGTGATGTGTCATGAAAAGTACAAACTACTCAAGTAATGCAGAAGAAAAAGAGATTCTTTCTGGTTATACAGATTAGGGAGAACTTTGAGGGCAAATGACAGTTCCTTAGACTTAAGGAAAGAAAAATACTAAATCTGGAGTTTCCTGAAGTATGTGAACAAAGGCCAAAAAAATGTCCACTACTGCCTTTGTAAAGTGGCAGGCATCTGATTGTCAGGCTCTGGCTCCACCTGGGAAGATGGAAAGAACTCTGAGGGACTTTGCTTCAGTTCTGTTCTTTCTGAAGAAAAAGGGACCTGAAAGTGGTTTGTTAAACATCTATGGTATGGATTGCTCTTCAAGTAAAATTACTTTTGGAGATTTCTTGATTAGTTTGTAGAAGTTCTTTCCGTTTGTAAACTAGTCTTATAAATTCCAAAGGAGTAAATTTGTTTTGAGAGTAAATTTGTCCATTATTTTGAATATTAAGGCCTTTGACAAACAAGTGCTTCTAACATGAAGTAATCTCTAGGTAGAGCAATAAGCAAGTCAATACCTTTATAGATTTTCTGTTTCATCCCAATAATATATGGAAAATCACTTCAAAAAGTAGGATGTTCTTTAAGCCTGCTTATGTACACAGTACTTCTGGTTGTTATGGGGGTGTACCATATTATATATAATCTACAGAAGGGTCCAAGGCATTAAGATAACAAGAAAATAAATACTATAAGATGATTTTTGTATGATAAAGGAGGTATTGCTAGTTGGTATTAGGTTAGTTTTTAAATTAATGATTTTAGAAGTAAATCCTGAGTATTCAGAGAAAAGAAAGATCACTGTGGTATAGAGGAAAGATGAATTGGCATTAGTTCTTGAAAAATAGTTGGAAAAAATTGCACTCAACTCTAATTTTCCCTTAGTCTTTTCTGGTATAAAAATTTTTATGATAGGAATTTTAGAATTGTATAAGGACTTTCTCCTAACCATTTCATCAACGAATTTGTGTAGAGAAGGCAAGAATGCTGAAAAATAGTAACCTTTTGGTACTCATTTTCTCCAAGTATAAAATGAGAATACAACTTCCAGTCAGCTTTTCAGTAGGTCACTTTGTAAAATATTTTGATGCTGTAGGGAAGACATTTCCCGAAGATTGCCAGCTTATTAAAGTTAAGTGGTGCAACTTTTGGTTTGGTTATGTGCTACGTTTAATGTCTGTTTTCTCTTGGCCTATATAGAATTGCTTTTAAGTTACTCAGAGTACCCCAGCCCATACAGAACTCTCTTTTTTGAATTCCTTTAGCATGTATAATCTGACCTACATTATTTAACACTGAGTATAATAATACTGTACGTGTGTAGAGTTCATTACAGTTTTCCTCACTTGCAAGTTAGATGGGGATAAGTGATCTTATCACCATTTTATACATTTGGAAACTGAGACTTAGGGCAAGTAATTTGTCTAAGTTCAGAGTGCCTAGTCTGGAGCATAACTGAGGTCTATTGCTTTCTAGTCCAGTTGGTTTTCCACAGTATTACACACTGGTGGTGTTCATTTTTTAAATCCATTTGTTTCATGTATGTGGATCTTGTAACTTCCTTGTCATGGACCAGAAATTCCCTAGAGCTACACAGGCAGTTTCCTGTACAACTCAGGAGGCCATTAGTATCTGTCACTTGTGTTTTAATATCACCCTTCACAACTTACTGGATATGCTTGTTGTTTAAAAAACATTTTGGCCTTGTATTAAGTCCATTTGAAAATTGAACAGGTATACTGCCTAGAATTTTAGCCTTTTTCAAAATGTGACAAAATTTCTTTGTAAACAAACTAACCTCCCAAATAAAAGCAGCTTTTTTTCTTAGTATAAAAGTAATGCAAACTTATTAAACAATGTTTTCTTACATAAGTGTTGCAAATTAAGTATAGAGATTTTAGGAAATACTGATAAGCAAAAAGAAGGAAGTAAAAATTACCCAATGCTGTTAGCACTGGCAAGCACTTAGAATATACCCTTTTGGTCCTTTTTCTTTGCATAAACAATATATTATAAGTGAGTGTTTTTGTTTTATAAACAAGTTTGCATACTAACAGTCTTTACATTTCCTGTAGCCAGTATAACAGATTAAATTGTGTTTGTTTAGGAGTTTTGAGGCAATTTGATATTATCTACAGGTACATTTTGTGTTTTTCTCCTCAAAGTCTAAGAAGCCATATTATCTACAACTCTCAAACACTTGTAAAGTATTTAACAGTAGCATTTTGTTCTTTAAATCCTATTAAGGGATTTTGACATTTCAGAATCTTTCAAACAGGAAACATGTCTTCCAGGGAAGATTATTCAGCACTATTTGAAAAATGAAAAGTGAAAGTGAGAGCAAGATAGGAAGATTTAGTCTTTTTCTGAAGCTGCAGACTGAATATGGAGTTTTCTTCTTTAGGCAGTAATTGAAATCTGAATATTTATTTATCTATATAATCTGAACGAGTCTGGTTTAGCTAGATAAGATTAGAGTATTAGGATTTTTGTGAGGTGTTTTAAATAGTTTACTGTTAGAATTTTTGCTTTGACAATCATTTTAATTTTCTCTCTTTTTTTTTTTTGAGACAGAGTTTCACTTTGTTGCCCAGGCTAGAGTGCTGTGGAGTCAGCCTAGCTCACAGCAACCTCAAACTCCTGGGCTCAAGCAATCCTTCTGCTTCAGCTTCCCGAGTAGCGGGGACTACAGGCATGCGTCACCATGCCCAGCTAATTTTTTCTATACATTTTTAGTTGGCCAATTAAAGTGATTTATATTCTCATTTGGTTTTCTATTCTTTCTTAAGAGGGTCCCTTAATTTTAATGATAGCACCAGTCTTTATATGCTTTTGTATGTGTATAAATATCATAACTAACATTTGTATTCGTAGAAATATTTCAGAGCTTTGTAATCATGAGCCTAAAGATAATTGTCATTGGCTAGATTCTGTCAGTTTCTTCTGTTGTTCTGTTACTGGAATTTCAAATGCTTTTAAATGTTTTAAATTGTATTTTCTTTTCTTTTTTTTTTTTTTTTTGAGACAGAGTCTCACTTTGTTGCCCAGGCTAGAGGGAGTGTCGTGGCGTCAGCCTAGCTCATAGCAACCTCAAACTCCTGTGCTTAAGCAATCCTGCTGCCTCAGCCTCCCCGAGTAGCTGGGACTACAGGCATGTGCCACCATGCCCGGCTAATTTTTTCTCTATGTATTGGTTGGCCAATCAATTTCTTTTCTATTTATAGTAGAGATGGGGTCTCGCTCTTGCTCAGGCTGGTTTCGAACTCCTGACCTCGAGTGATCCGCCCACCTTGGCCTCCCAGAGTGCTAGGATTACAGGCGTGAGCCACCGTGCCCGGCCCTAAATAGTATTTTCAATTGTCAGCTTTCATACATATTCTTAACTAAAATTGACATCAATAAAATATGCCAATGGTTTGACATAGAGAGTAAAAGAGGAATTGATAATGTTACCTATTAAAATCTTCTAAAAACAATGATTAGTAAAATTATTAATATATAGTCAACCCTTGATATCCTTGGGGTTTGAGTCTAGTACCCCTGTGGATACCAAAACCCATGGATGGTGAAATCCCTTAAATAACATGATGTAGTATTTGCATATAACCTACTCACATATTCCTGTGTGCTTTAAATCATCTCTAGATTACGTTAATACCTGATGCATGTAAATGCTATGTAAATAGTTATATTTTAGGGAATAATGACAAGAAAAAAGATCTGTACATATTCGGTACAGATACAACTATCTATTTTTTTTCCTGAATATTTTCCACAGTTGGTTGAATCCACAGATGTGGAACCCATGGATATGGAGGGCCAACTGTAGTAATTAATAAAGTTGTTTATGGTTCTGTATATAATAACTGTCAATTTCTGTTAAGGCAATTTCTAACACTGTTTTTTTCTTTGAGCAGATCATGACAAGATGTTTAAGATGAGTGAAAAAATCTTGCTCCTATGTGTTGGAGAGGCTGGAGACACTGTACAGTTTGCAGAATATATTCAGAAAAATGTGCAACTTTATAAGATGAGAAATGGTGGGTATGATTAGAGTAGCTTTGGTTAGCATGTTTGTTAGGGCCACCGTTACAAAGTACCACAGACTGGGTGGCTTTATCAACAGAAATATTAATATATTTTCTCACATTGTGGAGGCTAAAGTCTGACATCAAGGTGTCAGCAGGGTTGATATCTTAGGCCTCTCTCCTTGGCTTGTAGATGACCATCTTCTCCCTGTGTATTCATATAATTTTCCCTCTGTACTATCTTTGTCTAAATTTCCTCTTCTTACCAGTCATATTGAATTAGGGCCCACCCTAATGATCTTACTTTAACTTAATTGCCTCTTTAAGGATCCTGTCTCCAAATATAGTTACATTCTAAGGTACTGGGGGTTACTTCAACATATGAATTTTTGGAGGACAAAATTCATCCCTTAACAGGTGGTTTGTCTTTAAATTTGAACTGAAAAAGAACATTCTATCCTGGCAGCTCTACACATGTACAGGCCTATGGTCTTATTTTCATTTGAGTCTTCCTATTTTAAAAAACTTGTCTAGACCCTAAAGATTCTAATCCTTCTGTCCTAAAGATTTTCTATAAAAACACCAGAACAGAGAACCATTATAACCTTGATACTTGATAAAAACTAACACCATCTTGGAGGTAAGGAAAGGATGGTAATATCAGACTTTTTAAAGTTGTAGATATTTCAGAGGATGTCATTTGAGCCAAAGTATATCTGAATCACAGTCAAAAGACCTAAGTAAAACCTGGCTTTACTGTTTTCTGTGTGACAAGTCACTTATCTCTCTGGGCCATCATTTTCCTTATCACTCAAATGGGATTATAATAACAATAGTACATATGAAAATGCTTTGTAAACTTAAAGCACTGTGTAACTGTAAGGCATTTACTGTGCCATAAAAGGATTTTACCCTACTCTCTGGTGGGTTCCTGTCTAACTGGATAATTAAGACTCTTGTGGGGTATTTTCTGAGTTTTCTGGGGCTAATGAACTCTTATCCACTAGGAAAGCCTCCCTATCAAACAGTACAAGCCACTAGCCCTCCGATCCAGGAAGGTTTGTAGTGGTACTCTGTCAGGGAGAACTTTATTTCTAGTTTCTTACTTCATAGTTTAATAGCACTGTTACACACTGTACTTGTATAACGTGGAGCTGTGAAGGAATTATCGTAATTTGAATATATTATAACTGCATGTGCAAAATGACTAGATGGATCCATTTGTATAGTTTTTTAGACAGCAGATTTAGCATTATGGATTCAATTCCATAAATATTTTTGAGGGCCTCATCTATGTTAAGCACTCTGCTTAGTCATGTGGAGAACTCAAAGATGAACAAGGCTTGCTTCCTGCCATTCAGGAACATAAAGCATGTGGTAGTTAGGTTTAAGCAAATTTGTAATATTTCAAGAATTCTGCTTTTTTTTAGTGCTTCCACTTTTTGCCTACATGGCAAGGGTGCTGATAATGCTACTGAAGTATGGGAGGTACAATAATATTTCACTGGCTGTCCTGGGATAGGGGAAGAGTGAATAAGAGTTAATTGTTACATGCATTTTAGGGTCTAAAGTAAAAAATTCTGTTTAGTTAAAATTGCCCTTAAAGACCCTTAAATTACCTGTCAAGTATAGTTTTGTGTATATAACCCTGTATAGTAATTCTTATATATATTGAAGATAAAGAACTGAACAGAAATAAGTGAAAGAAAGAGAGAAAAGTCTGTGTGTAGACATCAGGCATCAGACTTTTAGACCTTTAAGATAATGGTTAAATACTTAATGGTGTGTAGGGGATGAGGTGGAGAATTTAGTAGTATTCCTGTTTGTCTAGGGTTGCTTTCATTGTGATTTAATATGCACTAATAGACTTGTGAGGGTGGAAGTCAATAATACATGTGAAAATTCCCAGCACAGACCATGAAACATAGTGGCTGTTCAATAAATATTTGTTAGAATCTAAGTCTCACCTTATCTGACAGTGGTGTTTCAAATGTTATAACAAATAACCCCGTTGGGATTTGTCTTTCCAAATTGGCATTTTCCATGTGGGTCCACTGAGTTGTGAGTCATTATTGTGCCTTTTGGCACTGGTTCCATTTTATGGGGGGGATTAAGTTCCAAGGCGAATGCATTATTAAATGCATACCTGATGTCATTCCTCTGGATTGTACTTTTGTTAGCATTACAACTTCTTTTTAAAGTTTTACTCTTGAGATACTCTATTTTTTAAAATGTAGAATGCTGGAAATTCTTTTTCTGTGGCTTGTACTTGAAAATCATATTATACTTCTTAATAAAATTACATTTTCTTTTATAAAATATGACTCAAGCTGTCCTAACCTCCAACCTGTCTTCTCCCAATGTCTTTTTTTAAATAACCTTTAAAAAACTGGCATCTTAAAACTTATTTTTTTACCACCACCTGTGTATTCATACCTCTTTCATTCTACTGAAGAAACCACAATCTTTTGATGAATGAATCCTTAAGCAAGGATACGAATTTAATCCCACCATAGAACAGTCATCCTGATTCTGTTGGTGTCCAGGAATTGCTGTCAGTGCTAGTCAGCTATTTCACAACTGTTACATGAGGAAAGGGACTAGAACTACTTATAGTATCCCTTGGTCTGTGTACTTTGTATACTCTGAATGTACAAAAGATGGTGGGTTTTAAGAACAGGGTTAGTGAGATATGATTTGGGGTGCTGTTATTCCTTTGGCTTCACTTTAAGTATGACTCTTTATTTCTTATACCAGGATATGAATTATCTCCCACAGCAGCAGCTAATTTCACACGTCGAAACTTGGCTGACTGTCTTCGGAGTCGGGTAAGCAATATATCAAACATGCTTAGATAAGAGCAGAAAAATCATTCCTGCTTCTTTTATGTTCCTGTTAGACACGAGTAGTATTTTTTCCCTTTTTTGGCCTTTCTGAACCCTTATTGCTACTCATTCATTCTTTAGTCTCTTTAGATTTGTTTTCTCTTTCTGCACAGTTGCTGATTAAAGCCCAAAGGACAAATATACATTCCTAAAGAATTGGGTTGGGGCATACCACTTTGACAACCCTTTTTTTCCCCCTAAAGACTATTTTTTAGAGCAGTTTTAGGTTTACAGTAAAACTGAGAGAGAAGTATGAAGATCTCACATATAGCCTCTCTCCCCATGCATATATATCATCCCCATTGTCAGCATCCTCTACCAGAATGGTACATTTGTTACAATTGATGACTTACAGTGACAATAATCACTCAGAGTGCAAGGTTTACATTAGGGTTCACTCTTGCTATTATACTTTCTGTGGGTTTAGACAAATATCTAATGGCATGTATCCATTGTTATAATGTTATACAAAGTATTTTCACTGCCCTGAAAATCTTCTGTGCTTTGCCTTTTTATCCCTCTCTATCCCCTGGCAGCCACTGACCTTTTTACTGTCTCCATAGTTTTGCCTTTTCCAGAATGTCATATAGTTGGAATCATACATTATGTAGCCTTTTCAGATTGGCTTCTTTTACATAGTAATATGCATTTAAGGTTCCTCCATGTCTTTTCATGGCTTGATAGCTCATTTCTTTTTAGTGCTGAATAATATTCTATTGTCTAGATGTACTACAGTTTATCTGTTCTCTTACTAAAAGATATCTTGGTTGCTTCCAAGTTTTGGCAATTATAAGTAAAGTTCTGTACACATCCATGTGCAGGTTTTTGTTTGGATATAAGTCTTCAGCTACTTTGGGTAAATACCAAGGAGTGTGATTGCTGGATCATATAGTAAGCATATGTTTAGTTTTATAAGAAACTGCCAAAATTTTTCAAAATATTTTCATGGCAAACCATATTTCTTAATTCCTGTGGTCCAAGGTCCTCATGGTAGTGGAGGTAAAACCCTGAAAATAATAATTTAAATTTTTATCTTGAGATTATTTATCTGTGTCTTTCTATGGTGGTTTTTGCCAAAGCACACAGAATTCTTCCTTCTCATTTATTCTTGTTGCTATTTTAGAGCTGTTTCAGTTTCATCAATAGCATGTTAAAAGATACAACACTAAGTATTGAATGCATTAAAGATTGTTTAGGCCGGGCGCGGTGGCTCACGCCTGTAATCCTAGCACTCTAGGAGGCCGAGGCGGGCGGATTGCTCAAGGTCAGGAGTTCAAAACCAGCCTGAGCGAGACCCCGTCTCTACCATAAAAAAAAATAGAAAGAAATTAATTGGCCAACTAATATATATAATATAAAAAAATCAGCCGGGCATGGTGGCTTGTGCCTGTAGTCCCAGCTACTCGGGAGGCTGAGGCAGGAGGATTGCTTGAGCCCAGGAGTCTGAGGTTGCTGTGAGCGAGGCTGACGCCACGGCACTCACTCTAGCCTGGGCAAGAGAGCGAGACTCTGTCTCAAAAAAAAAAAAAAAAAAAAAAAAAGATTGTTTAGGATGTGCCAAGAAAGTTCATATGCTTGCTAAAGGTGTATGTTAATCCCTTCCGGAAGGGACTAAGTAAATAGAGCCTTACCATGTGACCTTACCCCCTGTGCCTGTTTACTCATCTATGAAATCTAGATAACTTCTAACCCCTCAGGAGTGCTGGGAAAATGAATTGCTTGTAAATCATAATATTTAACATTCATATGACTTTTGCCCAAAGCATTTTGCTTAATAATTTAATCTACTCACTATTCCACTGAGACAGTAGTTAATTCTCTATCACTGATACGGAGTGAAAGGCATAAAGTAGCAAAGGAACTAGCTCCAGGTCACACAGCAGGTCAGACAGAGCTAAAAGTAATGGTGCCATAATTATTTGACTGTTCTGCCTTAAGGTCAGCTCCTTGGTTCTTCAGTAGTGTTTCTAGAACACTGGCGTTGTTCCTATTTTCATTATGGTTTGAGTTTCATCTGTATTTGCTTAAACTGAGTTATGTTAGAATCTAAACAAGTACAAATGTTATATTTTTTATTATTTTTATTATTATTATTATTTTTTTTTTTTTTCATTTCATTATTAAACGTGAATATTATTATTATTTTTGAGACAGAGTCTTGCTTTGTTGCCCAGGCTCGAGTAAGTGCCATGGCATCAGCCTGGCTCACTGTAACCTCAAACTGCTGGGCTCAAGCAATCCTCCTGCCTCAGCCTCCCAAGTAACTGGCACTACAGGCCTGCGCCACCATGCCTGGCTAATTTTTTTCTATATATATTAGTTGGCCAATTAATTTCTTTCTATTTATAATATAGACGGGGTCTCGCTCTTGCTTAGGCTGGTTTCAAACTCCTGACCCCGAGCAGTCCGCCCACCTCTGCCTCCCAGAGTGCTAGGATTACAGGCCTTAGCCACGGCACCTGGCCTGTTATAGTTTTTAAAAAGTTACTTGCAACAGTTCTTTTTTTTTTTTTTTTTTGAGACAGAGTCTTGCTTTGTTGCCCAGGCTAGAGTGAGTGCCGTGGCATCAGCCTAGCTCATAACAACCTCAAACTCCTGGGCTCAAGCAATCCTCCTGTCTCAGCCTCCCGAGTAGCTGGGACTACAGGCATGTGCCACCATGCCTGGCTAATTTTTTCTATATGTATTAGTTGGCCAATTAATTTCTTTCTATTTATAGTAGAGAGGGGGTCTCGCTCTTGCTCAGGCTAGTTTCGAACTCCTGACCTTGAGCAAGCTGCCCGCCTCGGCTTCCCAGAGTGCTAGGATTCCAGGCGTGTGCCACCGTGCCTGGCCTGTTATAGTTTTTAAAAAGTTACTTGCAACAGATCTTTAAAGCAGTTTATTTCTAGTGCCTAATAATACTAGACTGAGAATTTCTCAATAAATGGAATCTCTTAGTACTAGCTTTGACCAAGGGCTTGTGCAAGGTGTTTAAAGAGAAGCTAGAGACCTGATGTATTGGGAGAAGATGACAAATTTATATACATTGTTTTAATCTGAGAGAAAGGTCAATGGTCTTTTCTTGTTCACTCCTCCTTGAGAGAGAAAAATAGGTCAGATATTAACTTTCCTGCCACTCAGACGTTCTTGTGTTATTCAGCAAAGAGTATGCTGTGGCTTGCTATGTAAAATGTTCCTCTGACTTATCAGGCAAAACTGGAATAAGAATTCCAGCTTTGGGCACAATAAATACTTTGTCATAAATGCTGCAGACATTAAGTGAATTAAGCTTCTTTTAGAATTGAGATAAGAGTGTCAGTGTGGGCCGGGCGCTGTGGCTCACGCCTGTAATCCTAGCTCTTGGGAGGCCGAGGCGGGCGGATTGCTCAAGGTCAGGAGTTCAAAACCAGCCTGAGCAAGAGCGAGACCCCGTCTCTACTATAAATAGAAAGAAATTAATTGGCCAACTGATATATATATAAAAAAAAAAATTAGCCGGGCATGGTGGCGCATGCCTGTAGTCCCAGCTACCCGGGAGGCTGAGGCAGAAGGATCACTCGAGCCCAGGAGTTTGAGGTTGCTGTGAGCTAGGCTGACGCCACGGCACTCACTCTAGCCTGGGCAACAAAGTGAGACTCTGTCTCAAAAAAAAAAAAAAAAAAAAAAAAAAAAAAAGAGTGTCAGTGTGTTTCATGCAAATGCAGTGAATCCGGTTAATCTCCTAGCAGAAATGTTTGATGTCTTAACAAACAAATATCCCTTATAGACAGTGACATGGGGCTTTAGGAAGTATTAACTACCTCTGCTTTGTGCTTCTGCTATAGGTCCAATCCTAGCTTCCCCAACCCCCTATCAAAGTAGATTTTTAATTCTAAAATATGGATTTATATTTTAGTCATTTTATTATGGGAAGAGAGGTAATGATAATTTTTTCAGTCTTCTTAATAAGTGGAAAGTCACCAAATTTGGTACATGTACATGGTCATACCAGTTGGCACATGAGACTTATTTTGGGCCAGCCAGTTACAATGCATAACTTTGTCTATAGCTCAAATTGTTTGATTTCCAATATGTGCTGTGTGTGTGTGTGTGTGTTTCAGGGTGATGTTGAGTTGGGAGAACATTTATTTACCACCGAGTAATGAATCTTATATAAACTTGTTCATTAAGATGTAGGCAATTTAACGTGGTTGAGAGCATAGTCTCTGGAATTAGACTACCTGGGTTTGAATATTTGCTTACTAACTTGCTAGCTTTATATCTGTGGACAAATTCTAAGCTTAATTTTCCTACTTACAAAATAGTAGTACCAACTTTGTAGAATTATGATGATTAAATGAGATAATCACGCAAAACTCTTAGCACGATATATGTCACAAAACTGGTTAATAAATCACTTTTGTTTTTATGTTGCTATTGCTGTTTGTTTGAAGAAGCAATTAAGGGCTATAAGTTAGCTTTCTGTGGGGAATTCTTTGTTGTGTTATTTTATTTGAACTTATCTGGTAAAGAGGGGGATATAAAAAATTACTGGTCTGATAGGGAAAATAGAAATAAACTAACAACATCTATTATGTGCTAGGATTTGTTCTAGGTCTACATAGTCCATGATCGTAGCCAATTAGGTATTTGATGCTATTTAAATTTAAATTTGTTTTTAAATTTGTTTTTCTTTGAGATAGGGTCTTGCTCTGTCACCAGGGCTTAAGTGCAGTGGTGTCATCATAGCTCACTGCAGCCTTCAACTCCTGGGCTCAAATGACTCCTGCCTTAGCCTCTTGAGTAGCTGAGACTACAGACATGCACCACCACACCTGGCTAATTTTTACATTTTTTTGCAGAGACAGGGTCTGGCTATGTTGCCCAGGGTGTCTCCAACTCCTGGCCTCAAGTAATCCTCCCACCTCGACCTCGCAAAGTGCTGGGATTACAGGCATGGGCCACCACAAGTGGCCAAAATTAAATAAAATTTAAAATTCAGTATCCTGGAAGAGAGTCTCCTGGACTTTGTCTAAATGCGAGATAAACTTTTGTTTCTTTAAAAAAAATTTTTTAGTTCCTCAGTCACAGCCACATTTCAAGTGCTCAATAGCCATATGTGGCTAACAGCTACTATATTGGACATTACAGGTATAGAACATTTCCATTATCATAGAAAGTTCTCTCAAACAGTGCTATTCAAAATATGACACTGGAAGATGCATGCTATCCCCATTTTACTTATAAGGATATTGAAGTTGATTAATTGAGATGTTAAGTATTTCTCGATGCACACATTTCCAAAAGCACATATATAGTCTATAAAAGAGTCAGCTAAGATTCTAACTTCAAATATCATACTCTTTCATGCTGTCTTTATTATTAATAGTTACTGGACTAATTAATATACAAGCATGTGTATTTAGGGGAGTGTGAAACGTTCAGTTGTGTTAAAATGTCAAAATCTCCATGTAATGTGTAAATAATACTTTTGTTTTTATGCTGCTATTGCTGTTTGTTTGAAGAAGCAATTTAAGGGCTATAAGTTTGCTTCCTGTGGGGAATTCTTTGTTGTGCTATTTTATTTGAACTGATCTGCTGGTAAAGAGCGGGATATAAAAAATTACTGGCATGAATATGTGTCCATTTAGGTGTTCTATAAATATTTGCTGAATAAATGTCATCCGATTAGGTCCACATATACTACTGAGAATGTTATTGTGCATCTATACACTGAAGGGAATTTTATTAAAGTACTCTTAATGAATGGATGTTAATTCATAAGAATTAAAGACATGAGATAATGAGGAGAAGATAAAAAAGACAGATGGGGAAAAAATTCAAAAGCCTTCATTTCAGTTTTTTATTTATGTGCATATACACATTTAAGTTGGTCTATTCCCGGTTAGATTCCAAGGGGCAGAAAAAGCACTTATTCAGCTTTTGCTATGAGTTTGACTTCCCATTTTTGAATATTTATGAAGCTTCTTTAAGCACAAGTTTTAGAGTCAGATATACCAGACTTCCATTCCCTTCTCTGGTGTGTACTAGTTTGTGTAATCTTGAATAAGTTACTTATGCTTGCTGAACCTCACTTTTCTCATCTGTTAAGAAGGAAGGAGTGATCAGATGTGTCATATTACAAATTTGATGGACATACATTAGAACCGAGAATTAGCCATTGGTTTAATAAAATATATTTTGAATGAATGAATGATACCTCCCTAGAAAAGAGCATTTAATAAATGACTTTTATCATTGCTATTTGGATTTTTTTTTTTTTTTTTTTTTGAGACAAGGTCTTACTATGTTACCCAGGCTGAAAGTACAGTGGTGCAGTCATAGCTCACAGCAGCCTTAAATTCCTGAGCTCAAGTGATCCTCCTGCCTCAGCGTCTCAAGTAGCTGGGACTATAGGTGTGCACCACCACACCTGGCTAATTTTTCTATTTTGGGGTAGAGATGGAGTTAGTCTCGCTATGTTGCTCAGGCTGGTCTCAAACTCCTGGGCTGAAGCGATCCTCCCACCTTGGCTTCCCAAAGTGTATTTGGATTTTTAATGGGATTATTTTGGCAATTCTGTAATGACTTATGGACAGCATTTGCACTGTGCTCAAGGCCTGATACTTAAAATTCTCCTTAGAGTTTGATTAATGAATGGGCTATAAGAGGGATGGTAGTGAATACTAGGGCTATTTCTTACTTGAAATGAATTATATGGCATATTTGGTATAGCCCATATGAATGCCTTAAAATTCATTGCCTTAAAAATCTATTACCGTCCATTACCTCCATTTTACAGATATGGAGACTGAGGTATGAACCAGTGAAACTTGATGTCTTTGGGGAATGTGGAATTTGTGGCAAGGCTTAGAGTAGAATGTTGGCCTCCATGATGTGTAATCATCAGGGTTTTACTATTACTACTGACTGGCCAAAGAGTTTTCTAGAACTTGTTCTGAAGTATTTCATGAGCCTTTGGTAATTTATCTTTTCACAGGGCTATACTTGTAAATGCTTAGCAAGTAAATAGTAGAAATAATGAGTTGGATAAGTATCAAGTCTGGTATAGTTTTCAAACTTTATTCCATGAAGATCCTCAGGCAACTAACCAAGGAAGATTAGTGTAGCAGTACTTTAGCTCTGCTTCATATGGATCAACTCACCCATTATCTGTTTTATATGTGGAGTTCTATGTAAGGTTTTATTTTGAAAAGGTGGCTTCACTGTCACCTTCCTACCAAAGTTTGAAAACTAATGATATGGTTGAAAGAGGTAAGATGGTTTTTATGGTTTCTTCCAGCCCCCAAATAGCATGCTTTAAAGGTCTGATGTCAAGACCATAACCAGACTTGAATTTTTTTTTAATGAAAGGGAAAAAATAGGAAGAATTTCAGATATTAATCATTTCCAGCAGTAACCATGACTTGTCCCAGCACAGGCTTGAATTTGAGTGTGTTTGATGTGGTTAGTAGCAGGCATGTATAGTGCGTGTCCTAGAAGAATCCTGTTGCTTTGAGCTTTCTATTCTGACCACTAGAGTTATTCTCTTTATGCCTTAAGTAGCTGGCACAAAGACATCATCTGTTTATTGGTATCGGTGAGGTCTTGTGAACAGATGGCCCAGGTGAAGCCTTGACTTTGTAGGTCTTGTCCCCTAAACACTACCAACCATTTGTTACATGTAATTAAAATATCACTAACAAGGGTAATTTCACATGCTTTTTGGCAAATGTGGCTAGCAGGATGTGACATGACGCAGCACTGCCTTCTTCCTCCATGTGCCATCTCCCTTGAGGCCTCATCTTCCCTACTTGCCCCCATCTCACCCATGCCGAGGCTTGCCTTCCAGCTCACCTGCTCCAGATGGGCGGCACAGTGGGAGGACACTGGCAAGGGCAGATGTGTTTATTTTCCGGAGACAAAATGTTGTGCTGCTGCAGATGGCAGTGCCTTGAAGCAAATGGCAGCCTTTGACACTGCTGCCACGCAGCCTGGGCATCTTGACAGACAGAGCTGGCTTACTTTGGTGATGGGGAAATTGAAAATAAAAACAAAATCAAAAAGAAACCAAGATGTTCATCATGAAACTTCTGGACTTTCAGTGTAAGCAGCCCTTTTAGACCTGGGGAACAGTTTTCTTCCTCACTAGACCTAGTTAGCTAACTGGATTTTCTTGGCTTACTGTGGGCCAAGAGTTGTATGTCTGTTCATTACTCTTAGCCTTAATAGCACATGAAGTAAAAACTGGAAACATATGGCTGCGTTTACATGGATATTCAATGGTACTATAAAAAATGTGTGTATCCCGGGTCACATCTCACGGGACTGTCTTAGGATTGGAGGGTGGCTCATGTCTGCCCCTTTGGAGATACCACTGTTCTATTTTTAGTGGTCATTTTGATTATCCAAAGGCCCAGGGACAGATGTGCCTTGAAGTTGAAGTGCTTTAATTAATGTGACAACACTTTATGCTTATAATGTTTTTCTACCAAAAGGAATAGGAATTCTGACAGCTGCCCTTTTAACCAGTTTGCTTATGCAGTTATTAGGGCTTGACTAAGTCCATTATGGAGACAAAGGCTGGCTGTTGAATCATTTCACTTACTAGTGTCCTAAGAAAAAAATAGTGTGAGAAGATTCTTCTTTGAAAGTTACTAGCTTTATCAGGAAACCTTTTTTTCTTCTTCTTCTTTTTTTTTTTTTTATAAAAAATATGTGCTGTTTTTACCAGCCCTAGTGCTGATAGAGTTAGGAGTTTGCAGGTGTAAAGTCCTCCCCCTCCCCTTCCCCATCTCTCTCCAGGGGGCTGTATGTGAGAAGGTGTTGCTTTCTCACTCAGAGAGCATATATGTGCTACCCTGTTGGATGCCTGCTGTGAGTGGAGAGAACCCCTGTTCTAGTTGAATTGGAATAAGCCTATTGGATGGCTGGAACTGTGCAACTCTATAATGCCAACTTTTCATTTAAAAGCATCTTTCCTATCCAAAATAGGGGTGAAGCAACATAGGTAATTGGTCTACTTTTTTTTATTTCAGCATATTATGGGGGTACAAACGTTTAGGTTACATATATTACCCTTGCCCCACTTGAGTCAGAGCTTCAAGCGTGTCCATATACCAGTAATTGGTCTAGATTTGTATTGTTTTAAAGACTTGTGTCTTAAAAATTTTGTTGTTTCCTGTTAAGGTTTAGTTTAAACTTAGAGCAGCAGAGTACTGTGTCTGCTTAGTAAGAATACGTGTTTATTTTTTAAATGTTTACTGTTAGAGGTGCAAATTTACCCAACCTTTTTTTTTCTTTTTAAGAGATAGGGTCTCGCTCTTTCGCCCAAGGCTAGAGTGTAGTGGCTTGATCATAGCTCACTGTAGCCTCAAACTCTGGGGCTCAAGCAGTTCTCCTGCCTTAGCCTCTTGAGTAGCTAGGACTACAGGCATGCGCCACCATGCTCGGCTAATTTTTTTTTGTAGAGACATGGTCTTGCTGTGTTGCCCAGGCTGATCTCAAACTCCTGGCCTCAAGCTATCCTTTTGCCTTGGACTCCCAAAGTCCTGGGATTATAGGCATGAGCCACCGTGCCCAGCCTATCCCCATCTTTTAAGATTGCTTTAAACCAGTACCTGGCACAGGCATAGGTGTGGGCATGCCCTCACACACACTAACAAACAGATATACGCTGGCATCTCGATGCCCCTTTTTACCTGCCTGGCCAAAGATCATGCAGGATTATGAATTTAAGGGCTGATCCCCAAAATCCCTTAAGGTTTTCTTTACTTTCTTCCCCCAAAACAGTCATCTGAAATGAAGGGCAGTGGGGAAGCTTTCGGGGAGGAGTGGTTGACCTGAGAGGTAGCTATATGTGTGTTTACTATATTCATTTAGTTGTGCATATATATTTTATGCTTATTTATATATGTGTGTTATTTCATAAAAAGGAATGCTGAAAGGGCAGGAAAGCATAATACTGTTTTTAAAGTTAAAAATGGGGGAAAAAAAGTTCAGATTTACCACTACTTTTGAGTGTAGGCAACAGAGCAAATAAGTTTAATTAGAGTGAAAAGGGAAAAAGGGCCGGGTGCAGTGGCTCACACCTATAACCCTAACACTCTGGGAGTCGAAGCGGGAGAGTTTTTTGAGCTCAGGAGTTTGAGACCAGCCTTAGCAAGAGCAAGACCCAGTCTCTACTAAAAATAGAATTAGCTGGAGTGTGGAGTCACGTGCCTGCCCAGCTACTTGGGAGACTGAGGCAGGATCACTTGAGGCCAGAAGTTTGAGGTTGCAGTGAGCTACAGTGACACCACTGTACTCTACTCAGGGTGACAGAGCAAGACTCTGTCTCAAAAAAATCAAAAAAGAGAAGAAAAAAGGAAGAAGAGATAATAATCTGTCAATCTTTGTAAACTGAAATGATCCACCAGAATTACACACTTCCTTTCTGATGCCTCCTAATGGGTGTGGTTTCTTATAGCCAAGATGTTCAGTACTGCTAATAATCACTCATTCAGCAAATTGCTAGCCTGCATTGTCCTTGGGCCTGAGGAAACAGGTACAAACCTCAATATGTACCTTTAGATAGGAAATGGAGAAGTAAACAGTCAATTTGCACTGCTGAGTGACAAGTACTACATAACCATATACACAAGGTGGTCTGAGAACACAGAACCTAACCTGAGCCTTGAAGGACTAGTTGTTTATTAAGGCTAAGATGAAACAAAAAGGAAAACTGGAAGCACAGACCAAGGAGTGTGAGAAGATGTTAGGTTAGGCACAGTGGTTTGTGAATAATGTTTGGGGCATGGATAAACAGTTCTCTGAGCCTCCTGTATAGTTTTATATTACATACACTACTGTGTTCTGTGTTCTAAGTACTATGCACATATACTGTGTTCCATGTTCCTGAAACTATAGGAGTAACTTATTTTGCACCTGGGGTGCTGATGGGGAACACTGTGTTCTAATAGAAGGGCTTCCAAATAGTCTTTTCCCTAGGATTTCCTTAGTTCTCCATATCTACTTGCTGTGGGCATCTGAAAACATGTACAATTGTATATAGTCCTAAATACTCTTTTCTAGAAGACATTTATTATAAAAGAGATGAATCAGCTGTGATGTTCAGCATTCATAGATGTGAGTATGCTTAGCATGTACAACTTAATGTATGCCTTGTGGTATGCAAGTCTGTAGCAAAGCATGCCTTTTGCATTTGAGTATTTTAAGAGCTGACTTAAAGGTATAGGGAATCTTAAATTTTCCCGGAAACTGCCAGCTCATGAAAAAAAGAATTCATGTGGCCTTGTTGCAAACATGGTGGTGTTGGTTTCACCATTGCATAATCAGCAATTTTATTTTGATGTTATTTGGGGGAAAGCAGTATTTTTGATTAGCAAGTAAAATTAATGTAGAAAACAAATACTGTGTTAACTAGTTGGTATAATAAGGCATCTGTGCCATGTTACATTTCAAGTCATTAAATTTCTAAACTTCTAATTACAACAAGGTTACAACTTTAATAGGAAAATCAATGAAACTTGGAGTTATTGATGGCTTTAGAGAAGTAAAATTTATAGAAATTTTGGAATTATTGAGGGAGAACTTTTAAATTGATTTTGTTAAAAATTGAAACATATATAATATTCAAAAATTTTGGTCCTACAATTCAGATTTATTGGGCAGCTACTACTTGCTAGGCCTTCTTCCACAAACTTTAACACAGTTGAGCACTTCAATTCCATACAACTGTGTCAGGCAGGCAGTACTGTCCCCCTCATTACAGAGGGGGGCACTTGAAGCTCCAAGTGGACTGTCTTGGGTAACACAGTTGGAAAGTAATAAAGCCACATTTGATCTACATAGCTTTTTCACAAAAGTATTTGCCTATCTTACATGATGTATGGCATTTAAAAGCAGAGTTTATCCAAATAGTAATTTGAAAGGTGTTTTGATTTTAAAGTTTAAAATATTGATTGTAAATACAGTGACATTCTTAAGCCTAAGTTCAAGACTCAACCATTATATGAGTTTTTACCAGTGTTTTAAAGCAAAAACATTTGAACATGAACTAATCATTATTAAAGTAAAGTGAAAACAATTTTTCTATTTTTGTTTTGCATCTGCCAGCATCACATAGGTATACCAAATACACTTTCCAGAGAATGACCTAAGGCAGGAAAAAGAAAAAGAAATTGGCTAGATAGTCTCATTTTCAGAGCAATATTTTATTTCATCTTGGGCTTCTGAAAATCAAAGGTTTGCTTTGTTTGAGGCATGCTTGCCTTATTTCTCAATTTAGTGTTAGAGTTTATAAACATGGGCTGATTTGTTTGTTGGTGCTACAAAAGATAAGTGTATTTGAAACAAGAGAGAACAAGGAAAGTCATACAGTCAGTTTAATTTAACTTCCCTGTTTGTGAAGCTCATTATAGTACAGGCATTCTCTGGGTTAGGGACAACCTGACTTGATGGTGTTCCGTACTTATAAATGGGGCTCCCTAGCTTCCCCATAAGGATAATTCATAATTAATTAAATTAATAATTCAGGAATTAGTTTCTTCTGCACATGTAAACCTACGTGGCGGAAGTGCTTCATTGGTGCGGCATCTTTGCACTAGCAGCTAGTCTCATTGTTTACATGATCGCTTACTCACAGTATCACTTTTGTTTTAACTTTTTTTTTTTTTTTTTGAGACAGAGTCTCACTTTTGTTGTCCAGGCTAGAGTGAGTGCTGTGGCTGTCAGCCTAGCTCACAGCAACCTCAAACTCCTGGGCTCGAGTGATCCTTCTGCCTCAGCCTCCCGAGTAGGTAGGACTACAGGCATGCGCCACCATGCCCGGCTAATTTTTTTATATATATATCAGTTGGCCAATTAATTTCTTTCTGTTTATAGTAGAGACGGGGTCTCACTCTTGCTCAGGCTGGTTTTGAACTCCTGACCTTGAGCAATCCGCCCGCCTCGGCCTCCCAGAGAGCTAGGATTACAGGCGTGAGCCACTGCGCCCGGCCTGTTATAACTTTTTAATTTGATTTTGTGAGTCTGTGTTTACCGCTATGACTATGCTTCCAAAGTGAAAGTCTACTGCAAGTCTAGGTGAGCCTGGAGCAAAGAGAAAGGTGATTACAATGAAAACAAAAATAGAAATAATTAAGCCTTTGGAGAAAGACCAGCCACCATCATTCACTGGGAAAACATAAGGCTTCACTCACTTGACTATTGGAGTAGTAATAAAGGATAAAAAGAGAATAATGGAATGAATGAAAGGCAATTCTCCAATGAAAGTATCAATTATTACAAAGTAGCATAGTGGATTAGTTATTGAAATGGAAAGGTTATTATTAATTTGGTTAGAAGATCAAAATAAGCATAACATTCCTATTAGCCTAGCATTGATGCAACATTAGGTGAGTGTTAACCTTTAATATATTTTTTTGAAATTTCACCTACCTCTTATCTAAACTTTTTGTATAAGTTTGTTTTTTTTTTTTTTTTTTTTTTTTTGAGACAGAGTCTCACTTTGTTGCCCAGGCTAGAGTGAGTGCCATGGCGTCAGCCTGGCTCACAGCAACCTCAAACTCCGGGGCTCAGCGATCCTACTGCCTCAGCCTCCCGAGTAGCTGGGACTACAGGCATGCGCCACCAGGCCCGGCTAATTTTTTGTATATATATTTTTAGTTGGTCAATTAATTTATTTCTATTTTTGGTAGAGACGGGGTCTCGCTCAGGCTGGTTTCGAACTCCTGACCTTGAGCAATCCGCCCGCCTCGGCCTCCCAAAGTGCTAGGATTACAGGCGTGAGCCACCACGCCCGGCCTATAAGTTTGTTTTTATGTTCTGTTTATTCGAATTAACAGAAAGCACAATAATTTCTGTAACTTTATTATTACTGTATAGGGGTATTATTATTATTACTACAGTATTATGCTATATTATTATTACCACATATGAGCCATTATAGTATTGTTATTATTATTACTGTATATACACTGTTCATCAAGGAATCCGAGTTTCATACAAATCCAACCTAAAGATGTTCTCAGGAATGCATCTCATCTGCAACCCAGGGGACTGCCTGTATTCTACTTCTGATCAGTTTAAACTTGTGCTCTTTTTAGTGATAAGATTAAGAGGAAACCATTTTCAACTTGGCAACTCCATAGTTTTTTTTTTTTTTCCCTTGAATGGCAGCAGTGGATAATAGGACCCTAACCTACCATGTGTTTTCTCTCGTGTCTCTGCCTTTTTGCCCACTCCACCACTTTGCTGGTCATTTTCCCCTGAATGTGCCTACATCCCCACAAGGCTAGCTCTTAATTGCCAGTTACATTCAGTTCAGCATTGATTATGGAAATTTCTTCTGTATTTCTCCCTCCCTGCTCCCCACACATTTCACCATCATCTTTGTGCTCTCATGTCAACCTAGGTATACCTTTGCCATAGTGTCCTCTTGTGTTTCATTCACTGTCTTCCCCATGCGAGTGTGAGAATGTGTTTATGTAAATAAAACCTCCTGACTTTCGGGTTCTTCATTTGGTCTCATGACTTTGGTTATATACTGTTTTCTCTTTCCAGTTTTCTCTGGGCAGCTCTGCTTAGGCTCATGGGGTCCAAAATGAGCTCTTTAGATTTACACTACCAGTTTTCCCCTTATTGAGAGTCCTCCTAACTCCTCTTTCTCCCTCACCTTTTCTATTCTACTAGTTATGAAGTCCTATCAGTTCTACCATTTAAATATGTCTCATATCTCCCCCTATTAAAAATCTTTTATGGCCGGGCACGGTGGCTCACGCCTGTAATCCTGGGTCTCTGGGAGGCCGAGGCGGGCAGATCATTCGAGTTCAGGAGTTCAAAACCAACCTGAGCAAGAGCGAGACCCTGTCTCTACTATAAATAGAAAGAAATTAATTGGCCAACTAATATATAGAGAAAAAATTAGCTGGGCATGGTGGCGCATGCCTGTAGTCCCAGCTACTGGGGAGGCTGAGGCAGCAGGATTGCTTGAGCCAAGGAGTTTGAGGTTGCTGTGAGCTAGGCTGATGCCACGGCACTCACTCTAGCCTGGGCAACAAAGTAAGACTGTATAAAAAAAAAAATCTTTTATTTTTTTTTTTAAATTTTATTTATTTATTTATTTTTTGAGACGGAGTCTCCCTTTGTTGCCCGGGCTAGAGTGAGTGCTGTGGCATCAGCCTAACTCACAGCAACTCAAACTCCTGGGCTCAAGTGATCCTCTTGCCTCAGCCTCCCGAGTAGCTGGGACTACAGTCACAAGCCACCATGCCTGACTAATTTTTTGTTTCTATTTTTAGTTGACTGGCTAATTTTTTTTTCTTCCTATTTTTAGTAGAGACAGGTCTCGCTCTTGCTTGGACTGGTCTTGAACTCCTGGTCTCAAGTGATCCTCCCGCCTCGGCCTCCCAGTGTGCTAGTATTACAGGGATGAGCCACTGCCTGGCCAAAATCTTCTGTTTAAAGAGAAAGGGGGAAAAATGACTGGGACCAGTGAAATGTCAATCCTGAGACATCAGTGTTTCCTGGCACCAATTAACCAATGTCCTAAGTTAATGAAAAAAGGCTTGGATCCACAGAGGGATGGAAATGGGAAATTTTCACTAGTTCCTTCATACTGTAACTAGTGCAGTGACAGTGGGTTTTTTTGTGCGGCTCTTCTAAAACATTCATAATGCAGCCATGTTTATTTTTTTCTGTTAAGATGTTTTGACGGTTTTAAGAGCAATCTTTTGGCTCCGACCATTTCTTGTTCTGTTTTCAATGAAATCAATAAAAAAAAAAAGAAGTACTTTAAAATATTGACGTTCATATTCTTTAGTTTAGGAGACCGATGGTATCATCCCAGTTCCTTTCTGCTTCCTGCTGAAATCACCTAATTCTCTACATTTTTGTGTTCTGTATTCACTGGTACCTGAACATTCCATATTCCTCCATGTTTCTTTACCTTCACATATGGAATCCTTCCTATCCACATCTACCTCGTGAGCTCCTTCCAGATCTAGGCTTCCATTTTCATCACCTGGCAAAATGCTTCACACAAAGTAAATGTCAAATAAACATTTATTGAATTTATTCACATTCCAAATGCAGAAATGAAGTTATTTGGGGCATCTGCCCAGTTCATAATTATCCTCTGTTATAGTCCCAGAAGATTCTCATGGGAGTTGTTTGAAGCCTTTTATAAACTGTGTGCTTTTATACTTAAGGTTAAGAGAGATTGAATCTATACATGGGTTTCCTTAACCTCTTTGGTACGGCGATCACCGGCTGTGAAACCTTGCCCACAGCCGGCACTCATAATTTGTGCTGTGCATTGACAACAAATCCGTTTTGCATCACACATCTTACTTGTGTGATGAGGAAAGCTTTAAAGCACTGAGAGCTTGTTTTGCTTTACAGGCAGCTTTACTTGTAATGTAAATCAGAATAGGTAACATACATATATGTTTTTATTATGTTATTTGTAAATGTTCACAATTTTATTTTGACAAATGAAAAATTAGAAAAGTCACTTCAAAATTATAGACTAAAGTCGACGCTCGGCTGTGCGCGTTTATCTGTGGCTATCGACTATAGTCCTCTCGTACCGAAGTGGTTAAAAACGAATATAGCCAAGAGAAGTAAAATCAGGATACAAATTATTCCATATTTCTTAGACATGAGGAATAAAGGTAGTTCTCTTCCACCCTCTTCCTTGTCATAGAACCATGATCTTTTAAAGCTAGAGAAAGTATTTAGGTCATGATAATTGAAAGTTGCCAAAATCCTTGCTTTTTTTTTTTTTTTTTTAAGTGTTTGAAATAGTGAATTCTAATTCAGGTATATAGTCCTTCTTTAATTAAATGGCAAAATTGAAATTTTAAAGTGATGCCACCAAACTCACTGAAAGCAGCTAGCTAGTAAATTTTGTTGGTTCTTGGAAACAAGATCTGATTCAGAGCTCAGAGCATCAGTATAAGAAAATAATAATTGATTGTTTTGTTTATTAATGAAGTTGAAAGATTGGGCATTGGCAAAGCAGTTAAGGTGTTACTGTTTATCATCATGGATATTTTTTGAATACCTACTACATATATTACATAGTTTTAGACCGTATAGAGGACTTATAATTAATTGTATGACATTAACCCTACCCTTTTAAAACTTAAAATATTAGCCAGGCAGGGTGCCTATAGCCACAGCTACTCAGGAGGCTGAGGCAGGAGGAATACTTGAGTCTGAGAGTTTGAGGCTGTAGTGCTTCATGATCACATCTGTGAACAGCCACTGCACTCCAGCCTGGGCAACATAGTGAGACCCTGTCTCAAAAAATTTTTTAAAACTTAAAATATTATTAGTCATATAAGATGCAATAAGTGAAATTGAGAACAATAGGTGCTGGTATGCAAATAGTACATTCTGAAATATTTGAGTGTGAAACTGGCATTTACATACTGAATCATATTTTTACACTAATTTCCATTTTGTGGAGGCAGCATGGTTTCCTGGAAAAGCATGCAAGACTTGCAGGTGGGAAGCCTGAATGTGGTCCTGACTCCTAATACTAATTACCTGTGTGGTTTAGGGCAAGTTACTGTCTCCTTTTTGAACTTTAGTCCTCACATTTATAAAAGGGATGCTGGGTAAACTATTTGAGATCTTTGATCCCTCCTAAGTCTACAACCTGCATTTTTGTGAAATACTGTGAATGCCAAAGATGGAATTTTAGCTAGCTTTGAAAACTGCCTGTTCCTTTCAAAGTCCAGTCTCTGTTTAGTATATTTAGAAGTCTGCTCATTAGAACCCTCATCTCTAGACAAACTCGTTTGACTCATTGGTGGTTCTACATCTCCTTCAAAATTACTGACCCACCAAGAATGGAAGTATACTTCACGTGTGCTTAGCATTCCAAGGTGCAGCATATAGAAAAAGAAACTGCACCATTCTCCAAGGCACCTCACTCATAGCAATGTCGTCCTATTCAATTAGAGGTGGCAAAGGCTGGCCTGGCTCCAAAGGAAGACTGTCAATTCCTCTCTTTTTCTGTGTCCACGCTCGGCAGGATGCTTCCTCACGCCCACCTCTCTCCCCCTTGCTGTGACTTTGGCTTCCGCCAGATGTCACACCGCTGCTTGTCACCGCCCAGACTCTTGTCGCTGATTTTGTTGTTTCAATGTATTTATCACAACTGTTCTCCTTAGCTGTAAAATTTATGGAATTTCACACGCTTCTTAGTTACTACAGTGTTTCTTTTTCATAGGAGAGGGAATATACAAGAATTTTTAGAGAGAGAGAAAAACACTCCATCTAACTTAAGGAAAGTTTGTGTGTGTGTATGTGAGTTCCACACCGTCCCCCTTGTTCCCCCCCTCCCCTGCCCCCCACAAAATGTATAGGATTCCAAAGTGCAACTGAGCTCAGTTCTGCAGGGCTCAGAGGTACTTAAGTCTATTTAAATCCCAGGAAGAAGCACATAAGAGTTGTGCTTATTGGCTAATTCCCCTGGCTTAAATTTTATCTCTTTTATTAGTAGCAACCAAAAATGTTAGATAATTTTATTGGATCTCTGTGGCATATCTTCTTGATCTTGTTATCTAGTCAAATGTTGATAATACAGTCAAATCCTAAAAATGACGGTGGCGGTGGCGATGATAGTGATAATACTCAATCTGTATTATTACACTATATCAGACATTGTACTGAGCACTTTACGTGGATTTGTTCAAACCATACCACAACCATATAATCATAGTATTGTCCCTGTTATATAGATGAGGAAATCTTGACCAGAAGCTCATTACTAAAAATAAGCTTACGTTATGTACTTGTTAAGGGAGAAAAAAAATACATGTCTAGTTCTCCCCACCAACTTCTATTAAGAGGCAAAATTTTGGTGGTACCCTTATTCTAGAGGCTAAAATTCATTTTGAGTTCCTAGGATAGTTCATTTTAAAATTTTTCTTTATATGTCAATTAGACACAACTTTAAAACTAAGCACGTTGTTTATGACCAGCTTGAGCAAGAGCAAGTCCCTGTCTCTACTAAAAAAATAGAAAGAAATTAGCTGGACAACTAAAAATATATAGAAAAAATTAGCCAGGCATGGTGGCACATGCCTGTAGTCCCAGTTACTTGGGAGGCTGAGGCAGTAGGATTGCTTGAGCCCAGGAGTTTGAGGTTGCTGTGAGCTAGGCTGATGCGATAGCACTCTAGCCTGGGCAACAGAGTGAGACTCTGTCTCAAAAAAAAAAAAAAAAAAAAAAAAAGAACTAAGTATGTTGGTATTTGCACTGTAAACCATTGATGGTGTTTCGCAAGGCCAAAGTCTCTTAGCTAAATGTTTGGATTCACTTACTGGTCATTTGGATATTTAGGTTAATTCAAAGCTATTATATAATATTCAGTCTTAGCCTTTACTGTGGAAGATACCTAGTCATATAAGTTACAGTTGTTTCCTTGGGGACCTCATAACTTTTTTTTTTTTTTTGAGATAGAGTCTCGTTCTATCACCCTGGGTAGAGTGCAGTGGGTTTATCATAGCTCACTGCAACCTCAAACTCTTGGGTTCAAGCAATCCTCCTACCTTAGCCTCCCAAGTAGCTGGGACTACAGGTGCGTGCCACAACGCCTGGCTAATTTTTCTATTTTTAGTAGAGACAGCATCTCACTCTTGCTCAGGCTGGTCTAAAACTCCTAAGCTCAAGCAATCCTCCTGTCTTAGCCTTCCAGAGTGCTAGGAGTACAAATGTGAGGGGACCTCATACCTTTATCTTACTACTTTTTTTTTTTCCTTTAAACTCCCATAGCAATCTTTCGGTTTTATTTCGTTATTCATGTGGACATATGATAATCTCTAGTAGACTCCCAAACTTCTCAGTCCAAACTGATTCTTCTGGTATTTGCTCGCGCGCGCGCGCTCTCTCTCTCTCTCTCTCTCTCTCTCTCTCTCTCTCTCTCTCTCTCTCTCTCTCTCTCTCTCTCTCTCTTTCTTTCTTTCTTTCTTCATTTTAGTGTATTATGGGGGTACAAGTGTTAAGGTTATATATATTGCCCATGCCTCCCTCCCCCCTTGAGTAAGAGCTTCAAGCGTATCCATCCCCCAAATGTTGCACATCTTACTCGTTGTGGTTGTATATACCCTTTATCTTATTACGTAAACTTGCTATCTAAACAGTTAGAATAGTGGAGACAATCAAAGGCTAGATTATATCATGCACAGAATAGAGATTACCTTGTAAAAGATTTCTGGTAATCTTTGTAAAAGATTCTTTGCAAAAGAGTTCCTGGTAGTTCTGTCATTATTGATTAGTATTTGCATTTTCCCAGAATAATTAGGCAAGTTTTGTTAAACATACTAATCATCAGAAAGAAGCGTACTGAAGAAAAAGTATCTAGAAAGTGAGGGTTAACCCTCAGAATGCACACATTTGTAAGGTAAGAAACAACACGAAGATACTTAATATATATATTTATTTTTTTTTTTTTTTTGAGACAGAGTCTCACTTTGTTGTCCAGGCTAGAGTGAGTGCCGTGGCATCAGCCTAGCTCACAGCAACCTCAAACACCTGGGCTCAAGGAATCTTCCTGCCTCAGCCTCCAAAGTAGCTGGGACTACAGGCATGTGCCACCATGCCCCGCTAATTTTTTCTCTATATACTAGTTGGCCAATTAATTTCTTTCTATTTATAGTAAGGGTCTCGCTCTTGCTCAGGTTGGTTTCGAACTCCTGAGCTCAAACGATCTGCCCGCCTTGGCCTCCTAGAGAGCTAGAATTACAGGTGTAAGCTACCACGCCTGGCCAATAAATATTGATTTACTTTCCAAATCTAGTTGTAGATCTTTTTTTTTGAGGGGCTAGGATGGGTTGACCATGAAGCAGATATGCTCTCAGTGTCTAATATTAATGCTTGTGACACTGAATACCATTACGTTAGGGACATTCTTTTGTCCTGTGAATGAGAGAGGAAAGAGGAAGAAACTGTCATTTCTGCTTTCTATCATGTGTCAGATGGTGTAGGAGCACTTTTTAAAAACATCCCTCTGTATGAAGACACTTATGAGGAATTTCTTAGTACCAGAAGTAGTGGGGCTTCTTCTAAGTACTTGTATTGTTTATTTCATGGATAATTCATAGATGGTTATGTTTCTCTAGTAACAATATTTACCACTTATTAAGCCTTTACTCTGTTTTAGGCATTATGTTTATCATTTTCATGCATTATCTCTTTGAATCTTCATTGCAACAGCCCTTTTGTAGAGCTATTATCCCATGTTTTAGATGAGAACACTAAAATTCAGATTAAGTGACTGACTTTTCTAAAGTCACACATAGCCCAGGTGTTTCTTCCTGAGATATTTATTTATTCTGTTGGTCTCCTCTTTGTTCAGTTCTGAATGCCTGACCTGTATCCTAAGCTTTTCTTTACTTAGCAATCCATGTCTAGAAGGAGGTAGAAAGAGTAGGACCCAGAACCTAGAGAAAAACAACAATAAATATGTATTCATATTTACAAATGAATACAAATATGTATTCAACTGCCAGAGATGCTGGCAGTTGACTTAAACTTGAACTACTTCTCAGAAGTAGAACTTATCTCTTTCTGACATTTGTTTATTGATTTTCTTAATTTTTTGTTGTGATATTAGACACTAGCCATGTACATATTAAAACGTGTAATGTTTTGTGGTATAATTATTATTGATTCAGAAAATATTTGTTGAGCATGTACTGTATGCTTGTACATCATTGAACAGCCAGACATAGTCCTGCCTTTGTGGAGTTTATAATTGGCATAAATACTTGAATAGGTGGCTCATGTCTTATATATACTGTTTTTTCCTAAACACACCACAGCAGTCACACTTGTATGCTATAAGAATAGTATAGAATTGGATGGCTTGGAATTTATCTCATTCCAGGAAAACACTAATGAATCCAGAATATGAGGGAATATAACAATCAAGAAATCCATAACTGTGGTTTGTCACTTTGAATGGCACGATTCTTAGAGGTATGTGAGAGTGACAGTACACTAGAGTTTATTTGAAATTTTTAAAAACTAGTGTGAGCTAGAGATCTTTGATGGAGCATTGTCAGAAGAATTTCAGAAACTGCAAGTTGTTACACAGATGTATTGATTTAATTAGTCTAGATAACACCATTTATTTATGCTTAAGCATCTCACACATGCAAAAAGTTGGTAATTCGAAGTCACACAATAATTTGTGAGTTATCTTCTATACCACGAGTTGTAGCTTCTGAATACCGACTTTGGTGAGTGTGTGTGTGTCTCAGATACTTAAACATAAATAAATGATATTATATAGATCAATTAACCAATACAGTTTACTTATGGAATTCTGTTGATGTAGAGTTTCATGTAAAATCTTCTGGTGGTGGCTTTTAAAATAACATTAATTGTTTTTAAATAATTTAATCTCATAGTATTGTGGGCAAGATCCTCCTTGGAGACAGAATATATCTGTGTTCTGCTGGTTAAGGCCTCTTTGGGTATCTGGGTGAACCGTTATAACTTGATAAAATTGTTTTGGTTAACCATACCACAGGTGTTCTGGCTAGTAAGTAGTGAAGAGGTATCCTGTCAGCAAGAAAGATCAACTTTTTATGTGATAAGTAAAATACTATATTATTAATTCTCTTGGGGAGGCAAATCAGTTAGAATTCCTTTTCTTTTTATTTCTCTCTCTCTCCCCCACCTCCCCCAGTTTTGACTGTAAGAATACCAAGGTATTCTGTGTCTGCCAGATTTTGCAGGACTGTTTTCACACTTTTTTCTAAAAAAAAAAAAAAAAAGAAGCTATTAGTTATATATATATATATATATATATATATATATATTTATCTCTTGCTAATTTAAACAGTTTTTTTGTTGTTTAAAGTGGTGAGCTATCAAAAGGAGACTAGAATGTAATTTATATTCTAGGAATTTGGGGAGCATCTTTTATTCCAGAGTTTGGGATGCTTCACCTCTAATTTTTATTTTTTACCATACTCCCTAGAAGATAGAGAGGAGAAGGATTTTTTTTTTTCTGAGATAGAGTCTCACTTCATTGCCCAGGCTAGAGTGAGTGCCGTGGCGTCAGCCTAGCTCACAGCAACCTAAAACTCCTGGGCTCAAGCAATCCTGCTGCCTCAGCCTCCCGAGTAGCTGGGACTACAGGCATGCGCCACCATGCCTGGCTAATATTTTCTCTATATATTAGTTGGCCAATTAATTTCTTTCTATTTAGAGTAGAGACGGGGTTTCCCTCTTACTCAGGCTGGTTTCGAACTCCTGACCTCGAGCAATCTGCCTGCCTCGGCCTCCCAGAGTGCTAGGATTACAGGCGTGAGCCACCGAGCCCGGCCAAGAAGGATTAATTAACCCAGTTTTACACATAAAAAACCAGAAGCTCATAAGGTCAGATTTGCTATGAAGGTAGTCATAGACACGCAGAGAATTCAGAGCTTGGCAGAGTGTAATACATTGGGAAATGTGATAGGCAGATAATTATTTTCTCAGAAGTCTTGACTCCTGCTGGTCAGTTCTTCTTCCTCTGAGGCTGTCCACTATTTTATCCCCAAGGCAGAAACTTGTTTGCAGGTTGGGGTTACTCTGTAATCTTCAGGAGATGTTAGGAACCCTTCCCGCTTAGCACAGTTGGCTTGGAATTCCAAGCAAGTATATAACATGAGTTTCTTCAGGCTGCCAAATGCCCATGTTAATCAGTGTTCAAAGAATATAAAATGTCACTTTCAGGCCCATTAGTTGTTATTACTTCATGCTGCATAACAGGGTGTCATTTAATCGAATATATGTACATTTAATTGAATAATATACATTAAGATTAGGGATGGGCACATAACCATAGGCAAGGCCTGCTTACTACCCGTTGAATGAAACACAAGAGGAAAAACACATCCTGCAGAGAAAAAGGAAGCCGTATCGTATAAAACAGGAGTCCAGCCACTGATTCCTAGGGGCATAGACAGAATGAATTTATGTGGTAAATAGCTCAGCTTGTGTAGAAAAAAAAATTCATCCATTTGGAGATGAAAAGCAAGGTAGACTTAGTCAAGGTTCTTTATAGTAACTTGCAGGTAATGCGAAGAAAGGACACCTATAAATCCAAATTATAATTACTTTCTATGTTTCTCAAAAATTACTTTTTAATTATTTTAGGGGAGTCTTGTTATATTAGAATAATATTAGTATTTTACCTAAAGCTTCAGTTCTTCAAAAGTTACTGTGTTTCTTTGTTTGTGGACTCACATTACTGCTATCTTTATTAAAAGTCTAGTGATTTGACTTAAATATTTGAGACCTATCTATCCTTTCCCACCTCACAGGTTGTTTCTTTAATAGTGGGCATACAGTTTATCATTTGGGATTTTTTTCCACATGCTCAGATGTGAGCTTGTTTATTTTGTTTGATGTGATTGGAGCTGTCGCTTTCTCAGTCTGTGGCCTGACACTGTCAGAATTGTGTTTGTTGGTTTCAACAATTAGGAATGACACAAGAGCACCCATGCTTTGCCTTTTGCTTTTTTTTTTTTTTTTTTTTTGAGACAGAGTCTCGCTTGTTGCCCAGGCTATAGTGAGTGCCGTGGCGTCAGCCTAGCTCACAGCAACCTCAAACTCCTGGGCTCAAGGAATCCTTCTGCCTCAGCCTCCCGAGTAGCTGGGACTACAGGCATGCGCCACCATGCTCGGCTAATTATATATATATATATATTAGTTGTCAAATTAATTTCTTTCTATTTAGAGTAGAGATGGGGTCTCGCTCTTGCTCAGGCTGGTTTCGAACTCCTGACCTTGAGCAATCTGCCCACCTCGGCCTCCCAGAGTGCTAGGATTACAGGCGTGAGCCACCACGCCCGGCCTGCCTTTTGCTTTTGTATAGGTTCTTGTCTTTAGGCTCTAAGAAGAAAGCAGCTTTTTCATGTACCATAGTGAAAGTACTCCAAATACCCTTCTGTTAAAAGAAAATAAGCCAACCTCCTTTCACTTCTTATCACATTCCAGGTCCTCTAGATTCCCCTACATTTTTACTTTCATTGTGATTTACTCAGTTGTACTTAATATTTTCTTACTCAACAAGAGTCAGAATATTCCCATTTGCCAGGGAAGAGAAATATTAATAGGTGTTCTGCTTTGGTCATCACTTTGTCACATCTTTCCTTTGCAGACCCCGTATCACGTGAACCTCCTTCTGGCTGGCTATGATGAGCATGAGGGGCCAGCGCTCTACTACATGGACTACCTAGCAGCCTTGGCCAAAGCCCCTTTTGCAGCCCATGGTTATGGTGCCTTCCTGACTCTCAGTATCCTCGACCGATACTACACACCAAGTAAGTAGCAGCTCTAGGTAGGGAGCAGTGGCAGAGCCCTGCCTTCAGCTGCTCCCAAGTTATGTCCACCCTTGCAGTTAGCTGGCTGGGGATTCAGTAGAGGATGTATCCCAAGAAACATAAGCAGGTACCCTCTGAAAGCTTCCCTGTCCTGTGGTCAGTAGGGTTTTCAAAAAGCTGATAAAAGTCCCATTCTTGCCAGCCAGAATGAGATATGTAATATCTCAGAGCTGGGTTTTGTTTTAAAGGGAGGTTAGAGTAGATGTCATAGTGAGTAAAACATTTTTATTAGGTTCTATAATTCTTCAGTTACAAGAATTAATTTTTTTCACTCATTTTACTCTGCCAGATGCTTATTTAAGAATGAATGAGTAAACCAAGTAGCTGTGTATTTATTTTGAACTTGTGAGGATAAACAGGTCCCCAGCATAACAAATGAGGGTTTCTTTGCTTAAGCATAAAAGCCTTTTAAGGCCACAAACCTGGGCCCAGCCCTTGGTTATCACCTAATGGCTGCTCTCTTCTGTAAGAAAAAGCTGTCTCCCTGCTTGTCCATAAACTGTCAGCTTGGCAAAGCTTCAGACACAGGGATGCTTTTGTGCTGTTTTATCTTCTGACCCCAATCCTAACATCATCTTTAGGGACTGTGGACAATAGGCACTTGGGATTCATAGCTTTCACAGGCTACAGATGCAGCACAGGCTGGGTGCAATGGCTCACACCTCTAATCCTAGCACTGGGAGGCTGAGGTGGGAGGATTACTTGAGCTCAGGAGTTCGAGACCAGCCTGAACAAGAGTGAGACCCCATCTCTACAAAAAAAAAGAAAAGAAAAGAAAAAAAAAAAAGCGATGCAGCACAGATAACCACTTCTCTCCTTACATTCCATTCTTCCCTATCAGTATAAGAATCTGGCATATTCATTCCTTTTGGTGCTGCCCTTTCACTCAACCCTTGGTCATGTTAGAGCTCCAGGCCACATCCTGAGAAGAATTAACCTGGCCTCCTAGTGACTGTTTCTTGATTTGGCATCTATCAGTAATACAGATGATTTGCCCACCAAAGTAACCATTAACCAACCCTGAAGCATAACTGCATAATGTGTCACTCCAGTTTTCTATGCCCATGGACAGTTCCTTTGGCTCCTATATTAGGAGAGTCTCAGCCCCATCCTATGAATTCTCTTTCCATTGTTAAACTGAGAACCAGCTGGGAAAGTAAAGCTAAAACTCTGCCCTGTCCTCTCTGTCCCTGATTTGCAGCTGGCTAGGCCAGATGGAATTGATTTAAGCCCTGGACTAAGGTGGGGTGGAGGGGGTGGGCTGTGTAAAAGAGAGGCCGGCTCTGGCTGGGGGAGGCAGAATTCCGTCATGCTTACCCTTCTCTGTAGCAAATCAATTTGGAATGGCTTGTGGTGTTTGGAGCATTGGGTCTGGGGCACCCTCAACTGCATATGGAATAAGTTTGTAGCAGGCTAGAAGGCAAAGTATTTTTTGCCTTTTCCATTTGTGTGGCACTTGGACCTGAAGAAGTTTGAAACTTAATCAAAAGCCACTGAGAGTTGGACTTAATAACAGCACCTGAGTCCTTGGTCTCTTGTTCTCTTTCAGACATCTCACGTGAGAAGGCAGTGGAGCTTCTTAGGAAATGTCTGGAGGAGGTAAGTAGCTCCCATGGGAGCCTGAAAGGAATGTTTTTTCTCTCTTTTTGCCAATATTGTTCCTATTCCTCGGTTGCATTTTTTCTGATCCTTGCCAGAAGGTGTAATAAATACCCACTAACCAGATGTGAAGTTGCTACCAGGGACAGTTTGGTGTGGGTAACAAGCTTATTTTTCTCTCATGGATCACCTCCCATCAATGTCAGTTTTATAGTTTAAGTACTTTTATTTCTGGTTCATCCAGACCAGTGGTTCTCAAATTTTAGTATGTATAAAAATCATTTGGGGGGACGGGTGCGGTGGCTCACGCCTATAATCCTAGCACTCTGGGAGGCAGAGGCGGGTGGATTGTTCAAAGTCAGGAGTTCAGAACCAGCCTGAGCAAGAGCGAGACCCCGTCTCTACTAAAAATAGAAAGAAATTAATTGGACAACTAAAAATATATAGAAAAAATTAGCTGGGCATGGTAGCGCATGCCTGTAGTCCAGCTACTCAGGAGGCTGAGGCAGAAGGATTGCTTTAGCTCAGGAGTTTGAGGTTGCTGTGAGCTAGGCTGGTGCCATGGCACTCTAGCCCGGACAACAGAGTGAAACTGTCTCAAAAAAAAAAAAAAAGAATCATTTGGGGAACTTGTTTAAAAAGCAGATTACTAGGCCAAGACGGGAGGGTTGCTTGAGGCCAGAAGTTTGAGACCAACCTGGGCTACATAGTGAGACCCTGTCTCAATAAATCAACCAGTATTTTAAAAAGCGGATTGCTGGCCGGGCGCTGGTGGCTCACGCCTATAATCCTAGCACTCTGGGAGGCCGAGGCAGGAGGATTGCTCGAGGTCAGGAGTTTGAAACCAGCCTGAGCAAGAGCGAGACCCTGTCTCTACTCTAAATAGAAAGAAATTAATTGGCCAACTAATATATATAGAAAAAATTAGCCGGGCATGGTGGCACATGCTTGTAGTCCCAGCTACTCGGGAGGCTGAGGCAGTAGGATTGCTTGAGCCCAGGAGTTTGAGGTTGCTGTGAGGTAGGCTGATGCCACGGCATTCACTCTAGCCTGGGCAACAAAGTGAGACTCTGTCTCAAAAAAAAAAAAAAAAAGCGGATTGCTGTCTCTGCACCACCCCCCCTCTGATTCCACTATTCTGATATACAAACTGAGACTCTCTGTTTTAACTAGCAGTCTTGAGTGATATTGCCAACCGCAGGTGGTACCTGGGGCCATACTTGACAAACTACTGTTGTAGACTTTATACCTGCTCTGTTCTTGTGCCACTTGTAATTGCCATGCTGTCTGTTCCCTTAACAGTGCATGAGTCCTTGTAATCTCGAGAGAAAGCCTTCCCTCAGAATTCAGGAGGACATAGAAAGCAACCAGGAAGCTTTGGGCTAAAGGGGAGAGTAGCCTTCGGTTAGTGAGACCAGGAACAGACTACATCTATTCCAATACTACTCCTTAGAGTCTAAGGCTTTGGGCTTGACTGTAGGATGAGGAGGTCAAAAAGCAGCCCCACTAGGCGTTTTCATTCTGTTACTATTTTTGTGGGCTGAGGATGAACTTGAATTCATGGTCTAGTGAGAGAGTAGTGAGATGAGAGCAGGTGGGAGCACTGGAAGTAATGTAGTTTGCCTCTTCCACAAGCCTGTCTTTTTCAGTTCACAGTACCCACCTCCTTGTTTATAAATCCCCTTTCCAAAGCAGAAGCTGAGAATAAACTCTTGCCTTTCTTAACCATTCAGCTAAGGGGCCATATTAGTCAAGCAGTCCCAAATGTTGCAAGGGGCTACCAGGAAGAAGCCACTGGAATATCAAGTGCTCTTGAGACTGTGTTCCCCATGAATCCTAGAGGGTCACTTTAGAAACCCTTATTTTCTTATTGTCATCTTTTCTTGCTCTTGGAGCAAGTTTCTGACATATAGAAGTCATCGGCCAGAGAGGACTCTAGAAATGGGATGGGCTGTTACAGCTCAGTGCTCAGCTGCAGAGGAGATGGGAACCATCAAGGAAGGGAGAGCTAAAGCCTGGGAAGTGGACATTTCTGGGATAAGCTCCAAAGGGAGCAGGTGGAGAGCTTTGTGTTTTCTCTCTGGAGGCTTTAAGTTAGGTGTCTAGAGAGAGTAGCCACAGAAGCAAAGATTTCCCCCAGCTGTGTTCCTCCGTAATCTCCAGTCAGGTTAGTGGAGCTGTCAGCTTCCATGCCCACAGCTCCTTTGGAACAGCCTCTCAAGCAGAGTTTTTATGAGCATGCAGAGATGTTACCTTAATGACAGGTCCGCCTGCATTGGAGGAGACAGAGCAGGGGTTGTTCCAAAAGCAGTTCTGTTGACTTCCTTCCCACCACCCTTCCAGCTGCATACACAAACACACACTCACTGGTCCTTATAAAGTGTGTGGGTGACTGGAGCAAGGAATTGGGACCTGGGAGTACACTGCTTTGGTCTGAAGGCAGTCACTCCTTGTTGGCTTTTTATTATCTGGAGACATTTGAAGAGAAGAGGTCGATATTTACCAGACTGATTGGTAACAGACTGTGGGGAAGGGAGCAGTGGATAGTCTCATTCCTTTCTCAGCTGACTGACCAGAGACAGGCTGCATCTCCCACTTCACGCTCCCTGCCTCCCAGGCAGTCTCCACCTACCATTTGAGCTTTAGTAACAACTGCCCCCAATAGAATATCAGTTTCAGGCCAGGCACATTGGCTCACACCTGTAATTCCAGAGCTTTGGGAGGCTGAGGTGGAGGATTCCTTGAGGATAGGAGTTCAAGACCAGCTGAGCAACACAGCAAGACTCCATCTCTTAAAAAAGAAAAAATTAGGCCAGGCGTGGTGGCTCACGCCTATAATCCTAGCACTCTGGGAGGCAGAGGCGGGAGGATCGTTCAAGGTCAGGAGTTCAGAACCAGCCTGAGCAAGAGCAAGACCCTGTCTCTACTAAAAATAGAAAGAAATTAATTGGACAACTAAAAATATATAGAAAAAATTAGCCGGGCATGGTGGTTCATGCCTGTAGTCCCAGCTACTCTGGAGGCTGAGGCAGAAGGATTGCTTGAGCCCAGGTGTTTGAGGTTGCTGTGAGTGAGGCTGATGCCATGGCACTCTAGCCGGAGCAACAGAGTGAGACTCTGTCTCAAAAAATAAAGAAAATATTAGGGCATTTTGGTGTGTGTTTGCAGTCCTAACTACTCAGGATTGAACCACACCACTGTAATCCACCCCAGCCCCAATCTGGGCAACAGAGTGGAAACCCTGTCTCTTAAAAAAAAATCAGTTTCATTTTTCTCTGCTTGTATCCCCAGTTCCTAGAACAGAGCCTGGCATGTAGTTAGTGCTCAATAATTATTTGTTGATTGATTTCCTTCATTTCTCTCTGCAGCTCCAGAAACGTTTCATCCTGAATCTGCCAACCTTCAGCGTTCGAATCATTGACAAAAATGGCATCCATGACCTGGAAAACATTTCCTTCCCTAAACAGGGCTCCTAACATCATGCCCACCCTCCCACTTGCGAGGCAACTTTTTATGATGGGCTCCTTTATTTTTTTCTACTCTTTTGAAGTGCACTCTTGATAGATGGTTAATTCAGAATAAAGCTGAATATGGATAAACTGAGCTCTCTGGTTTGGATCTCAGTTTACCTGACATCACCCTAGAAAGTGGAGGGAGGATTATCTCTCTGCAAGGACTGTCTTTCCTCCTGCCCCTTTCCCTCTATTAATGCTCTTGGTGCGCATTAGCAGCTGACAACCCCATGTTCTACTCCACTGGCCAGCTTCCTTCCCTCCTAACTCTTTCATATACCTTGCTTGCTAATATCGCATTCCCTCTAAAGCAATGGTTCTTTTTGCCCTTAAAGTTTTTAAAATCAATTAAACTGAATAGGTAATACATGTACTTAGTAAAACATGCAAGCAATACAAAAATATATAGTGGAAAATGTTTCTCCCATCCCTGTAATCTATTCACCTGCTTCCCTGCCTGCAGGAAACTTCAGCTACTAATTTCTTTTCTACCTTTTAATAGGGAGGTAGTCTTTTCATTTAGCACCATATTAGAGATTGTTTTATATCAGTACATATAGATCTGCCTTGTTCTTTTTGACAGTTGCGTAATATTCTGTTAATTTGATATACCATGGGCAGTTAACCAGATACCTGTTTTAATCTTAACCTAGTGTTTGGAGAACAGTGTAGATTTTTGATTGAGGCCAATAAAACGGTGGTTCTTGGCTAGGCGCGGTGGCTAACACCGGTAATCCTAGCACTCTGGGAGGCTGAGGCCGGTGGATCGTTTGAGCTCAGGAGTTCGAGATCAGCCTGAGCAAGAGCAAGAGCAAGACTCCGTCTCTACTAAAAATAGAAAGAAAATTACTTGGACAGCTAAAAATACATAGAAAAAATTAGCTAGATATGGTGGCGCATGCCAGTAGTCCCAGCTACTCAGGAGGCCGAGGCAGAAGGATCGCTTGAGCCCAGGAGTCTGAGGTTGCTGTGAGCTAGGCTGATGCCACGGCACTCTAGCCCGGGCAAAAGAGTGAGACTCTGTCTCAAAAAAAAACAAAAACAAAAAAAAACAGTGGGTCTTAGCCACTGCAGTCCCCAATCCCTGGGCTGTGGTTTATTATCAGTCTGTGGCCTATTAGGAAATGAGCTGCACATCACTGCCTGAACTCTGCACCACTCAAAACACCCTATTCCCCCCATTCCTAGTCTGTGCAAAAATTGTCTTCCATGAAATCAGTCACTGATGCCAAAAAGTTTGGGGACCACTGCTTAACCAGATGTGTGTTATCAGAATCACCTGAGGAGTTTTCTTTTTTCGTGTACCTGATTAGATTGCCCTCCTGGATTCTACGTAGGTTTGGTGGCTGAGAGTGGTGGCTCATGCCTATAATCCTGGCACTTTGGGAGGCTGAGGCAAGAGCATCGCCAGAGGCCAGGAGTTTGAGATTGGCCTGAACAAGAGTGAGACCCTATCTCTAAAAAAAAAAAAATTAGCCAAATGTGATGGCACAGGCCTGTAGTCCCAGCTACTCAGGAGGCCGAGGCAGGGAGATCGCTTGAGCCCAATAGTTTGAGGTTGCAGTGAGCTGTGATGGCTCCACTGCACTCTAGCCTGGGCAACAGAGCAAGACCCTGTCTCAAAACAAACCCAAAATAAGTAGGTTTGGGGCCTAAATGGGAACTTTTTAAAAAGCTGCTCAAGTAATTCTTATCTTCACTCATGATAGAGAACCATTGGATTGAAGTTTCTTTGAAGCTGTAGTTCTCAAACTTTAGTGTGCATCCCAACCCCTGTAGGGCTTATTGAAACACAGATTACTGGGTCCTGCCACCATAGCTTTTGCCTATTTGGGGTGGGGCCTGAGATTTTGCATTTCTGACATTTCTAGTAGATGCTGATGCTGTCGTCTAGGAACCACACTTTGAAGCCCTTTGATCCTGGACTAAGATAAGCCTCCTTTATCCAATCTGTACTACTCTTAGTACCACATACAGATAGGTTTGGTTTGTTCGAGTTGAAATTTATCTTCTAAGATACTACCGGCAGATCATAACATTCATAGTAACGGTGTTAAGGGTTTGGGGATTTTTTGATAGATCCGACATGACCCAAAAGTATTGAATTAACATCAGATTTGGGTGTCTTATACACTTTTTAATATACCAATGGTAAATGCCTTATACCATAAGAAGAAAGCTAATCATTGAATAAATGGGAGAAAAGAGATGATTCATATCATCACAACTGGTTCAACCTCTAACACCACTATAAATATGCATAGGTTTGGGCTTTTAGCTAGATTTCCAAATCTTTTGCTAAGATATCAATTTTACGAGCCGTGCAGGTGATTCTGATGCTCTCTCCAGTAGAGTACCACTAAAGCATAAGCAGTCCTGCTTCTGATTTTTCCCTCTGTAAAATGGTTGAAATTGTACCTATTCCATATGGTAGTTATGAGAATTCCTGTAAACGTTAGTACAGGACGTGGCATGTGGTAAGTGCTCGGTAAGTATATAATTATTGGTAAATTTGTTGTTCTGGTGTCCAGGCCTCACCAGGAATGAAAGGATTCTCTGCTTTTGAATATAAATGTCTTCAGGGCAATCTCAGGCAAGCCTATAAACCCACCCTGACTCTCACCATCTTTTCCCTAACCTTAATCTCTTTCCTGAGCTCCAGATCAACTTGCTTCTAGATATCTCACTCTCCAGCCTTATGTACATCAAACTCAACATGTCTAAAACTGAGCCTTACTATCTGCCCCTTCCAAACCTCTTCTATAGTGTTCCATCTTAAAGATTAGAGCCACCTGGCTCCCAGGTGCCCAAGTCAGAAACTTAAGCATCATTTATTTTTCATAAACTTTTTATTTTGGAATAAATTTTGTTTTA